>NC_136485.1:104147139-104222139 GCF_053919585.1 Euprymna scolopes
TATCACAGTTACATTTTGTTAAACCAAAACATTCATTTTGAATGCGCACCAATAATATCAAAGAACCTGCTCTTGATTTTGTATACGTTATTTTTCGGTTTGAGCTGTGATAATTGCTTTACTTTAAGTTTAAAATTTAAAAAAGTAGGTATCAGGATATGATTGTGCTTTAAATAGAAATATTAATTCCGAACACGCCATTGTCATATCACAGAACCTACAGTGGATTTTGAACGCCGTACCTTTCTTCTTGTGTAGTTGTAACACTTTTAAAATACGCTTGTGATGTTAGGCTACCTTTGTAAACTTTGGTCAAAATCGCTTGTTCTTGCTTTAATTGGATTTTTGGATTATTATTTTTCGAACGTATAGAAGAAAGTCCGATACAAAACTTATGTAAGAACACTACCAGATACATAAATTGCATTTGTTTTAAATTTCATATAAATCGGCCAAGCTGTATTGAATCCATAGCAACGAAGTCATTGACACACAGATACAATTTCATTTTATATAGTAGATAGGTATATGGATATACATACGCTACGAATAATTATATATATATATATATATATATATATATTAAAATAACTATATCTATATGTATCTCTCTCTCTCTCTCTCTCTCTCTCTATATATATATATATATATATATATATATATACTTAAAGTTTACGCATAAATTTATACTTTCGTATATTAATTTATGTGATTAAATGAAGTAGTTATATATATATATATATATATATATATATATATATATATATATATATATATATATATATATATATATGGGGGTGCATGTGCGTGTGCGTCTATGTAAATGTATATGACGCCAGGTAAAACTGCGCCCTGTCTCCGATATATTGACCATTTTTATATTCCTTTGATCTTGGAATATCTCTTCAGCATGAGCAATTAATCAAAGAGCTTTGCCAATATAATCCTTGTTCGGTTCCTTCCCGTATATTCTTGTTTTATCGATAAACCGCTGCAAGATCTATTTATTGTTTTCTCCACATCGCTACACACCCTTTGCCTCTACTTCTCTATCTCGTTGCATATCATTTTTGAGATGAGGATTGGTATATGTATTATTCATATTACTACTGTTCTCATTTTAAGTGTGATTTTCACAACGTTTCGGTCGATATAACCTCCGACCTTCTTCAGGTGTATTTTGTCGACCTCGGGAATTTGGATAAAATTTTATTTACTTCACGGGGGTAGCGTGCTCTTGTTCAGTCAGTCATGACTTGATAGAGGTCCTAATGTATATATATATATATATATATATATATTTGTCAGGTCATGTCATATGCTACTGGTACCATGAAACCCAGTACTACCTGCCTCACGCTCGGGTCACCGGCGACTAAATTAGTTCCCCCACCAGACTTATTTGGTGAGGAGGGTGGCTAGTCTCCCTGAAGGATTACAAACAAGACCTTCCAAAGGGCGATTGAACACTTTTTCAGGGTCAACGGCCAACACTGTGTGTGTATGTGTGTGTTGGGGTGGAGAGGACCCCCGTAAGCCGTGGTGAAGGCAACCTTTCTAAGAGAAGCAAATCTCTGATCTAAATAACGATAAAGCGGGAGACCAGTGCCCGCAGTAAGCTGGTCTGCAGTAAACTTGTTGCTGGCTATCTTGCCATTGCTTGTTGCTGGATATGAACATTTTGAACCGAGAGAGACTTAGCTGTCGTACAAAGCTAAGACTCTGTAACATCATCTGTGTATAGATACTCACTCAGTCATTTGTCTATAAAAATGGTCCTGTGCCGATGGAAAAGTTGTGACGCGTGGAGGCTTGAAATGCTGGAAGCGTGTAATAATTGATCTCAATGACCGTCTGCAGTGCCGTGCCTGCCTGAGCGTGTGAATTCCTCAGTAGAACTAAAAAAAAAAGTCATTTTTGGGCTCATGGGATTTCATATACACAGTTCTTAGTCATGATTTTTTTTCTGTAGTGGGGGCTTGACTCTCACAAGCTGTTTCCGGGGAGTTGAATCACTCCTGAATATTGTCCTGATGTCATATGGATTACTTATTTGTTGAAGTTTTTCAGACAAGCCCTTCATATATTGTATTTTTTTTTACATGGGGTCACCTCTTATCAAGGCCCGGAGGCAACTCAGGGATAAGTTTTATTGCGTGTACAGTAATCAATAAGATAGTTTTCTAGTAATCATTAGTATTAGAGATTTGATAGAGTGTCTTGCTTAAGAGGGTGGTTTGTCAGTAATTTGTTTATGTTGGACTTCAAGACATCCAAGTTGTAGTCAGGTGGGAAATAGGCAAACGCCAGAGAGTTACACAGTCGTGCACTTCTGAGAAAGAAGCTCTGCTCACGGAATCTACGTTTGGATTTAGACACAGATAAAGAGTGGGGAAAATTATTGACAGTAGTTTCAGCCAGACGGGTGTTTCTCGTGAAAGATTGGCGAGGGGGGACGAGAGATTAGATTCCAGACGAGCAGGAATAACGATAAAGCAAAGACAGGCTCGCAACGTTTCTTCTGTGGGAGAGAGGTTGCAGGGAAGAGAAAAGCGCATCCCCCACCAAACCACGAATCTATTTTGTACTCTGTCAAGGCAAGATAGGCTGCTTTTAGCAGCTCCTCTCCAGATGTGGCAGCAGTACTCCATCCTTTGACGTACTTGGCTTTTATAGAGATATAGAATTGCATCAGTACTGAGATATCTTCTGGAGCGTTAGAAGGATCCCACCATTTTCCCAGAGTCCTTGGCAACAGACCTGATGTACGTGTTCCATTTCAGATCAGAAGTAAAGGTCAAACCCAGAAGCTTGTCAAAATATGCAGATATAGATAGTATAGATATAGATAATAGCGCAAATGATGTAAAGATAGAAGCTTGGTTTTGGATACATAAAAAGTGACCAGCCACTTGTTCCTCCACTGTACCACGCGCTCAAGATCAGAGGAGAGAGAATTAGAGAGAACTTTGTCATTCACGGCCTTTGATGTGTTGCCATAGATGGTCGTGTCATCAGTATAGATGTCAACGAATGATTTAAGCATGGGTTTTAGGAGATCATTGATGTAGATTAGGAAAAGATTTGGACCCAGGATGGACCCCCGAGGGACTCCGGCATTAATACTGCAGGCCTCTGATTTCTGCCCATCAACTACTACTCTTATAAATCTATCGGAAAGAAATAGAAAACATTTCCAGTAATATCGTAGCTGGAAATAAGTAGGCCCTTATGCCAAATCTTATCGAAGGCCTTCGATATGTCAAGAGAAATTGCTCTGGAAAGGAAGCCTTTTTCGAGAGATTCACTAATCCTATGAGATATAAATCTGCTCTAGATCTTGAAGAACGGAAACCATTGCATGTCACTAAGAAGGTTGTTTCTGTTGGGGTGGTTGACTACTTCTGTATTTAATGTGGATTCCAACAACTTACTCATGACACGCAGAAGACTTATTGGTCTATACTGAGAGGGAGATGACTTTTCACCTGAATTCTTAAGTACAGGGCATACTGATGAGGTTTACCAGGGTGTTGGAAAGCACTTCTCCTTAAGGCAACGCTTAAAACGTTTTGTATGTATGGGGGCAAGTTCTGGTTGGAGCTTTTTCAGCACTACAACTGGAATTCCGTCAGGGCCAGTTGCTTTACTGGAGTCAAGATTCTTGATTAGCATGGCGACCTCACGCACAGATATCTGTATGTTGCACAGCGGGATGTCTGTTATAGAAGGAAATACAGGGAGTTTATGGTCTTTGTCGCATATGGTAGAATTTGCTGCAAAGTTCTTGGCAAATAGTCTGGCCTTGTCTGATGCTGACGAGACAAGCTCAGGTCCATTGATGATGGTTGGGATAGAACGCATGCTTCTGTTCAGGATTCTGTTTGCTATTTGCCAGAACTGGTGGGAATCATGCCGCTGCTCAGCTACTTTGGATTTAACGGACTGAGCATATAGCCCTCTTGCATTTTTATTACTCTTTTACAGTGGTTGCTGGCAGTCCTGAAAGCAGCTTTAGTCTCAGCACATCTATTACATTGGTAGCTACGGAAAAAGTGATTTCTGTGCGCGATGGTAGCAGCACATTCAGGGGAGAACCATGGCTGGCTGTTAGGTTTTTGTTGGAAATCTTTGGATGGTATGAATCGGTTTATGTCTACAATGAATCATTCGGTCAGGTCTGATACTATAGAGGACACATCCTTTTTAAACATGAAATGCAGAGGTAGGTCAGATATGAATGTACGGAAGCTATTCCAGTCAGCCAAATAATACCGATATACAGTACGGTTGAGAGGTACATCTGAAGACTTATTGCATTTCATTTTTATCTTAACTGCTACAACATGAACATAGCTCAGGAGAAGTTGTGAGGAAAAGGTCTAGAAGGCTTGAATACTGACCAGTAGTATCGGGCACACGGGTGGGTTTGTGAACAATCTGAGTGAGATCATAGGCAGTGGCAAAATCATGACAGAACCTCCCCTCGTCATCGGTTTTATTTGAGTGGGTAAGCCATTCCACACTATGGACATTGAAGTCAGCGCAAATGTGAATGGTAGCCGAAGGATGAGCAGACAGGATGTGATCAATTTTCTCAGATATGTTCTTAAAGATAGTAACCCCACTATTGTGGGGCGATAGAGGGCAAATATAAATGCAGTGGTGTAAGCAAGTGCAACCCGGAAGCACATATAAGGTAAATTACGGTCTTCTCTGGAGATATCCCTACCACATGAAAAGCCATCTTTCATGTAGGCACTTATTCCATGCACATGGCGATCTTGCGGGTCAAATTTAGCTGTTAAGTTAGAGTACCCTTTAATTATGAATTTGTCTAGGGAAGTGGTTGGCTCTATGCCAGTTTCACTTAGAATATGTCCGGTTTCGTCTCCTGTAATTGTGTTTCAACCTTTTGATGTTGGAGAAGGAGACCCTGTAGTAGGAAAGTAAGAGAGAAAAAGACAATATTTTTTTTATATACAAACTGTGAGTTTCTGAGTCGTGTCCTTTTGTTTTTGGTCAAGATTTCTTGGGCTCGGTGGAGTAAGCAACGGACGATTCCTTTCTTTATATTATATGGATGGTGGGAGTTGTAATTTAGATACTGTCCAGTTAGAGTTGGCTTTCAGTATACAGATGACATAAACCGTTGACCTGTGCGAGTTATCAGCTTATCTAGGAACGATAATTTATTGTTATTTTTTCCGTATGTAAATTAGATGTCTATATGCATATATACATTTTATAATTAGAGAAAATAATACATTAGAGAAAACTAGCGTAGTGGATTACGTCTAAAAATGAAAAGTAATAAAGTAAATAAATTGATAAACTGGGACGAGAAAATTAATTGGGCCAAAATATCGTAGAGATTTAACAGATTACGTCTGGAAATATTACCGTGATAGATAAAGTAAATAAAATGAAACGAGATCACTGCCTATTTTTGGACGCCATTTCGTCACTTTCTATTCTTATTTTTAGACGCCATCTTTTAAGTTGCTATGCTATTTTATCCCCATACAATAGTCTCTAATTAAAAAAAGAACTCCGTTCGTAATCTCAAGTTAGTAAGTTAGATCCATGTCCAATGAACCTATATCTAAAATTTCAATTGTTTATACCTGAAATTGGCGGGGGAGTTTGGTAGATTTCTCAAAAGTCAAATCGTTGAACTTTTACCCCTTAATAGCCAAATTAATGGCCGTAAACGGATTACAAATATTTTCCCAAATCTAAATATCCTGTATATCAAATTTTCAGTCTGTACTTGGACAGACGGAGACACACAGACAGACAGACATACAGAAACTTTCACTTTTACAGATATACTAGCATAAGTGCCTTGCGTTTGTCGGGTGTTTGTAGGTGTACGTTGAGCAAAAAAAAAGTGGTAGTAGGAAGGTAGGCTCGAACCCGTATCGCCAAAGAGGAAAATAATGGGAGAAAACATGATGTCTTGCTGTTACGACCACCGTCAAACCGGAAGTGACGTAGGTTTAAATTAAGGCTAGAAAATGGAAAAGAGGGGATGACTTTCGAAAATATCGCTGAAAAATAACGACCCCTGCCCTGTAGAAAAGTGCCCAGTTGAAGGTAAAGAAATTAATGTTTTAACAAATCTTTTCGGTATTTGTCATTTGAAGGGCCGAGCTTTAAAACGATACTGATCTTGTGAAAATCCGTCGCCTCTGCCGAAGGTTTTACGCATATGTGCAACATACATACATGCATACATTTATAGATAAGTAGCTCAAATTTTCGACTAAAACCGATTAAAAAGCTTGCCCTATCTCTGAACACCCTTCCTGTAAAATTTCAGATGTTTAGACCAGTAATCGTGTGAGTAATTTGGTAGAGATCGCAGAGATCAATTTTTTTTTAACTTTAACCTCTATCATGCCCTCTAATCATTTATTGTTTTGGGCTCAAATGAAGTTATTAAGTTAGGAAATGTACACAGACACACACACAGACATGCTCACATTCCTCAGGAATAAATCTGTCAGGCCCGGGGCCCGGGATGGGAATTTCGTACATGTTTTCGAGTCTGACAGAAAAACCTAACTGTTTGACAAGATAAAACTCTCTTTATGATAACACGTATGCCATTAAAAAAACATCTCAATTTAGACACATCGTGCCGTAAGCTGACAAGCTAGTATTACCAATGCGTAGATATATAATACAATTGATGTTAAGTTAATTCCGCATCTACAATTTTGTCGATGCAGACACTTCATATGTGGTATGACAATAATATATATATATATATATATATATATATATATATATATATATACTAGCATTTCAGCCCGGCGTTGCCCGGGTGTATGGAGGTGTGTGTTGAGCAAAAAAAAGTGGTAGTAGGAAGGCAGGCTCGATCCCGTACCGAAAAGGAGGAAAAGAACGGGGAAAAAAGTTGGCGTTTTTGCTGTTACGACAACCGCCAAACCGGAAGTGCCGTAGATTTTAGTTAAATCCAGACATTCGAAAGGAGAGCATGACTTTCAAAAATATCGGCGAAAAAAGCGACCTCCAATGTAGAAAATGCCCAGTTTAATGTAAAGATATTACTGTTTTTTTGCCAATTTTTCCATATTTGTCGTCTGAATGGTCGAATTTCAAAACGATACTGATCCTGTGAAAATCCGTCGCCTGTCGAAAGTTTTGAGAAGACATACAGACATACATATATACATTTATATATTATTATCTAAAAAAAATTGACCAAAAACGATTAAAATGCTTGCCCTATCTCTGAATACTCGTTATGTAAAATTTCAAATATTTAGACCAGAAATTTCCTGAGTAATTTTGTAAAGACCACAGAGGTCAACTTTTTTTTAACTTTAACCCCTATTATGACCTCTTAACATTTATTGTTTTTGGCTCAAATCACGTTAGTAAGTCATATCCATGTCCAAGGAACCTATATCTAAAATTTTAAGTGTGTAGACCGAAAATTGTCGGAGGAGTTTGGTTGAGTTCTCAAAGGTTAAATCGTTGAACTTTGACCCCTTAACAGCGAAATTTCTGGCCAAAAACCGATCATATCGATTTTCTCAAATCTCAGTACCGTGTATATCAAATTTCGAGTGTGTAGACTGAAAATTAACAGAGTTATGTCGAAAGAAAATGTACACAGACACAAACACAGACAGACACACACACAGACACACCGACACGTTCACTTTTATAGATATATAGATATATAGATAGATAGATGTGTTTAACAAAAATATATACGTATACATAAATATATATGAAAACAATTTTCTGTTTGCTATAAATTTTTCGCAAATGTGCAAGTATAAATAGTTCAGAATATCTGCATGAATATAATTACACGTAATAGTTAACTAAAGATAATTATCCTATTAAAAAGACGAAGCAACTAATAGGGAATTAATTAAAATGAATGTTTAAAAGAATATGCAAATTAGCTAGATCGTTTGCTAGTGAATGCAATTCCACAACCAAGATATAAGAACATTGTATTTTCTTTTTGAATAAATAGAAAAGAGGGTTTTTAATATGAATATCGATACACACCAAACGAAAACCGAATTTATAGGAGTATAGATAGATATAGATAGATAGATAGAAGATAGACTAGCATTTCAGCTCATCGTTGCTTGGGTGTATGTTGAGCCAAAAAAAAGGTGGTAGTAGGAAGGCAGGCTCGAACACCGTACTGCGAAGGAGGAAAAGAACGGGGGAAAAACCTGACGTCTTTGCTGTTACGACAGGGTGCCAAATCGGAAGTGACGTATGTTTAAATTAAAACTGGACAATCGAAAGGAGAGTATGACTTTCAAAAATATAGGCGAAAAAAACGACCCTTCCCTTGTAGAAATGTGTCCAGGTGAAGATATTAATGTTTTTAGCCAATATTTCGATATTTCTCATCTGAAAGATCGAACTTCAAAACGATACTGATCTTGGTTAAATCCGCCGCCGCCTCTGTCGAATGTTTAAGGCAGACATGCAAACATACATATATACATTTCTATATTGGTAACTAAAAATTTTCGACCCACACCGATAAAAAGCTTCCCCTATCTCTGAATACCCTTTATGTAAAATTCCAAATGTTTAGACCAGAAAATTATGACCACTGAACATTTATTGTTTGGGCTCAAGTTATTAACTATGATTCATCTCCAAGGAAGCTATATCTAAAATTTCAATTGTTTATACCGAAAATTTGCGGAGGAGTTTGGTAGAGTTCTCAAAGGTCAAATTGTTGAACTCTGACCCTTTAACAGCCAAATTTCTGGTCGAAAACAGATCACAAAATTTTTCCTAATCTCAATACCCTGTATATTAAATTTCGAGTCTCTCTCTCTTTCTCTCTCTCTCTCTCTCTCTCTCTCTCTCTCTCTCTATATATATATATATATATATATATATATATATATATATATATATGTATATATGTATATATAAATATATGTATAGTTCTTTTTTCAATACCGGTATATGATTGACATCATCATTCCTGTATCTATTACAGCTGCTACTTTTATGTTTACTTCTATTACTTTAGTAGTAGTGGCTTTATTAATATTATTATTGTCATGTTTATTACCGTTTTTTCATTATTACTATTTTTATATTATTCTTACTAAATCTGTTACTATCATTACTAAATTATTATTATTATTATTATTATTATTATTATTATGTTGTCATCTTCATCCTCATCATGACGTTTCGGCAGCCTTATAATTACTAATAAGCTTAGATTCTGACAAACGTTAAACTTTATAATCCTCAATCCGTCACTTGTTTTAATAATGACATCGAATTTAACACTTTATAGAAAATCTGTTTCGTTCTTTCTAGAAAATTTCCGGTCAGATAATACGCGCTTTAACGGACTGATTTTCCCCAGCTTAGCCTGATCTTACTTTCTTTAAAATTTACTCTGAGATCACTTTTTCTAATTAAGCCGATGATTAAGCTACTCATACTGTGTTTCTCTCTTTTTATTGCTCGGTCCCATTTGACTGGAGATTGACTTCTGTTTGGGCTACAGCACTGCCCGAAAAAAAAAAACAATTTTCATTATTTCAGTTGTTTTGAAAGCTTACCAATCGGATTATATGGACATATTTTGGACTCCATTTCCTCTAAAGAACTATTTTCGCATTTCGCATTTCTGATCAACTTGACAAGATTTTCATGCAAGCTGAAATATTATGTGCGCGGTTTGTTTATATATATATATATATATATATATATATATATATATATATATATTGTGTACAGAAAGTTGTTAGTTGAGACAGGTCATTGGTACCGTCGGTTTCAAGCCCGATAATAAGCCCGTTTAAGGTATCCTTATCAAGCTCTCTTCAGCCAATATTCGTCTATCTATCTATCTATCTATCTATATATATATATATATATATATATATATATATATATATATTGTCGATTGAATTTCTGCCTAGATAAACGTGCTGGTCTAGTGGCACTGATGAATGGTGATACAGCGAAATACTACTGTATAGGGATGACTATATTTTAAGCGCCTCTCCTTAAGTCGAATACTATTGTAAATGTACAGCACTCGTTGTTTCATTGGAATCAGAGCGAGGCTCGCTGTTTATTTGTTTGTAAATACACAAGCAGTTTGGGCATTGTAAAAGAGATGGGCGAGTGTCTATTTAAATGAACATTGGAAGCGATCGTTTGCGGTCACCGATCTATTAGCTGGAGATTAAAACTACCAACTATCAACTCGAAGGTTGTCGGTTCAAACCCATGCTCGGGAAAGCTACTGGTCTAATCTGATGAGTTATGATACAAGAAATAAGTACCAGACTGCGTGTCAAATTATTAACAAGATAACATTTCTTTGCCAGTTTCAGAAACTTACCGGTAGTTTCGTATCAAAAGCTTCGGAAACGTTAGCAATGTTGAGCTGTGCGTACTGTAAAATTTTCGTACTGTTCCGCTCAATGTAAATAACTTGCCATCGAAATTGCTGAATCCACCGTATTTGAGATGCATCAAATTATTAACAAGGCAATTTGTTTCGTCAATAAAATAAAAGTAAAGGTGGTTTGAGTAGTTCTTAAAAAAGTACTATTACCGAACTATTAGCAAAAGTTAAAACTACCCTCGAAATATCGAAAATGATAGGAAGGTACCATCAAACTGTGAAGAAATTTGTCAAGGACTATAGAAAGGTCCGTAAGAGACCTGATAAAGGTAAATCCAGAGTTGATTCAAGCCGTTCTCTACTCCAAATTAAACGCGAAGTTGTTAAGAACCCTGGGCAGACAAGTCGAGAAGTCTTTAACCAAGCCGGATTAAAGAGTGTCTAAAAAAGTACTCGACGTCGCCTTTTGAAAGAAGTAGAAAAGTCTGTTAGGCCTGTTATAAAGCCCCCATTAAAGCAACATACCATACAAAACAAATTGAAATGGGCAGAGGACAACATGAAAACGGACTTTTTCAAAGTTTTGTTCACGGATGAAGCGTGTGTCACTCTTGATGCCTCAAATAGCTGGAACAAGTGATGGGTCCTAGATTGACGACATCGTCATCAGCGTTTAAGACGCCAATAAGGTGGTGGGATAATAATTTGGTCTGGGATTATCGGCGGTACTTTAGTAGGCCGATGGAGAGTTCCAGAAGGCGTAAATAAACGTCAAATATTTACATAGCTTTCCTGAAGTAGCACTTTGAACCAGGGCTGACGCTGCAAAGGTTAACGTTCAGAAGAACATTTATTTTATGCAGGATAACCCTCCCTCGCATGCAGCAAACAAAAACAAAGAGTATTTGCAACAACTAGGGTTCTCTGGGCTACGGAAGATGGAGTGGCCTGCGAATTGACCAAATTTGAATCCAATTGAGAACCTTTGGAGTATCCTGAAGCGACGCTTCTATGCAAGTGAGTTGTGTGATGCTGTCCAAGATGTATCGCGAGGAATAACTATTGACGAAATCACAAATTTGACTAATTATGTGGACCAACGTGTTTTACAAGTAATTCAGAAAAAAGGATCGCATATCCTATACTAATTATGTCAACGTAGAAATTGCTATGTAGTTATTGTTTTCTAAGCATTTCCCCTAGTCTATTTAATGCTTGAAAATTATTTCAATAAACAAGTTATGGGTATATTGCGTTTTTTCTGAACCTCGTTAATAACTTGACACATTGAAATCAACAGATATTCCTATATTCTGCCATAGTTTCGCTAATACTGCTTTAAATACTTTTATTTTCTGATTGGAGTAGCTGAATAGTATTGTGAACACTTTCTCAAAGTTTCGTGGATTTTTATTATCTCGTTCCTTAAATAAATATTTAAAAAATGTCAACTCGTTAATAATTTGATACGCAGTATATATATATATATATATATATATATATATATATATATATATATATATATATATATATATAGGTTTAAACATTAAGTGATCGTTTCATTCCTAGAATGTGCATATAACATCTATTGATCGTCTCTAGTTTTGATTAGCGTGGATATTATTTTATAATAGTGTGTATAACAACTATTGACAATGACAACTTACGCAGACATTGATTACTAAAGGGACGCATAATATTGCCTGTGGGATCAATAGCAAAAGACACATATATTCACAACGTTCTTGTCGTGCTTCCTGAAATTGAAAATGCTTTTCACTTGAAAAGCAAAAGGCCAAGACGTGAATTATATTTGGATACAATCATTTATTTCCCTACTGTGTCCTTTATTCGTACAAGTATATATTTTGTTATTTTGTCCCTTTGATTTCCATGAGCGTCAAGTGCAAACCTTGTAGAACAATATCTACGTTTGTCCGCCAAATCGTTGGGTATTGAACTAATCTCTCCCCGTGTATCTGGCTACGTTATTAACTCCACCTCACTAAACAGACAATTTGAATGATTCACCTCCTTCACGTACTTTTTAATTTTTAGTATAATAAACTAACATTTTTTTAACCAATTTAACATTTTGAGACTATTTAAACATCAATACTGCTACAACTAAATACAAAAATTATATATATATATATATATATATATATATATATATATATATAGAGAGAGAGAGAGAGAGAGAGAGAGAGAGACTTGTATGTAATATACTGAGTTCGTGTAATCCAGTAAATTTTCATATACCAATAAGTTTTAAGCCAAAAAGAGATTACTTAAAAAGTAAGCTACAAAATTATCATATTTCATAATTGAGCATTAATATACTGTATAAGCAAAATCAAGACTTCAAAAAGGTGTTGATAGCAACAAGAGGTATTTCATTTTACGTTACAATTATTTTCATGCCAGATTGACAATTTCAAACATTATGGGGTTTGAAAATTTTCACAAAACCCGCATTTCTTCAGACATTATGAATAAAAACACTCTTGACAATAGAACATTGTTTAAAGAAAAACGAAAAGAAAAATTCCCTTAACGGAAAAAGAAGCATGTGAAAAATATTTACTCTTGAGGTAACCTCCGTGAAAAGCCCATTTAAATATTAATATATCACCTATTTTTCGTATCCTTATTCAAACAAAAGTCATAAGAAGTTTCCACAATAAACCCTTAGCCATTTAAAAACATTTTTAATATATCCCATTCGTTGAATTCCTAAATTAGATATCTCTATTTTTTTATTTCACATAATAAATTTTTTAAAGATTTTTTTTAATTTTTTATTTCTATATTTATAATATGGTCATAACGATCTTGCATTAACGTTACGGTTAATTTTAGTTTCGTATTTGATCATTAGTGGCAAGTAATGTTTACAAATTATCAATTGCTTTAATACTTAGGTGTAGGACCATTTTATGTTTAGTGTTTAATTGAATATGAGAATAAAGAAAAGGACTGTATTATATATAATATTATATATATTAATCCTCATACAATATTATATATATTAATCATCATATAATATTATATATATTAATCCTCATACAACATTTCGAGTAAAGGATTTTAATATATTTATCATTATTTAATATTTTAAAATGCATTATCTTTCTAATTATATAGGTTTCCAAATCGTTACTAAATAGAATTGCTGAGGGGGGATAATCCAATTACGTTGTTAATTGCTAATAGTTAATTCTGTTGGAAAAGAGGTCAATATTAGTTCCCATAACAGCTAAAGGGATATAATTAAGGCCGTTCGATGTGTTCGGTCTGGTGATTACTAGAAAGCGTTTATGATCTAATAATTAATTTAATTAAACAGATCCAGAAATTGCTACGATAGCTTATTTAACAAATTAAAAATATAAATTATATTTTTAATCCTAAAAACTGTTTTTTTTAACCATGGGTGTAAGTTACATCTGTTATTTATCCAATAACAACTTGGGTTAATCATGTCTTCAAAGCCAGAATTACAAGTCGTGTGTTGTATTCTTGGGTATCTAAACAAAATAGTATATATCCTCTAAATATTATTCTGACAGCAAAACCAATAGCTACAAATGTCTTTCACTCCGATTAGAAGATGTTTACTCCTGTATTTATGGGTAAAGACCTTTAGAACAAAGGGTAAAATAAATAAATAAATAAATAAATAAATAAACCAACATTGATTCTACAAACATTAGATGTCAGATGGCAAAAATAATTAAATTAATTTCCAGTCCACATATTGCTAATTTATTTTTTAATAATAATTGCTAGTTTATTGTAAAGTTGTTTTTTTTGATTTGAAGAAAGTATCACTTATTTCACCATCAATACTGCTACAACTAAATACAAAAATGATCACCGTAATGGAACAAAATTTCCATTCTTAGATGAGCTTAAAAGTTTGTACATATTTCTTTACCCGGATTAGAATAATAGAAACTATATTTGCTTATTAGATTTGGATCCTTCATTTAGATTAGATCATTCCCAGCTATTTAACTACATTAGAATTTAATCCTTGCATCCGAGGATACTTATTGTTGTAAAAACTTATACATCAGTTGCATTTAAGGCGTGATAGCAGAAACCTATTCCGGTGAAGACATCCCTGTATGACATCTAGTCCTTTATTCAAAATTTCCTCTTTAGAATTCACTATGTAAAGTCTTCCAATAAACATAGATTAATAAATGCAATATATATGCTAATCCTTTATTTTATTGTGGAATCTTCTTTCTTAAAACTATCTATGAAAGGTGAGAACTTACATACTAAAAGCATATGTATTAACGTATTATACTGATTTGCTTACAGTAATAGATTAGTCAAGTATAGTAACGATTAGACTAGTTAGCCACAATTTTAAAATTGTTTTCAAACCTCGTGAAACAGTTAACAGATAAAAAATCTGATAGCACTCTTAGTACCAATTGTTCAATGTTGACCCTTTAGCAGCCTAGTCTAGCTGAAAACAAATTAAAAGGGGGTCAACAGTTTGAATACTCTATATACCAAATTCCAAGTCTGCAGATAAAGCATTCGTTGTGTATTGTGTGGAGAAGTATACTCACACATGCATATTCTCATTTTATAGTTAAATAGCTATGAAATATATTATCATATCGAATTATCAATATATTTCATCCAAATATCAACAGAATTTTTATTATCATCAAATTATAAAGACCATTTATTATTATTATTCAGACTGTAGCAACCTATTAGATACATCCTTTATACGAAATAAGTTTTAATTGGTTTCGTTACAGTTATATATTTACAAATCAGCATGTAGTTATTAACTTTTTGAGAAGTATAACATTTTAATAATAGAGCAAGCACAAATGTAAACATATAAGTAAACGAACCACTATAGGATTAGCACATATAAAGCATTGCAGCTTGATAAGATGTCAATAGGAGTAGATCCATAAATGGTAGCAAATCTATAGCATTATCAGTAAGTCATGTAATGAAATTAATCTACATAAGATTTAAATAATTGGCTTAGCAAACTATCGGTAATATGCGACGTAGAGAGTTACTAAATTTATGTATGTGTGGGGATTTTGTCAGGGATAATGTAGAATTCATGAGAGTTAAGTTCACTTATGTCAACAATTGGATATGTATATGCATGTATGTACAAATTATCTGAGGTTAATGAAGTTTAACCAAGTTAATACAAGAGTGCTCAATTCTGAAATAAAGCAGGATATACTCGTTATAACTGGTAACTAGCTGACCGAAACATGCTCATGTCGGTATGGCAACATATTACTGCCTATGTAAAAACAAATACAGCATATATATATATATATATATATATATATATATATATTATATATATATATATACTCTTTCGTTACATTTCAATTGTCCAAACGATGAAAATACTTCATAATAATTATTTTTTGTTTATTTTATTAAATATTTTTCCGACATAAGCCGTTTCGAAACTCATAGTAAAAAAATATAGAAATGCTAAATCTTAAAACAATTGTATATTGAATATTTACAAACACATGGTGTCTTTCGTAATAAACTCTTTTTGTTTACTATGGTATAATTCTTTTTGTCCACGAAGCTCGCTATTTCTGTTTGTAAACAAACTAGTAGTTTGAGCACTGTAAAAGCAATGGGAAATGTTAATTAAATAGGCAGTTTATGAAACGTTTATGAGAACCTATTCATGGTCCAGTGGTTAGAACTGCCGAATATTAACGTGATACACACACACACACACACACATATATATACATATATATATATATATATATATATATATATATATATGTATATATATATGTATAGAGAGAGAGAGAAAAAGAGACAGACAGACATAGAAATAAAAAGGAACAAACCGAGTTATGCGTTCATCAACGTTTCGTCTCTATTTCGAGACTTCGAACTAAAGACGAAACGTTGATGAACACATGAGTTGGTTTGATTTTTTTTATGTTCTCTACTTTGTCGGAATACTATTTCCTTTATTCTCATATATATATATATATATATATATATATATATATATATATATATATATATATATGTGTGTGTGTGTGTGTATAGATATATAGATATAGATATGAATATATATATATATATATATATATTTAAATAATTTTCTATTTGTAACGTTTCAGATGAAATTTTTTGAACTTAACACGCCTACTTAAGGATATATATTTCTTCCTTTTTCTTCGTCGCAGGGAAAGAAAATAGTAGTAAAACCATAATCCGAGTGTTTTCTTCCTGTGTTGTGTTCGAATGTTCAGGTATGGCGCACGTCAAGTGTATTTGTAAGATTCTGTTTCCGTAATATAAATGTTGTTTTAACATTTAAATTAAAATGTGTTTATAAACCAATATAAACCAGATATTTTTGCTATAAAAAAAACAAATATTTATTTTGTTAAAACCAAGAGTTTTCTGACGTTAGACGCCAGAACGTTGAAAAATTGTGATTTTAACCAAATAATTATTTGTTTATTTTATAAGATATCACTGTGCTGTATTAGTTCATAAACATATTCCAAAATATATATATATATACATATATATATACATATATATATACATATATATATATATATATATATATATATATATATATATAGGTTGCGTCTTCCACGATATAAGTATTGTTTAATTCAAAAATGAAATACGTATGTTATGAACTGAATTATAAGGAAAACATGGTAATGTAAAGAAATATTTATTCGTTTAAATCAATATTTAGACGTGACACCTCTTCCTTAGTAGTAGGAAATTGGTCGTGTTCTTATATACGATATATGTTTATATATATATATGTATATACGTATATATGTGTATGTGTGTGTAATTGTATAAGTATGTATATATATGTAATATACATATATAAACAAGATATATAATATCGAACAATTTACATTTGACATAATTTGCTACACATTACTCAAGTTAAAATTATTCTTAATTTTTTACAACTTTATAAATTTTCTAGACTCGGAATTTTTAAACATTACAGAGCATCGACAGACAGATATTAAATTTGAAAAATTATATAAGCTGTCAGATGTAAAAATTTTAATTCGATTAATACAACATCATCAGTGTCATATACAGGTTTGCAAATAAACTTTATCCAAGTGGGCATATTTCATTTGTAATAGAATTAGTATAAAAATAATCAATGTGAGTATAACTACAGGGAATAAATTAATAGACATGGATAAGAGTATAAAATAGTGAGGAATTTTGCAGTGAACATAGAATAGTATCAGGAATACCTGTTAAATTCTTTATCATAGACATTACGATTATCTAAAGAATATATTGATGTGAAGATATGTCTATTTTATTTATATTTTTACATCATGTTTGTTGGAATTGATTTTCTTATTGCTGATTTTTTAGTGTTTTTATACTTTGACATTGCTTTCGAGTAATGTTTATACTAACATCGGCATTGAATATCCAATAGAAATCATAATGCATCCCTATCACGTTTCATTATATTCAATAATGGGTATAATTGAGATTTCAGGGTTTAATGTAAAAACGCATTCGTTTTTGTTTGTTTTTGTTTTGTTGTTTGTGCCCATCATATGACACTATATTAATAATATTATTATTGTTGTTGTTGTTGCTTTTATTATTATTATTATTATTATTATTATTATTATTATTATTATTATTATTATTATTATTATTATATCATACGTTATTGCGAATCGTCTTGGCTTATTACAGAAGAAAAAGAGAGAAATGAAGGATAGAAGGTCACACTGGCAGAGGCGGCCTGAAGAAAGTATTAAATGGTGGCGGAAAGATATTGGTAGAATCGAAGAAATCAGAAAAGGAGTTAAACTAGGACAGAAAGCAAGGACGAGCTTGAAATTAGGTATAGATTGCTGGAAAAAGGAACGATGAACGTTCTGACAATGTTGAAGGAGAAGGTCCACTCTGGACTGGTGGTATGAAAATTAGGAACATTGTTGGAAAATTAATTTCGGCAGAACAACATTTTCCGGAACAATCAGTTTCAGCTATATAAAGAAGTAAATGGTAGTAAACAGGCGGGAAATAACAACACTCTAAATGCAAAAATACAAGAAGTTCTGGAGTGGGAGTCTGTCGAAGGGCGATATAATGAGAAGGCTAGCTGGTTGGGAGAGGTCAGAGAAAAGCTATCAGAAATGCAGCAGATGAAGAACGTTGAGATAACCTTCGATGACGGTAAGGCTCGCATACGAAGGATGACACACTGGAAGGCACCTGGTCCAGATGGAGTGATAGGCTTTTGGTTTAAACAGTTTCCGTGTGTTTATTCACATATAGTTGCTGCTCGCCAAAGGGGTGTAGAGTCGGCTTGTGAAGGGAAGAAAAACACTGATCAGGAAAGATCCTGCAAAAGGAACAGATGCCAATAATTATATACCAATTACATATCTGCCATTGTTGTGGAAACTGTTGACTTGAATATTTGCAAAAAAAAGTTATGAACATCTAGAGAGTAATGGTGTTTTTCCTGACGAACAAAAGGGGTGCCGGAAAGGCTCGAGAGGTACTTATTGATAAAACAATAATGCAGGATGCGAAGAAGAAGAGGAATCTGAGCGTAGTATGGATTCATTACAGAAAGGCTTATGACATGGTTCCTCATTCATGGATACGTGAAACAGTATTGATGATGAATGTTGCTGAGAATATGGTTGGGCTTTTGGAGAAAAGTATGGCTCAATGGAAAACGGTGCTGACAGCAGAGAGGGGATGTGGCAAGTTAGCATTAAACGTGAGATATTTCAAGGAGATTCGTTATCGCCACTTCTTTTTCTAATGATAATGATGCTACTGAGCATCCTCTTGAAGAGAGAAAAACTGGGATATAACTTTGGATCTGGTGACAGACGCCTCAACACTTCACTGTTTATCGATGATTTTAACATATTCGGTAGAAATGAAAATGAAATGGAGAGTCTGGTAGAACTTGTGGGGACATGCTCAGAAGACATTGGGATGGAGTTTGGGATTAGTAAATGTGCGGTGCTGGTGATGAAAAGAGGAATAAAGGTTCATTCGAATAGAATAGTGCTGCCAAATGGAGAAATCATGAAAGAAATAGAAAATACAGGATATAAGTATTTGGGAGTGCTGGGGTTGTAGGCATCATGGGCAGAAAATGAAGGAAAAATCAGGAAGTGGTATCTTCGAAGAGTGAAATCGAAACTGTAGGGAGGAAACCTAATGAAAGCAGTAAATGCATGGGCAGTCAGTGTTTTGAGATACAGTGCGGTATTTTAGAATAGCCTGACAAGGATTTGCATGCTATGGATATCAAAACAAGAAAAAAATTAGCAATGTTTGGTATATTTCACATTCGAAGTAGCGTAGCAAGGTTATATCAAAAGAGGAAAGATGGTGGTAGAGGATTGAAAAGTATAAAAGATTGCGTTAGAACCGAGGAGATGTCGTTGAAGGAGCATATGGTTAGAAGTGAGGAGTGGATGCTTAAGGTTGTGGCCAATGACGTTGAGGTATGTGAGACCAAGGCTGATTATGTGAAACGTATGGATAGAGAACGGGCAGAGGAACGGGCTAGGAAGAACATGCATCGAAGGTTCTTCCAGGATATAACAGAAGTGGCTGATGAAAGATCATAGCAATGGCTTAGAGCTGGGTATCTGGCTAAGAGTACTGAAGCTTTTGTTTTTGCAGCTCCAGAGCAGGCATTAGAACACGATAGTTCAACAAAGTGGTTCAAGGAGAGGAAGTTGCTGCAGAATGCCGGATTTGTGGTAAGATCTCAGCATCAATTGAGCACCTTGCAGCAGACTATAGTGGACTGACTCAGAGAGAGTACCGCAAAAGACACGATCGCATGGGACTCCGGATTTTGGGAGGTTTGGTAGAGGGTTGGGGTGAAGTGTGCTGGAATTTGTCTGAGGAGGTTCCTGATGAAGTCAGAACAAGTGAGGATGGTAAGGTAGAGGGGTGGTGGGACAAAAGTGTCATAACAACCAAGCAATTGGAACATAATCGTCGCATTTAGTCGTCATTGACAAGGTCTAAAAAACTGGCAGATTGTAGACTTCTCAATACCCTGGAACAGAAATGTGAGAGAGAATGATAATGAGAAGTGAAGCAATTATGCTCCATTGGCCTTGAACATAAGGCGTATACACGGGGTTAAAACACAAATAATCCCGGTCGTAGTTGGTATACTAGGATTAGTATCAAGTCGTCTGGAAGGACAATTGAAAAAAAACTACAAATCCCCGATGTTTTAGGCGGCCTTCAAACCTCTGCAATTATAGGTACCACCAACATCCTTAAGAAACCCCTTGATCTTTGAAGCTCCTGGTTTGAAACCGGGATTAAGGGAAATCCTCTGGAAATGAATCCCATCCCCTTTCAAAAAGACGTTTATAAACGAAATCAGAATTATTATTATTATTATTATTATTATTATTATTATTATTATTATTATTATTATTACTATTATTATTATTGGCTCAGAAGTAGCTTTCACACATGTCTTCAGGAATCATTCCCTGAAAACAGGCTGTGGTGTACACTTAAAGCTGAGTTACAACAAGTCTCCCCAGGTTTCCAGTACTCTCTACCTCTTTCGATAACATTTGCAAATAAATTTGCATTATCCAAACGGCTGCTTTCCATTGATTTCTCGTTGGCAGCAACTATTGGTCTTTGCTGGGATTTAAGCCTCCCTAAGGTCCCCGTCTCTTCGCACATTCGGGTAAAGCGCACCGGTCTTTCCTTCCACCTTGTCTCTATTTGGGTATTTGGTCTCGCTCTTTGGGGGTGGTGCAGTGATGTAGCCATGGGGCAGGGTTGGATTAAAGGACTTATAAGTATGTGGTTTCAGTTTTCCTGGTTCCATGTAGTATTTCATGTTTTGCCTTTGCAGCAGTTTGTTTGGCCCGTACTTGTTGCTCTTGTATGTTAGTTTTCATATTCCAGTGTTTTTTCTTAATATTTCAGCTGTTTTCATGATTGTTGCTCGTTGTATTTTTCCAGTTATTCCTTTGATTCCGATTTCTCCCATTCTTTTTTCAAAGTTTTTGGGGAGTGCTCCAACTATTATAGGTATTATTCTGATTTTGTTTATCTTCCATACCCTTTTGAGTTCTCTGGCTAGCTTTGTGTATTTGCTCCGTTTCTTCTTTTCTTTGATATTTACCCTATGGTCACTTGGAACAGCAAAGTCTATGGTTTCACAGAATTTTTCTTTCTTGTAAATTATTACGACACCCGGTCTTCTTGCTTGGATGGGTTTATCAGTTTGTATGATTTTCGTTTTCAAGTACTGTTCGCAGCTTATGCTTGTACCACTTTTCTATGCGTTCGAGATGCAGATGTTTACATAATTTCCAGTGTAATACCCTTCTCACTTGGTCGTGTCTGTTCTTGTATTTCTTTTTGGGCCAGTTTGCTGCATTCTCTTATTGTATAGTTTATCGTCTCTTCTTTTTGCCCAAAGAGTCTGCATTTGCTGTTTTCTTGTGTTTTGTCGATCTTTGCATTGATGTGTGAGTTTTCTTGTGCAGCAGTTATTAGGGATTCAGTTTCTCAGCTTATGTGCCCTTTTCGCATCCATGTCCAAGTGGTTTCGTTGTTTTCATCTTTTGTAATCCTTATGAATCTTCCGTGTAATTGTTTCTCTTTCCATTTTTATTTTTTCGTCTTATCCTTTGTCTCTCTGCTTTCTGTTTTATTGATTTTTCCCGTGTCTCTCGCTGCTATGATTATTATTACAGTGTTTTGCATTAAGTATTTTCTAGTGCTTTTTTGCTGTAATTCACACAGTATTCTATATTAACCTGTCCCCTCCCGCCGTCTTTCCTTTTTACATAGAGTCGGTCAACATCGTCCTTCGGGTGGAGTGCATTGTGTATGGTCATAAGTTTCCTGGTCTTCTGATCCAGTTGTCTCAGTTCTTCTTTAGTCCACCCTATGAACGGTCCAGAGTCTCTTACTAGTGATATGGCCCATGTATTTATGCCTTTTATTAGGTTTCTGCTATATAAATTGGTTCGAAAAGTTGTCTTATTCTGCTGAGGTATTCTTTTCCAATTGTCTCTTTCATTTCTGTTGCTTTAATAGTGTCTGCTTCCAGTACTCCTAGGTATTTATAGGTGTCTTGTTCCCCTAGAGTCTTTATCTTCAGTTGGTTGGGTAGTTCCATGCCTTCTGTCGTCTCTAGTTTCCCCTTTCTTATAACTAGTAGTGCGCACTTTTCCATACTAAACTCCATTTGGATATCCTGGCTGAAGATCCTGGTGGTATTTATTAATGTCTCTAGTTCATTTTTTGTCCTTGCAAATAATTTCAGATTGTCCATGTACTTCAGGTGGTTCATTTTTTCCTCCGTATTAGAGAACTTATATCCGGCTTGGCACTATCTCAGTATCTTGTTCAGGGGCGTCATTGCTATAATGAACAATAATGGCGATAGTGAATCTCCTTGGAAGATATCTCTTTGTATGTGGATTTCTGTCATGTGTTGTTTATTATTATTCGCTCACAATAAGATTCCAAACAGGTTATAAAAGAGCTCTCCTTGAAAAAAACATGTGGTGTTTCCTGGAAGCTGGATGACATGGCTACCATGATTTCCAGTACTTTTCTATGATTTCCGATAACATTTGCAAATGAATTTGCGTAATCGCATCAGCAGCTTATTAATGATTTCTCGATGGTAGCGGCTATTTGTCTCCATTGAAATTTGAGTAGCAATTAGCCTCTCCAAGGTCCCACTTTTCTTGGCACTTGTCCAGCGGAGAGAGCATATATATGCAGCTTCAATGTTCTTGGTTCCATGTAAGGCTTCTTTATGTTTTGTTTCCGCAGTAGTTCGTCTGGCCCGCGCATGTGGCTTATGTGTATTAATCTCCACATTAAAGGGGTTTTCTTAATATTCCAGCTGTTCCCAGTATTCATATTCTTTTCAGCTCTCTGACTAGCTCTGTGTGTTTGCTCCGTTTCTCCTTTTCTTTTATATACACCCTGGAACAGCACACTCTACGATTTACAGGTTTCTTCTTACTTACTACATCTGGTTTTCTTGCTTTTTCTTGCTTTTTCTTGTTTTTCTTGCCGTTTTCTTGTGTTTTGTCAATCTTTGCATTGACGTGGTTGCTTCTTATCGAGTTATCTTCTGGTGCAGTTATTACTGATTCAGTTTGTCGGTTCACGTGCCCTTTTCACATCCATGAACAAGTGTTTTCGTTATTCAAATCTTTTGCCATTCTTATAAATCTTCCGCGTAGTTGTTTCTCTTCCCATTTTCGTTTTTCGTCGTATTGTTTGTTTTTCTGTGTTCTCTTTTGTCGATTTTTCCGTGTCTCTTGCTTGCATGATTACCCTTGCAATGTTTTGCATTGTGAATTTTACTAATTCTGTGTTTGTGTCATTCACGCAGTCTTCAGTACAAACTAGTCCTCTCCCGCTTTATTTTTTCCTTTTCCCGTCAACATCGTCCTTTGGGTGCAGTGCATTCTTCTTCTTCTTCTTCTTCTTCTTCTTCTTCTTCTTCTTCTTATTATTATTATTATTATTATTATTATTAGTCCTATGATTCACACACACACACACACACAAACACACACATATATATACATGCATTTTAGCTTTTATTCGTTAATCTTATTTATTATCAGGCATATTCTCATTGGTTAAAAGCGATATTATTTTTTTTCTGGCGTTTAATTTGAAATTCAGAAAGTAAACTGAAAGTCAACTGAAATATGTTTTACATAAAAACGATAGGAGATTTTCCGATTACTACCTCGAACTGCTTTAAGTTGGGATTATTTTTTCTATTTCCTGCTTCCCAGATTGTAATATATGCATAAATATAAGTGGCATTTAGAGTTATATCCTTTTGCCCAGTTCCCTACATAATGTATATATGTAGGCATGGGCCCAAATTCAAAGTAATCTCTTAGGTGATCGTTGTAATTCGTCTTAGTTTGCGTGATATTATTAACATTTATAGCCTGAAAGAGCTGTAAAAAAGTACTTCCATTAAAATAAATAGCCATACAAATATAAACATTCATTCATTAGGCGTACACAGTCGCTTTTAAAAATCACAGAGTTAATCTGAATGAGTATTTCTACCCTAAATTCTAAACATCACAATTACATTTATATTTTATATTCAATTTTACATTTTTCACATCTAATATACAAAAGGCTAAAACGGTGTGTTTGTATGTCTCCCTAAAACTTTTGACAAACCTGTCGAACTGTAACCATGTTAGGATCGTTAAAAAGATCGATCTCTCGGGCGGCAAATAGAAAGAATTGGCCCAAAAGTTAATTCTTAACAGTCAACTGAACCGTTTTTTTGTTGTTTTTCTTTTTCAAAGCGGGTCAGTTTTTGCGTCAACATTTTTGCAAAATCATTCACGTCTCGCGATCTACGCGTACATTTAAAAGACGTTAATTCGAAGGCATGTGACGTCACAAGTGCGCCGTGGCCGAGTTGGATAACGCGATATCTTGTTTTTCATCTCCTTTTCCTCTTTCGCATTACAGGTCAAAGCCTGTCTACTGCGGGTAATTTTTTAAAATTTTTTGCACTCACACGGGCACTTATTGCTATTTTGATTGAAACATGTTTTTACGGCTGGGTTACTCATTAGCCTTTCCACACCGGGCAACAAGTTATCCATGCTAGTCTCTTATATAAAAGGAAAATGTGTGTGTTTGTATGTGTTATGAAAGCGTTTTAAAGACGCATCAGGCAGTGACATATGTATTGTTAGAAAGACGTCCTCTCGGATGAAAAATATCTAAAAAATTGCCCAAACAATTTAGTTCTGTGCTGGTCAACTGGGCCGTATTCTGCAAGGAAACGTCACTTTTTGCGTCAATATTTTTGCTGATCATGTGCCTACCAATCTCAACGTACGTTTATAAAACGTTATTTCGAAAGCTCATGACGTCATAAGTTGCATTTGTTGAGACAACTAGCGCGTTAACTTTTTTCAACTCCATTTCCTCTTTCGTGTTATAGGTTCGAGCCTAGCTGCTTACTGAGGTAATTTTTTTAGCTTGCACAGGCGCTTCCTGTTATTCTGATTGAAACTTGTCTGTTTTAGGGCTGGGTTGCTCAATTCCACCTCTCTCCACACGGGCAACGTCAGATTTCCCAGCAGTTAATCTGTTTATATAAAAGGCAAAATGATTTTGCCTATGTGCATATCTCCCAAGAACTTTTCTCGCCCGCATCAGACCGGGTTTAGAGTGGTACCATCTGAAATAGCGATGTCGCAGTCGAATAATGTAAGGAAAAACAGTCAATTATTTCGTTTAAACTAAGGAACGATCAGAAAAATCGTGCCTTTTTAAATGACTTTGAAAATTTCGCATGTACGCCAAGCATTACTTTTTGAATTGGTTTAAATAAAACAATTTCTAATGTTATTTTGTTGTCAGAGTTGTGGGGCAGTGGATTTGGAGTTGCCTCATACGCTTAAACTCTCACGTTCGAGAACACATAACGGTGTTCTTTTTCTTTTTCAAACGGGGTTGTTTTCAATGTTTTATCAGAGGTTTTAAAAGAAAAATTTAAAAGAGTTAAAAGATATTTATTTAAAAAATATTTTCTTATTTTGAGGGTTACGTAATGTGATCTTTACTCTTAACTTATAAATCTTATAGCGATTATTTCGCTTACTTTTTTAAAACTAAATTATTTTCACTTGGTTTTCATTGCAATACACTGTAACGAGAAAACTTTCTCGCTTAAACTGGCTTTCACTTTTTCTGCCAGATAAGATTTTTGTGTTTTTATGCATTCTTTTTTTTTTGGGGGGGGGGGGGGGTAAGCAACTTTGTCCAAACTTAACTTCATCTCTATGCTAGTTATTAATAAAAGTTAACTGAAGCAAAGCGAATTTTGTTGCATAGCAAGCGCAACCGCAGTCCTCAAATGTTCATTGAATTGAAATATACTCATGTATGTTATTTTTCTTTGTACAAAATCAGATTATTAACGCGTAGCGGGTGCACTTTAATAGTAGACGTCGTAAATTAACAGACAGGAATTACAATTATATATATATATATATATATATATATATATATATATATATATCTGTGTGTGTGTTCATAGTTTTGCACATATGCCTAATAATTTATTTGCATGATACATACACTCTTCAATACTTGCTTCAGTTTAGATTTATAACACGTGATCTGCTCGACCAATTAAAAATGGTATATATTAGCATTTTTTTCAAACGAACGAATATTAATATTGATTAGATTTTCAGAAATAATATAAGACAAATGCTTTCCAGTCATGCATTCCCGTATCGATATTTAATTGAAGTTGTCTAGACTTTAATATGATTGATTTCAGCACTACTATACACTACTTAGTCATGCTTTATATATGGGTTAGTTTATTAGATAACACAGATTACAAAAAAACAACGTTTCTGTTTTTATATTTAATTCAAACTGCCATAAAATAACGTTTTGCTTGTTATTGAAATCTCCGGTTCCGAGAATTATCTGGTATTAGACACCTGTGAAAATGTTGTATAACACTTCGCCAATAATAATATTCGTATTTGAAATAATAGCTCTCTTCTGTGACCATGATTTTATAAAGACGATTATGTACTTATCAGTGGAAATACTCGAAGGTGACGGTAGTCAACTGAGTAACGACACGGACTGACCAACATAGGGTTTCAAGTTGTAATAAAGTTCGTTCCACAAATATCACATTCAGATAGGATATTCGCAGTCTTCTAATGGTTTCTCCTGTATGTACTCGACGAACGAATTCTACCCCGAAAATATCGGGGGAGCCAATGACAACAATATAATTTTGGCGTCCATACTCTTATGCTGTCCGCATAACGGAAAACTTCGGAAAGTATTATAATAGTCGATTATTATGATTAGTTAAAGAAAAATGGCGGAAGTAATGTTATCGAAGCGAAAAAGATATTTACAGGTAAAATATTTACATTAAATAGTTTGGAGGAATGTAACTTAATCGATGAACTGCCATTCTCATAGTTATATTCTTCGCTAAGCATATTAGAGCATAAACAAAGACAAAAACCCGGAAAAGACGTTTAGGCTACGTGTAGTGATGACGTAATTCTTGTAAGGTCACACGTAGAATAGTAATGGGTGGAATTGAACAATCTGTAACTAAGAAGCGTGGGGTAGACAAACGATGGCAGTCAGGGAAATACTGGATTGGATAAAGGAACAAATATAGTGGTCGAGAAAAAACAACGTACAACCTCAGAACCAACAACTCGCAAATATACTAAATGTGGATATGAAACAACTTTGTTGCTTGTGTCTTTCGTGAAACACATGGCTATATTTCAGGAGCACGTCGGAATAGATGAAAATGAAAATGATTAAAAGAGTGTTCTTCTTGGTCCATTACAAAAGTAAAAGTCGTTTGTCCATCTTTCTCTTTATAAACTTTGTAGTATGTCGACATGCACAGATGACTATTATACATACATATTAACGAGGAACGCATTTATACATCAAATGAGAACATATTGCCAGACGTCATACACATTCCATAGAGAACACGTTAACACGACTCATAATGTACAACAGACACATAGAAACACACACACAGTATGTATATATATATATATATATATATATATATATATATATATATATATATATACTCGTTTAGAACCAGTATACCACAATACGAAACGGCGATGAATGAATATATTATCAATGTCATTTGAATTAATTTAAAATAAACAAAACGAGCACGTTTCTTACTTATTTAGTTATTCATTTAAAATTGTAGCCATTAAAAAAATTTAAGCAATAATATATACTCTGCAATCTTACTGTTACATATTTACTGGGCAACGCCGGAATTACCTCTTATTGTGCACACACGAATGGATTGTTGAAAAATGCTACAGCGAGAAACAATCAGTCAGGAACCAAAACATATGAAAGAGGAACCTTGAAATACAGCATTCTTGAACTGACTAACATTTAAAAATTAAACAGTCATTTTGGAATTATGCTTTGGATGAATTTCTGATGAGGGTTTATCAACATAAATAAAGTAAATCAAGTTTAAAAAAACAGAGAGAAACAGAGAAAATCACCGCAGAGGACGTTGACCGAGTTGTCATTTTGTCGTCAAAGAGCTACCTGCCACCCCATCTCTCTCTCTCTCTCTCTCTCTCTCTCTCTCTCTTTCCATAACGAGCACGGTTCATGAAAAATAAACGGCGTTTTTTATAAACATTGTTGCCAGCATGATCTATTTGAAATTAAGATTGTCATAGATATTAGAAAATTTTAGCATTTGTACCAACAGTGTTATATAGCCTATTGAAAAAATTAAAGTATAACGTAACAGATCGTTTTTGGTGCTCCTGAACAATTTTATTTCCGCGATAATAAAAGAAAGAACCAGACTACGAACACAATGGAGAATATTCCATTAAGAACAAAGAAGAAAGAAAAATAAGAAAAAACAGAGGTAAGTGGCAGTTCGATATATTCCCTGTGTGTTGCTGCTCTTGAAAAACAATGTTTATACAAACTAAAAGAAGCAACTGATATATATATATATATATATATATACATATATATATATATGGGTGTGTGTGTGTGTGTGTATGTGTTTGTGTATAACATGTATTTGTGTATGCGGAAGTATAAAAAAGAATAAGTAAAACTCGAATTTCGTTAAATGATGATTTTTTTATTGTTCTGATATAAATTTGAACCTATTGTTTTTTTTATTGTTACCGTGTAATTTTTGTCGGTTATGTCGGTACATATATATATATATATATATATGTATATATATATATATATATGTACATATATAAAGATATATATATATAATGGAACAGAAAACCTCATCTAGTTTGATTCAGGATTTTACAACACAACTAAGAAAGCAGTTAATTAATCAACAACTTTAATCTCGAATTGATTTATTTCGTAAATAATATTTATTGCTGATTGAAGAATATTTCTGCAATCTGTTAGTCGCAAATCCATTAGGCATAAATAGTCGGCCATTAATCGATAGGGCCTCAACGTGAATGTCGAAACCAAACGCTTTATATAACAGGCTACACGGAAACTACATGCCGCTTTCTATAAAACGGATTTTATCTTCATCTGTGGATTGGCAATTGGTTGAGCTGGGTTAAGGAGTTACGTAGAGGTCGTCAATAAGCGATAACTCGCACAATAATGACCTTTTCGCATTTGCTACGAGATTACATACACGGTACGCTGGTCTTTAATACAATATTATATCACTCAGTATTTTAATTACATAAATATTTAATGTACAATAAAACAACAAATATAAACTAGTTCCTATCCTGTTTATTCTTGAAAAAAATAATTTATGTTTTCGTTGTGGCTCATCTCATACACGAGGGTGCATTTCCTTTAAAACGTCAAAACTCAACATGAAATATCTCCCCCCCCCCAAAAAAAAACACTCGAATAAACCTAGAACCCAATCCTCCAACGTAAACCCCTACTACCATGTTTCCTTCTCCAACATCAGGGGTCTACGTTCCAACCTTCCAGAGGGTGAAACCCAATTACAGGAGACGAAACCGGACTTAGTCGTTCTAAGGGAAACTGGCATAGGGCCGACAACTTCCCTAGATGAGTTCATAATAAAAGGATACTCTAAATTAACATCTAAATCTGACCCCCAAGATATCCATGGACATGAAATATGCGCCTACATTAAAGATGGCTTTCCGTGTGGTAGAGATATCTCCAGAGAAGACCCTAATTTATCTTATATGTGCTTCCGGGTTGGACTTGCTTACACCACTGCATTCATATTTGCTCTTTATCGCCCCCACAATAGTGGGGCTACTGTCCTTAAGAGTATATCTGAGAAAATTGACCTCATCCTGTCTGCTCATCCTTCGGCTAACATTCACATTTGCGGTGATTTCATTGTCCATAATGTTGAATGGCTGACCCACTCAAATAAGACAGATGAGGGGAGGTTCTGTCATGATTTTGCCATTGCTTATGAGCTCACTCAGATTGTTCATGAACTCACCCGTGTGCCCGATACTACTGGTCAGTATTCAAGCCTTTTAGACCTTTTCCTCACAACTTCTTCTGAGCTATGTTCATGTCCCGTTCTATCTCCCCTGGGATCCTCCGATCACACAGTATCAGTTAAGATAGAAATGACATTCAATAAGTCTGCAGATGTACCTCTCCACCGTACTGTATATCGATACTCTATGGCTGACTGGGATACCTTCTGTACATTCATATCTGATCTACATTTGCATTCCATGTTTAAAAAGGATGTGTCCTCTATAGTATCAGACTTTACCGAATGGTTAATTGTAGGCATTGACCGATTCATACAATCCAAAATATTCCAACAAAAACCTAACAGCCAGCCATGGTTCTCCCCAGAATGTACCGCTGCCATTGCGCACAGAAATCACTTTTACCATAGCTACCAACGTAATAGATGTACTGAGATTAAAAATGCCTTCAGGACTGCCAGCAACCATTGTAAAAGAGTAATAAAAAATGCAAGAGAGCTATATTCTCAGTTCGTCAAATCCAAAGTAGCTGAGCAGCGGCTTGGTTCCCACCAGTTTTGACAAATAGCAAACAGGATCCTGAACAGAAGTGTGTCTTTCATCCCAACCATTATCAATAGACCTGAGGTCATGTCATCAGCATCAGACAAGGCCAAACTATTCGCCAAGAACGTTTTTTCCATGGCAAGTGCTCGTCCGACCTCCAATCTCTGGTGCCCCCCATCGCCAATCCTTCATGATAAACACCTTTCTAGCTGAAACCACTGTCAGTAATTTCCCGCACTCTTTATCTGTGCTTAAATCAAAACGTAGGTTTCATGAACATATCTGTTTTCTGAGAAGTGCACGGCTGTGGAATTCTCTTCTGTTTGCCTGTTTCCCACCTGACTACAACTTGGACGTCTTCAAGTCCAACATAAACAAATTCCTGATTAATCGCTTCCTTAAGTAACACACTTTATCAAATGTACAATACCAACTATTACTACGATATTACCCCATTGATTATTTTACACAAAATAATCCTTATCTCCGAGTGGCTTACAGGCCTTGATAAGTAATAGTCCCCACGTAAAAAACGTATGTCTCATCATTCACTTATGCAGATAAATGGGTGAATATTTTTTTTGTGACTCAGGGAATAATAATGCGATTTTTCATCTTTATAAATCGCTATTTACTTGCTTCACCACGAAGGTAGCGTAAAACACAAGATTTGCACGACTATGGTGAAAATCTGACTGCGCAGAATTGGGCAATATGTATTGTAATAAATGTGGGGAAAATAGAAACGGACACACACATGACCTACCTGTGGCTTCACAGGTAGGTCATGTGTGTGTCCGTTTCTGTTTGTCATGCGCGTTGAACAGGACAAGAAAAAGCAAGATGACATCTGTGATATTTAACAGAAACGGTCTCGTGTAATCTCGCGAGATTCTCGTGTATGAATGTAATATAAAGCATGTCGCTTGGAGGGGTTAGAAGAGCTTTGGCTGTTCAGACGCTAAACAGGTGACGTTACAAGACAGACGATAACTTAGTGCATTGGGGCGAGTGAAAGCGGTTCAGGTTCAACAAGGTATTTCGGCATGACGTCAGGATTTGATCCTAAGCTGATTCCACTGTTTGATGACAACAGCGCTGAGCAGTCAGTACAGCAATAGGTGGAAAAGCCAGAATTGATATGCCAGCTCAGTGGTGAGGAGCCTCTGGAATGCGTCGTCCCCATACGCCTCGTTGGGGGCGCATAAGCTGTATACCAACAGCTAACGGATGAAAGAAGGCAGATTTCACCTGCATTAAAAACGCCCTCTACACAGCGGTTGCATTATATCCGGTTGCTGTATTGAAGGAGTTTATGGCACGCAAGTTACATTCCGGGAAGACTGTTGATGTTTATCTGGCAGAACTGAAGAAGCTTGCAGTCCTGTTCGGAGGAATGTCACAGAAAAGCCTAGTGTGTACATTTATTGCAGGATTGCCGGCTGGCGTGGAAGATCTGATCCGAGCCTCATCCTAAGTAGACGAGATGGACATCTCTGCAGTATTAGCGAGGGCGCGAGTAATACTAAAAAGGAGTCCAGATACTGTAGACCGAACGCTGCTAAAAGTGTGGTGGGCCCAACCATTTAGCCCATGATTGTCTCTTATCGCGCTCACTGACTCGAAGGCTTAGCGGGCTTCAGCGCTATAAGTGTAAAAACCGGGGACATCTGGCCCGTGCCTGTCTGGGAAACGGGCAAGCGGAGGAAGATACAGTCTTCTCCCCAGATGGTCACTGAACATGGCGCTGCCCGCAGTAACTGTGCTCGTTAACGGACGTGAATGACTCGCCTTGTAGACACTAGGTTAACCCAGACACTGGTGCGCAAGGCATGTTGCGACACAAGGAGAGAATTCTGGTGCTAACCGTGGGTGGCGTAACACTGGCCTCTTGTGGGGTTAGCGTTATCAGCACAAGCATCTGCGACGGGCCTGCAGTAGTCCTGCAAGCCCTGGCGGTGAATGGGGAGCTGCTAAGATACGACCTACTTCTAGGGATGGATTTATTTATACAGTTGGGTGAAACCACTGTGGACTGCACCGGCAAGATAGAGTTCTACCGACATGAGAAACGTGTTTGCACCGCAATTACCATGGACGAGCCTGACTTTCATGCGGAGTACGACAGGGAAACCAACGCGTGGACGGCATCTTGGAAGTGGGCTGGCGATCAACCACTAATATCCTTACGGAACCGACTATCAGAGTACACCCCTCCAATGAGGCTAAGGAAGCAGTATGAAGAAGAACTGCAGATTTGGATCAACAATGGCTAGCTGCGTTCATACCTCGAGGACTGATTCCGAGAAGGGGCAACATACTTGTCTTGCGCGTGACTGGTAGCAAGGAGGGGCGCTACTGAAGGAGACGAGGTGATGTTCCGGAAGTCCCATCCGACATCACTCCTCGGAGCGTTTTTTTCTGTTTGCGGAAAGCTGGTGGGCCACTTCTCTGTGTGTAGTTGGCCCATGATGGCAGCGGCAGCCATAAAACGTCGTACCACATCTGTATCATTGTGATTGGATGATAAAGTGCATGTTACCACGGTTCTGAGTATGCTAACAGAAACTGTGTGCAGGGTTATTCGCGACGACCCTGTGCGAGGGAACTGGTGTGTTAACGGGAACGTGTTCACGGTCTGGGTGGACGCTAGTTCACTAGCCCTTGGAGTTGCCCTTGCGGTTGATGATAGTATTATTCAGTATTAGTATTATCGAAGACGCCTGTTGGCTTCGTCCAGAGAATGATTCTAGGCACATAAACTTGCCCGAACTTGATGTCACATTAAAGGAGTACTACATATCACGGACTCTGCGTGCACTCATCAGTGAATAACCGATACATTGACTGGAAGAGCACAGTTAACCACACTGGCAGTGAGTGAGATGTTGATACGAAGACGGCTCACCACCCTGGTCGATACAATCACAGAGTACAACCTCACCGTAGACGTAACATTGATCAGGTCTGCAAGCAACAGAGCAGATGCGCTGACACGAGTACCACCACGGTGGCTGCTGGCTGATACCTGGGGAGGTTCTGAGACGCTGCAACACCGTGTGTAGCCCTCACGTGTAATATGGATGCGGATCGTATCAGTGAGATTCATCAGCAATGCGGACACCCAGGGGTTAAGCGGACACTATATTTTGCCAAGATGGTTGACCCAGAAGTAAGAAAAGCAGATGTAAAGAGAGCAGTGGAAAGTTGCGAGGCATGTCAATCAATTGACCCGGCTTTGATACAGTGGAAAAAGGACAATTGGTAGTGAGCGGAACGTGGCAGAGAGTGGGCATGGATATCACACATTACGGTGCCAATCACTTCCTTTGATTGTGGACTTATGCGCTTCGCGGTCTGGAGATCAATCGGGCACCAGGACTCCTCCTCCATTATTTGCCAGTTGTCATCTGTGTTCTTTGAAAGAGGCGCGCCCGAAGAGGTGCTGACGGACAATGGCATAGTTTCTGTAGCCAGCAGGTCAGGCAGTTTTAAGAATGGGTATCTACTTAATGGCAGATGGCATACAGAATGAAAGCATTCTCTAAATCTACACTTTGTTCCTAACTTAAAGGTCTAGCAGTAATCATATTTGATTACTCTAGTTTTGTTTTCCTGTTTGGGATATTTCCATTTATTTTATAATACTAAAGCTACGGGCCCTGTCGATGGGGCATTAGAATACACCGACTGCTCCCCTGCAGAGAGTAAAAATCACTCAATAGGGTCCTGGATATGACGTTAAACTATATCCAGTGATAACACCCCAGCTTGCGGGCTTTGGGGAGTGTGGAGCCACCCTTTAATTACCATTGCTCCCAGGTCCACTCTGACCCGGAGTGGTAGTACCTGTTAGGGTTCCAACTATGGGTTAAATAGAAACCGACTTGAAAACAGCAAATATATTCTATTAAAAAAATTTTTTTCTTCAAAATCGTTGGATTCGGCATTAAATAACCCGAAAAGGCTTGATATGCCGTAAAACAAAAACAACCAACCAACAAACTACAGATACGATGCACAAAATTCTTTACCATCCTGTTTTACTGCTGATATGTTTTATTGGATCGCTTGGGGGTTTACTGACTAGAAGTAATCATCAGCTTTTACACTGATGAAAAGTAAATTTGAATGACGTAATAATTATCATTTATTTTTAAATATTATCGTCATATATACATATATATATATATATATATATATATATGTATATTATACATATATATTATATACATATTAAATTGGGGGGGCTGGAGAGGGCTCGCGTTAGCCGCAGTGAAGGCAACTCCTCAAGGAGAAGCAAATCTCTGATTAAAAAAAAAACATGAAGCGGGGGACCAGTACCCGCATTCAGCTGGTCTGCAGTTTCACTTGTTTCTGGCTATCTTGCTCTTGGCTGTTGCTGGATGTCAAGATTTTGAACCGAGACAGAGATTAAGCTGTCGTACAAAGCTAAATATCTGTAACATCATCTTTGTATAGATACTCCCTCATGCATTTGTCTATAGAAAATAGTCTTGTGGCAATGGGAAAATTTAACGCGTGTAGGCCTGAAATGATGATAGAATGTAATAATTGATATGCCATCATTATATGCATGTATATGTGTATGTATGTGTTTATATATACATATGTATGCATATGTATGTATATCTATGTGTATATGTATATGTTTACGTGTGTTTATATGCATATGTATGTGTATATATGCGTACATATATGTATGTGTATGTATATGTAGGTAAATGTATGTGCATGCATATATATATACATATATGTGTACATATTTATTTGTATGTGTATGTATATGTGTATTTGTATTTGTATATGTGTATATATATGTGTATGTATGTGTATGCATGCATGTGTGTATGTATATTTATGTGTATTGTGTATTATGTATGTATATATGTATATATGTGTGCATGTTCACGTATTGCAATGTGTGCATGTGTGTATGTATATGTATGTGTATTATGTATTATGTATGTATATATGTATATATGTGTGCATGTTCACATATAACAATGTTCGAAAGCGAATTTGCTGCCATCATATATGTGTGCATGTTTTTAGTTATGTATGTGTACATGTGTGCATATGTATGTGTGTATATGTATGTATGCGTGTATATATATGTATATATGCGTATATATATATATGTGTGTGTGTGTGTGTGTGTGTGTGTGTGTGTGTGTGTGTGTGTGTGTGTGTGTGTGTACTAATGACAGTTTTCATTGTCATGTCTGCTTGAGCGTGTGAATTCGCCGGCAGGACTAAATAAGTCATTTTCATGCTCATGGACTTTCAGTGTTTTAGGGAGTGGCACTCGTCTGACAAGACACTGCGACCATGATATATATATATATATATATATATATATATATATATATATATATATATATATATAGCATTATAGACAAGACGAACCCATATCTTGATACATATAAATTTAGTTTTCGATGTAATAAGGAAAATCTAGAATCGGGGGGGGGGTAATAAAATTCCGGCAATATAGAAAGAAAAAAGAAAGATACCTCTATATAAACGAAACACTTACACACAACTCTAACACGCAAACATACACACACACACATTTATTTACACAGACAGACAGACAGACACACACACACACACACACACACACCCACACACATATATATACAGGGTGTTCACAAAGTCTGGCTACATTATGTAGCCAGACTTTGTGGAAGCATCCTATAGATTATGTAGCCAGACTTTGTTGGTACGGTGTATATATATATATATATATATATATATATATATATATATATATATATATATATATATATATATATATTTATATATATATGTATATATATATATATATTCTGCTCTATCCTGTAACACTTTAGATACACATATATATATTACTTTTAAATGGGGGGTATATGAAATTAATGAAAGTAAATTTACATGTGCAATATTGGTGGAAAAAAATAACCATGTAATGATACGATCGTTTCAGAGACGATCTCTAGTTTACTTAAATAGAGCCCCCCCCCTCATCAGCACTTGGAAGAAAGAGTTAACATCAAATTAATGATCAATATACACCGTTAAGTCAATATATGGTTAATTGGAAAATGATAATAAACACCCAAAGAGTTTTGCAGATAATTAACTATTCATATTTTTGCCAGGCCTTGACTTAAAATCCTTGTACGTTGATAAAAAATATTTTGATTTCATTGGTATAGAAAAATATTCAGATACCATTGGTGTAGAAATTCGTAGATGGTCTAAATAGGCGAAAATACACACATTTGATGTAAATACGGAACGGAAGTTCCCAACTATGAAACGAAACATGAACACTTTTATGTTTATATATTTAATATATTATTCCAAATAGACTCTCTTTATAAAATGTAAATTATAAAAGTTTTCTTTATTTTTTATTGTTTTGTGCGAAGTGCAAAACCACGTACGGTGTTTTGTTTTAAGAACTTGTTTTTGTTTTTACACTACCTGTGTTATCATAAAAAAAATAAAGGGTCTTCCTGTCGGAGACGTCTCCTTGAGCTACGTTCGCCTTTTCTCGCTCACATGCCTCTATTCCGAATTCGTAGTAGTGGGCTCACATCAGCAGTGGGCTGACATTGCAAATACTACGAAGAAAAACAATTTCAATTGATTCAAAAAACTTGATTCAAAAACTTATTGCACAGTAAACATAATTAAATGAAAATAAAAATAAGGTTTCTCATTTCGAACTATTAAATCGAGTAAAAATTCTATTTTTACTTGGTTATTAAATTTAAAAAAGTTATTTTTTATAGTATTTTCAAGTTAAATTCAGTTATTGCAATATTTTGTTTCTGATGTTTGATAGAATAACTTTTAATTTAATCATTTCAATTGTAGAATGATTTATATCCGTTTGATACTTTAATATTGTATTTATATTAAAACTAATCTGAAACAAAAGGATCAAACACACGTAAAGAAATCATTATATGCATGCTCATAGATGAATCTAATTAATACGTACAACCAATCTTTATCTTATAAATTCAGAAACATCATATTAATTCGGTACAAACCTCTAATAATACAAAAATGGAAACATATTGAAAAACTCTACCAAAAATTGACAAGGATGATTAACCACCTCACATTACTATGACAATGCCGTGACCTCAAGCTTGTTCCACATGGCGTAATGCTGAAGCTCAAGACAGCCACAAAGTATCACAAAACGAGTAGGGTATGAGCTCGCCAGAGATAGAATCCACAACAGTCGGACGAAGAATCATCAATTACAGACCGGAACTTCTAACGGCTTTACCCCATTCATTGAGATTACATTTCGGACTGATGACAAAACCAGCACCCAACAATATCTGGACATATTCTATAAGAAAGTATTTAAGGAGGTTAAGTCTAGCCAAATAAAGAAATTTGAAAATCTAAAAGGCAAGGACGTAAGACTTGAGATCAACCATTCACCAATAAGAAGGATTGTCAACCAAAGTCAACCTCAGTTAACTCCCGTTGAGGAATCTGCGCTAAACAAACGTCTCAACTTCGCCACAGCTAGATACTTACATATGATAGCTCCAATAGAGAAGACAGACTTGGAAAACCCCAAAACACGCGGAGATGAACTAAGGTAGAAAGTGAGACAGGCACTCGAGAATTCAAAGCCTTTAAATCCGAAGCTCTCAAAGAAAGAAGTGTTGTCTATCAAATCCTTGCGCGGTGACAATGAGATTATAATATTACGCGCAAAGACAATGCTCCGGTGTTAATGGATAGAGAACATTAAAAGAAATTGGCAGATTTAATAAAATCTGGTAGCTACAGTAAGGTGAAAAAATAATCCGACCTTGTAAACGTACAGGAAGCTGTCACAGATCCTTCGAAAGAATAAGGACCTTATACCACCTGCAAAAAACAGACAGCTAGTACAATAATATAGCAACCTAAGATGGCCTCCCTAAGATACACAAGGACGGTATTTCATTAAGGCCCATTGCCAGTGCCTGGGGTTCATCATGGTATACAGTAAACATATTCCTGGTAGACATAATCACCCCAATCATCCATATAATGTAAAGAAAGGAATCGTCCGTGACCTACAACGCCAAGTAAAAGCATTATGTAGTAACAGCAGTGCATATCAAGAGGAGGTGGACAGTTAAAGAGAAACCCTCCGACAAAATAAAATCATCCAGAGAGCATGATATCAGCTCTGATACCAGCTCCAAGAAATCTGGACTAAATACAAAAAGACACCACTCAGACACTTAGCACGCTGTGTATACCATATATCAAAGGTTTGTCAGAAAAACTTCAACGAATATGTAAGCCATATGACATCAGGGCAGTATTCCTGAGTTATTTCTCTCTCCGGAAACAACTTGTGAGAGTTAAGCCCCCTACAGAAAAAAATCACGACTAAGAACTGTGTATATGAAATTCTATTAAAATGGGGAAAACTACACAAATGTGAGACGTCTCGTCCACTGAAATACGGTAAGAAGAGCATCGAAAAGACGTAGTACGTGGGGAGATTGAAAAATAAGGTATACGAGTAGCTGACTACATATGGAAGGAAAAGAGAAGCCATCTACCATTACGGAATGAAGTAAAATCATAGACAGAGAAGATCGGTGGAGAGTAAGACAACTGAATATGCTAGGGAATAACCAATTACTAAGTAAACCTAGTATAGAATTTGATACGATATAGGAGCATTAATTATAAACAATAGATAATATATACAAGTAATAAGTATAAAAATTAATCATTAATATGTTAAGTGGCAGTTTTAGTCATGTAGAACTGCCTTAAAGCTTCAGTGCTCACTCATTTTCCGACATAATTTCAAACAATTATTGCAGTTTATAGATCACTTTCTCAGCTATATTTAAAAAGATGTTAATTTTCGTTCAGTAAAACAAATGTTATGTTGAATTCTCTGGTGTTCAAAATCGTAAAAAGATATAAGGAAGTGAGCGATGTTTTCTATGACTGGTTTCCATAGGAACCACCTCGCTTCTGCGACTACAGTTGCTAATAATTCACTGCTGTCGCGAAATGAGAAGTAACAAGTGAAACAGAAAATTAAGGTCTGAAAGGGAGATAATTAGGAGGATTTTATTGAAAGCATCCGAGTGTCGCACATTGTTATTGCATATGTGTGTATGGGGGCAAAAATAAGACTGAAATTAAACAAAGAACAAGTGAATTTATTGGAAACCTGAAAAAACCATGGATTATAATAGAAAAATGCGAGCATGAAAAGTCATATAGAACACATGGAAAAGTAAGGAACTTGTTTTTAAAACTGGAAAAGAAAAAAACAAGATATTCTAGTAAAAAATATAATAATTCAATAACTATAAATAGTGCAGCATTAATTCAATTTATAACATTATATAATCAATTCTTAGTGCTGCAGTATTTTTATGAATTTATTATAATTTTTACTAAAATATCTAGTCTTTTTCTTTCCAGTTTTAACAACTAGTCCTTTAATTTTCCATATTAAAGCTAAGCCATATCACTTTTCATGTTCGTATTTTTCTATTATAATATATATATATATATATATATATATATATATATATATATATATATATCGAGATAGTTATGCGTTCATATATAGTAATAATTAGTAATACATAGTGATATGTACAAATAGAAATAAAATAGATTTAAGGATCCGAACATTCGTCCCAGAATTGTCCGCAAGCACCCGTGGCGCAGTGGTTAAAGTACTGAGAAAAAATAATTGTAAAAAGTGATATTCTTCTGAAGGTTGAAGGTTCGAACCATCAGTGTGGGCGACCAAAGAAAAATACATTTGCGAATTACTTAGAGCCTTTGTCCGGTCATAGTTGACGCAATAAGAGCATGCTACCTCCGTGAAGTTAATAAAGGGTTCCGCTCAAAATCCCCTCCAAATTCCCGAATTCGACAGAAGCATTCTCGAGTTCGACAAGATACACCTGAAGACATTCTGAAGTTACATCGGCCGAAACGTTGTGAAAATCACAACCAAGATGAGTACAGTAATCTGATGAGTTCAATTAATACGAATAACCAATCCTCTTCTCAAAGATTCACAACGTCATGCTCAGAGATTTTTCCCGTTTTGTTTCATTTTCCTTCAATAATATAAGCTCTATAAGAGATACATAGATATTCGAATATTCTATAAAAATTAATCCCATCAAATTCGTGAAATGCAGAAGTACAGTAATGTTCTTGTCCTTGATTGATCGGTTTACTATGCTATAGTATATCTTTCTTATCTTTTGGTCTACCGGTTTTCAGGACATTAATTAATCTAAGCCTTGTGTATTCTCGCGCTGTTCTATCACTTTACTTTAGTAACATGACTAGGGGTAAGTCTACAGCTATGTTATTTCTGCATCGAATTTATGTTGTTTTGAATATTCCTCGGTGAAGCAACCCTATATTGTGGTTTTCCTTATGAACAATTGTAACTAGAGTCTGGAGATACTGAAAGATTGATCGTGCTAAATTGCTATTATATATGTGCAATTCCACGCGAGTGTTTGTTAAACTCTGCATAGTGTTTTATTAGTAAGACATGGGAAAATGTATATAGCACAAAGGAAAGAAACATTAATTGAAAGAAGGTACATAGATATAGAGTAGAAGATAGCGAGGTTGGTCGAAGAGAGGGGAGGAACAATTACGTTCATTGTTTATCTTGAATCCAAGTTTTCATAGAATTGCATAAAAGGTTAATCGTCCATTGATATCTCGTCATAGCAGAATGATTCCTAATAATTCCCTCCCATCCCAAGGACGGAAACTTTTTTCTCTTTTTTTCTTTCCTATTGCGTTTCTTGCCTCATTTTATTTTGACTAGAGTTACGGAGTGAACATTGCGAAGCAACTCCGCTAGATGCATAATTAAGAAGCCCAATGTAATAATAGGTATCATCTTGCCCAGCTGATACAATGTACTAAACGAATGGCTAGTGAGTTGCACAACGCTAAGCAAATCAAAAGAGCCAGGATACACAGCAAAAAAGACAACAGTCTTTGCAACAGAACAAACAAATCTTTGGAATGTAGACAGAAGAAAACGGATTCTGCATAGATGAAATTAGACTTCATCGCCAATAGAACGCAAGATTTTTACGTTATTTGCAAATATACACTTGTTTGCGTTGGCAAAAGTGTAGTCATTCTAATGGCTCTTATTTCGATCAATAAATATGTGTTAGACCAGAGATACGTTCATCTAAATTTAAAAGTTAAAAACCTCAAGAAGTTTTGTCAACCATTATATATATATATATATATATATATATATATATGTGTGTGTGTGTGTGTGTATATATATATATGTGTGTGTATATATATATATATATATATATATTTATATATATATATGAGTGTATTTTAATGTTTATATGTATATGTGTGTTTACGGTATACACCTGGCCTCATTTGATTACTTGAGGCAAGATGCATTTAGTCTGCCTCATATTTGATAGCAAAGCCACCAGTGCAAGTCTTACGATCAAAGTGAACAGAATTTGTTAAACTAGGATGAGGAAGTTAAGTGCATTTGTACGGGGTGTTGGTCTTATACTGGGATAAAGTATGAGCTATATAATAGTATTCTCTCTTTATTCTTTCATTTTTGCTGCAACATATTACTAGTTTTGAACCAGTAAAAGAACAAGAATAAACGTTGCAAACACGCTATTTCTAAGACATCTTGACAAGGCATATTCAACAGCGTCACACGTTTAGTGAAGGGATCTTAGAATAGGTTTTCTATAAATATTTTTCTACGTGCGCTTTAGAAACAGCTAAAATGTTTCCAATTAAGAAATAACAAATGATGCGTTTCAGTAGGTCAGGTGGTTTGTAAATTTGGTAGAGAGAATCGATCTGTATGGTCTTTGCAAAAAGTGAAAACACTTTGATCCTAAATATCTGCTTCTGTCTCTATAGGAAAGAAGATAAGGGTTTATTTATGTGCGCAACTGTATTCTATGAAGAGAAAATATTAAGCTTTAATTACATTATTGATGTTTTTTAATCATGTTCGTACGGGCAGCTGTTTCAAACACGATGGCGATGAGAAGACGATTAGTTGAAAGAAACATCACCACGGAAACATGACCAGTTAAGTCCATCAAACACGTCCACAGACTGTTGCGATCGACGGGAAAGCACTGTGGCCGGGGGACAAGATCAAAGTGTAGTATCTATCCGGCAGATACTGCAAGCAAAGACCATATGTAGGGGCAACCCCACATATCAGACCTTGGTCAATGTAGGTGCAACCCTTCATACCAAGTGTCACTATCCAGCTCCCATTTCCCACCCATCGGGAGCTGGTCCATCTTTCCCTCTCCCTCCATCTCTCTCCACATTAAAAAACGGCCTTGTGCCTAATTTTCTCAGTGGGGAAGCAAATAAATACAGCACTGTAAGCATCTAAGAATACTCCATTTAATTACACAGAAAACATTTATTCAGATTTCTTTAAACATTATCATTTTGTGATCGTTTTGTGAATAATGAACATTTTAACATTCATAAATTCTAAAGCAATTCTATGCAGTATTTACTCTGATTAAATGCAGATTATAGAAGATAAATACATTAATATGTTTTTAAATCTCTACGGAAATTTAAGTATAAAATATCGCCATGGCAAACCTAAAATGCATCGTTATTTACCAAGAAATCAACTAAATAGGACGCTTCAATTAATGTTACTCATCTGTAGAGGCTCACTGGAGTAACATTAAAACAGATGATGGCCATTATATACCAAATGGGACGTCAAAACAAAATTTTAAACATAGTACTTTTATGAAATAAATATTTAAATGTTTTCAGATTTATCCGAGAAAACATTTCTAAATTGCGGATATTGTCCTATTGGGATGTTGATTTCCTTAAAAATAATTTTCAATGAAGAAATATAATCCGCATTTTCACTTAATATTTAAATAGCCCCAATATATTCGAAAATTGTTTCGTAGAAAGGAAAAAATCTGAACATAACTGAATACCTGAGTGTAGTAGCGTTGCTTTCCTTTACGGCATATCGACTCTTTTTCTGTTATTTAACACTGAAATATATTTATTATTCAAAATGATTATCATATTTTGTTTTTTTTGTGGGGAGGGGGTAAGTTCAAAGTGGAATATATTTTCTTATACTGTAAAACCTTTTCGATCATCGCTCCATGAAGAAAGCATTCTTCTTGAAGTGTCAAGCTTCATCATTTGCTAGAATGCCTCTTTTTTAGGAAGTTGGATTTTCGCCACAATAAAACCGACCTTGTGCCTAAGTTTACTCTAGTAGGAAAAGAAGTAATTATGAACATATTACATGGCCTTTTTACTCAGAGTAAAGTGTAGTTTCGTTTACTATCATCTTTCTTTTTCATGGTAAGCATAAGAGATATTCTGATGGACTGAGACAATTTTATCTTTGCGTCAATCAACAGGACTCTTTTTGTTGAACTGGTTATTTCATCAAATTAAAAACTTTAAATCTACTTTTGAGGGAGCAGGCAAATAATAACGTGTATTCATGTATGTAAGCTATAACAATATACCGTGTTCTAATTAATTCCGAAATATTATGTCGACTGCAAGAGTTTCGTTGAATAAAAGTATCCATCCTCTGTAGAATTGAAGATTTGTGATTTTTAAAAACACATTAATGATACAGTATATGCTAAATAACTTTTAACCTGGATGTCCAACATAAAAACATTCCAACTTATGTTGGAATGTTATGTCCAACATAAAAAAAATTCCTGATAAACTGCGCCCTTTAGTGAGACACTTTATCAAATCTCCAATACAAACGCACTGTACACGTAGTACCCCTTATCCCCGAGTGGCTTCGGGGCTTTGGTAAGTGGTGACTACCTTATAAAAAAGCATGTGATGCATTTAGTTTGACAAACTGTTTCTAATAATATGGCAGGACATAATATGTATATATATATATATATATATATATATATATATATATATATATAGACAGAGAGAGAGAGAGAGAGAGAGAGAGAGAGAGAGACTAATTTGTAGTATTCCGAATTATACTGGGTTAATAAATTAAAAAAGGAAAAAAATTAAAAAGGGAAAAAATTAAAAATGGAAAAAAAAGAAAAATTAAAAAATAAATATTAAAAAAAAATAAGTTTAATTAAATAAAGAAATATAGAAATCTAATTTAAGAAATCGATAAATGGTATCAATAAAACATTTAATAATGGGCATCGGTAATTAGTGGTAACATCGTTCGATATTTAGTTTAAGATTCGTCTTTTTTTATAAAGATACGAAAATAGGTAGATATATAAATCTTTAAAAAATACTTTGCAAAGATGCGAAAGAGGCAAAGTGTTATCGCTTGTTTTCTTTTCCTTATAAAGGAAATTTTCTTTGCCTTAATGTTTTATTCTTAAAGTGTTTTTTTACTTAATAAGTCTTAATAAAGACTGTTCTTGTGAAACTTTTCAAATAACATATTGTTTGGATTTGTCCAAAGGGTTGTGAAACAACTGTAACTAACAATTAAAATACAATTGTTGTTGCTATCAACCCATTTTTTGAAGTCTTGGTTTTTGTTAAAGCAGTATATATATATATATATATATATATATATATATATATATATATATATATATATTGAGAGAGAGAGATTTACATATAGTCTTATTTGTAGTATTACAAATTTTACTGGGTTCATATAATTCAGTAATCGTTCGTAAACCAATGAACTTTAAGCCAAAAAGAGATGACTTAAACTGTAAGCTACAAAATTATCATATTTCATAATCGAGCATTCATATATTGTTTTAACAAAAATCAAGAATTTGGTGATCTACGTAAATCATTTAGTATTCTCAAGTAGACACCCATCTGATAATGACCAAACAATGTTGATTAACTTCGGTGATACATATAAAGCATTTTGTATTCCCAAGTAGTTACCAATCTTATAATGACAAAGCTCAATGTTGCTTAACTTTAGTGATCTACAGAAAGCATTTGTTGTTCCCAAGTAGTTACCCACCTGATAATGATCAATCTCCTTGCTGCTTAACTTTGGTGATCTACATAAAGCATTTTGTATTCCCAAGTAGTCACCCATCTCATAATGACTAAACAATATTGTTTAACTTTGGTGATCTACATAAATCATGTGTTATTCTCAAGTAGTCACCCATCTGATAATGACCAAACAATGTTGCTTAACTTTGGTGATCTATATAAATCATTTGGTATTCCCAAGTATCACCCATCTGAGAATGCCCAAGACAATGTCGCCTAACTTAGGTGATTTATATAAAGCAGTCTGTATTCCGAAGGAGTTACTCGTCTGATAATGTCTAAGCTGATTGTTGTTTAACTTTAGTGATCTTCATAAAGCATTTGGTGTTCCAAACTAATTATCCATTTAATAATGACCAGGATTCATGTTGCTTTACTTTTGTGATCTACATAAAGCATTTTGTGTTCCCAAGTAGGTAACCATCTGATGATGACCAGGTTCCATGTTGCTTAACTTTGGTGATCTACATAAAGCATTTAGTGTTCCTAAGTATTTACCTATCTAATTATGACCAAGCTCATTGTTGCTTAACTTTGGTGATCTACATAAAGCATTCTGTAATCCCAAGTAGTTTCCCATCTGGTCATGACCAAGCTCATTGTTGCTTAACTTTGGTGATCTACATATGCATAGATATCCTAGAGCTATTTTAATATTGAATAAAATGTTTCATAATTTTGAATTAAAAATCAGTTTCAAAAAGAAAAACAAAAAAAATCAATAGCTTGTACGATCGTTTCGGAAACGATGTTTTTTTATTGAAATAGAAAATATGTCTGACACAATAATTTGATAAAAAGATTTTCTTTCTCATTTGCAAAAATGTGTGTGGGGGGGGAGTAAAACACCAAAATAAATTCAGCATTTTTTGTAGTAAGGCAAATATTCCTTTTTTCCGCCCGCTTTTAAAGCTTGTCAATGTTTCAGTGTATCTATTCCTTAGCACGTTGTTAAATGTTGTCTCTAGATGAGACAACATTTAACAACATTTTACTTAATATATATATATATATATATATATATATATATATATATGTGTGTGTGTATGTGTGTGTGTGTGTGTGTGTGTGTCCTAACATGTAATATAGAATATGCACGTAAATGAGGCACCTATAAGCTATTAGAAAATGTCATTTTAATGCTATTTATGGTTCCTAATATCCGACATGCCTACAAAAAACAGGCATGCTAATGAAATAAATATTCGTTTAATATCGAAAGAATCGTATGTTTTAATGGTCTTTATAAATAATGCAACAATCTTACATTGGAGTTACACAAAATATTGCTAAATATTAAGTGACACAAACGTGTCTGAAACCCTTCACATCACGGTTACAATTATTTGTAATATAACCTTATATTGGTTTATCATCAATACATGGGTGTAGGGATTAAGCGTTCTAATACCTTCAAATTCATAGCACCACTGACAGTACTTACGTTTGTATGTAACTCCACGAACAATTCATCGTAGTAATGATTCATAGAAAACCAATATTAACAACGGAATCAAGCAGGTAAAAAGATAATTATCGCGATTTATATCGAAGAAATGAGAAATAGCAATGATACAATCAAACATATTAAATATCTAAGGAACAGAATGAGTATAAAATAATCACATTCATTTGCTCTGTCGACAGTTAAAATATTAAGACAGTGCATCTCTCATCTGAATTAATGATGCTAATAGGTGAAAATATGAATAAAGACTTGCGATAACGAGGCTTTAAATATCCTTTTTAAACTTAGGTATGCTAAATATATAAACGGGTATTTTACAAAGTTAAACGTCATAAGCTGCTGTTTTTCAGCAATAACCTGGAAATGATATTTACATATCTACAGTAACAATAGAATATATATATATATATATATATATATATATGTATATATATATATATATATATATATATATATATATATATATATATATATATAAATGTAAATGTTGGTTCGTTCGGAGTTAATTGTCTAAAAAACCACTGGACGGATGGCTTCCACGTTTTGGTATAATATGTTTACTATATCCATGTGTGTTTTTATATATTTCTTTTTAATTATAACATTATACTTAATTTTTCTATGATAAAGAGCTGGATTTCTTTGTACCGAGAGGCCATTTTTTTATTTAGGGGCAATTATTTATTACCGCTTCCTGTCACGTGACCAGTGTTACAATTTAGCGGTTTTCCTGCTAGATCTGGAGATTTCGTTTACAATCTAGCAGGAAATTCTAGAAAATCTGGAGGTATTTGGCACCCAGTCACTCGCATTTGATTGCTTGAAAATACTTTAAAACATAAAATAAACTCATTCATGTAAGTAAAAAAAGTAGCATTTATTGCCTTTGGTAACAATTATTTATTGATTATTTGTTTTGTTTTTCACATTTTTTTCGACTAACCATTCTTAAATCTCACTATAAAATCGATTTTTCCAAGTACATTTTAGGTGGGGGGGCATTCCAATCTCCCCGAAGGGGTTTGTATTACTGTACACGGGTTTGTATTACTGTACACATAGATTCGAAAAAGTTGTCAAAAAACAAATATTTAACAAATAAATGTTATCAAAGGCAAGATAAGTTACTTTTCTGCCAAACTGGCTAGCGATTTTCTGGACATTTCTTTCTCCTGATCTCGCGGGTTTTTTTTTTAAATCTCAGTTGACAACATTGCATCACTAAAAAAACACCACAGGCGTAATGTAAACAGAATGTGTTTACAATATCGGTAACTTTTCAATGGGTTTATTGATAATGTAACCATGTGATTGAACTTTAATTTAAATTAACCACACGACGTCGCAAAATGAATTCCGACGCTCAAAGTGTATACACATTTTGATTCTTCCCTTTACTTAAAAATTCACCAAAAATCAGGAAATTAACAAATTTTAATGAAAATTGCAGTATTTTTTCAAATAATGATCGCAGAATATAATGAACTAATTATTTTTACTTAACTCTTGGTGAAAATGTTTTATTTTGTTTAAACAAAAAATACCTTTACTAAAGTTATGGTTTTCAGTAGTAAATAAAAAACGCAAGAATTTATTTTTGCTTTTTTTAAAGCATCGTAATTTGTAACAATAAAAAATAATTTTTACAGTAACATTACGAAAAAAGCCCCTAAAGTCCGTATTAATGTATTCGATATAACTCGAAGAAAAATGAATTATCGGATACTATTCAGGAAATTAAAGATTCAATTAGATTCCTATTTCAGTCACCTAAATTATTTAGGGTGAACGAACCAAACCTAAATATTTTTTTTTGTAAATATCCAGATACGCTACTACAGAACACCGACCACTCTAATTGATGTTGGGGCGCGCGCGCGCCAACATCATATCCCCCCCCCCGCAATGTTAAATGGTAAATGTCGGTGCGTTACTTACGGAAAATTTGAAAATTCGATGTTCCAGGTAAAAAAAAAAGACAGATAAATTACCCCCCTACCCCAACTTGGTGTGCTTTCCTTTTCTTATTTTATTTCTTTTTCATCTAATTTTAAATTTTCCACCCAAAAAGCGCTATAATGTATTTTTAAAAATTAGAAAATTCTATGTCCTGGAAAAAAAAATCCCCTCCTCCCAACATAGTTTACTAAGTAAAGCCGTCGTTTACGCTACAGCGTGCATGCGCGTAGCATAAACGGATGCTGCAAAATGGTGGAAAGAAGTTCGTGGGTTCAGGGGTAAATACCATGCAAACGGTAAATTTACCCCAAGTTTGACTATCAGATTCGTTGTCAGCGACCTCAATTACCTATAAAAAACAAATTAGAGTGGTCGGTGTTCTATAGTAGCGTATCTGGATATTTACCTTTTTTTTCTTGCTTAAAAAAATAGCATTAATACAGTAAGTTAGGTAAACTGACTTTTTCGTTTAAAAATGGAATTATTTCCATTTCGTTATTAACTTAAAAAAAAAACATTTTTTAATAAATATTTTGTGGGGTTTGTATTACTGTACATATAGATTCGAAAAAGTTGTCCAAAAAGAAATATATAACAAATAAATGTTATCAAAGGCAAGATAAGTTACTTTTCTACCAAACTGGATATATTTGTCGTGTTTTCATTCAATGTAACATGTTTATTCAGCTCGAAAACCATACAGTGTTTACCGATGTATTGGAACATTCAAGATGGCGTCTGATTCTCTCTTTAACACGGTAAGTGTGGGAAAAGATGTTATAAATAAAAAACCGGATAAAATACTGTTAAAAACTCGCTCAATATATGTTACCGTGACATAGGCTGACATATATTCGGCGGGTTTGTAATAGTATTTTGTATAGTTTTTTTCTTTATAACACCTTTTTCCATACTTACGGTGTTAAAGAGGGTGTGAGACGCCATCTTGAATTTTCGAATACATCGGTAAACACTGTATGTTTTTCGAGCTGAATAAATATGTTACATTGAATAAAAACACAAAAAATATATCCAGTTTGGCAGAAAAGTAACTTATCTTGCCTTTGATAACATTTATTTGTTATATATTTCTTTTTGGACAACTTTTTCGAATCTATGTGTACAGTAATACAAACACCCATTTTGTGTTTTATATACATAAAGTACAATTGTTGAATGTTACTGTTTTGATTATATTCGTTAATTAAAAAATTAAGAAAGATTAAAATGAAGCGAAATTTAAGTTTCCGTTCCATTTTTACAACAACCGTAAAACAGTGCATACTCAGCAAGTTTTATCGTAATTTATAAGCATATTGAAACACTAAATCAACATTTTATTTATTTTTTTGCATAATTAATGATGGAAGTATTTTTCTGTTTATTTTCTTAACATCTGTTAAAAAAAATAAATAATTTGTACATTCTCTTAAAAAAAAGAATCAAACTTTTCTCTACTTTCACATGTGTTCCATTTTAACAAACTGAGCCACAGCAACGCGTGGCCGGGTACAGCTAGTATATATATATATATATGTATATATATATATATATATATATATATATATATATAGTTTTCAACATAAGCGTTGCAAACCAATGAAAATAATATATAACCCTTAGGTCAATTAAAATTTTTTTTTTTTTACTTAAGGTAATAGAAATGCTATTTTTAACTTAAGCGTGGTAAATATTTTAAAGAAAATAAATTCCAAATATGACTGCGACAAATAAACAAAACACGTTGCCTGTGTGTTAGTAGGTGTGTGTGTGTGTGTGTGTTAAAAAACGTTAAAAGAAAAATGAAGGTTTTAGTAGGAAGATCGGATTGAACCTCGAAGCGTTGACGCGAAGGTGGAAACGAAAGGAAAAAATAGGCAACCATCTAGGAATTGAGAAACGTGTTAAAGAGTTAAAAAGTCACAGATGTTTGATTAACAGTTGGCCGCTTAATGAGGTTATCGTGGATCGTTACGATGACGTGTAATTTTTTTAATTACTGCGGGGCAGTCTTTTGGCGCTTGTTTACTTTGTTTCAATGCGGATCAGTTTTGGTTTTCCGAAAGTGATGGGGTTTGAAACCAGCACCCCATTTAAAGGGGATATTCCAATGGGACGTTCGCAGTGATCGCGCCGCAAACGATGCCTAGCTGTATGTCCCGCCAAACCTGGCAGAAACTGTGAACCAAAACTACTAAAAGTGAATTCCCGTCAAGCACGGATCAGGCGAGACCGGCAATCATGGGTGTCAGCAGAGCAGCGTCGTAACAGACGCAGAGTACTTGAAAAAAAAACCGAAAAAAATCCCAATGCAAATAAATCCCCAAAAGAAACTTGAAGAAACCTACCTTGTAAAATTCCAATATATTTAATATATTTTAGTATGTTTCTTTTTTTGTGTGTGTTTTTTTTTTGTTTTTGCCAAATATTTACCCGTAGTTTTTTTTGTATTTTTTGTGTTTATTTACCAATTCGTTTCGTTTCGTAGATTATAAATATCGGTTACAGACGGTATTTATCGCTGTCATAGTAGCTTTCCAGTTAAGAAAATAAATAATTAATAAGTAATTAATCTAATAAGAATTTACCCCTCCACCTTAGTATCACCTTAAAAAAATCCCAATACAAATAAATCCCAAAAATAAATTTGAAGAAACCTACCTTGTAAAAGTCCAATATGTTTAATCTATTTTAGTATGTAATTTTTTGGATGTTTTTTTTGTTTTGTATTGTTTTGTTTTTTTTGCCAAATATTTACCCGTAGTTTTTTTGGTGTTTATTTTCCAATTCGTTTCGTTTCGTAGATTATAAACATCGGTTACAGATGGTATTTATCGCTGTTATAGTAGTTTTCCAGTAAAGAAAATAAATAATGAATAAGTAATTAATCTAATAAGAATTTACCCCTCCACCTTAGTATCACCTTAAAGGTAACTGTGAACATAGCCGACGGAAAGGAATATAACTAAAATAAGAAAGATATAAAGTCGAGTATCTCCTTAAAAATAACTGTAAACATAACCGAAGGAAAAAAGAAAATTAATAAAATAAGGAAACTATAAAGTGGGTTATTCGTATGAACATATGAAGAACGGTCGATAGTGACACCGATGATTGCCGGTATCGCTCGATCCATGCCTGACCGTAAATCAGTCGCAGTTAGTAATGGAAAAAGAAAACACATGAAACACAGAGAAAATAAAACTCCATGGTGGAAAAGAAAGGAACGTTGCATAAATACAGTTGGGCACGCAAGTAGTAGTTGTCGACTGTAAGAGTGTGTTGTAAAACATGGAATCCATTGTTAGTTCGTTTCGTTTATTTTTTTTTAAATAAACGCGTTTTTTTCTGTGCAAACTGTAAACGATAATGAGAAAAAAACAATAACATAAAAACCAAAAAAGGGAAAGATGGCGTAAGTATCCATTGGATTAGGTAATAACATAAAAAGAACAATATATAAATAAAATTGTAAGAAAAAGAAAGTTAAATGGAATAAGTAACCGTTAGAATAGCTGTATGCTAATCCACTTCTTTAAGCAACTACGAACGCAAACCGGTGTTTTCTCGTAATTTTCTACTGTGAACGGCAAGTTTGGTGTAAATGAGTGGCGGTGGGAGGAGGGATCTAATATATAGAGAGAAGAGTTTACTACTTCCATTGATCCTAAGCGATTTTTGCAGCGAACTCTCACCAGATTAAATATAGGAATCTACGATCAGCGACGTTATGGAAAGCTAATATGCCTATAAGACACCACAGATATTGTGCTGCAGCTTGTGTGTAATAGATTTGCATGTTTTTAAATCCTATTAAGGTCAAACTTATACGGGAAAAATGAGTTCATTTTATTTATATAGAGAAGAAGAGATTAAGCGTAAAAAAATCAAAGAAAAGAAAGGAACTGTATTCTAAGGGTTAGTGTGGCAAGCAAATTGAAATATCATAGCAAACCTAATTGAAAATATTTAACAAAACAAGAACAATATTTTAAAACTTTATATGCCAATGCTTATTCACATAAAATGTTTGCCAACAAAGGAATATGTATGGAAAAAACAAATCAAAATGTTGTTTAAAATTTTTGTGAGAATCGAACTTATTAATGAAATATATATGACAAAAAATGGATATTTACTTTAAATTGCCTCGTGTAAGACCGACCAGCAGGCCAAATATATTTAGGATATGCAAGAACACACATATATATATATGTATATATATATATATATATATATATATATATATATATATATATATATATATACCTTACTTAAGTTTCATTCCTTCATAAGGTGCTAAAAAAGGTTTTGCAAACAACCAGATCAATAATACTTTATTTTATATAACGGAACCTAAATAGGTCGTTGTTTATTCCTTAAGCCACTATTAATCTGCTGAATTACATCCTCATGTTTATTCATCTTATCGTTGAACACGAATAAAAATAAACAGAAAATTCGAATAAGAAGCGAAATTCTAAAAATACTCAAATAAAAGAGTTGGAAAATATGACAGAATTTATATTAAGAAATTATTCAGACATATATCATAAGAAACAAGCCGCATAATAGATGCTACTTATTTTATATGTTCTTGCTTGTAAACAGAATAAGATTTTTCACAAGTTGGTCTTTCTATACACAGCCAAATACAAGGTTACTCGAGTTTAAAAGTTAGAACGGAACAGGAATTGCAGGCCATGTTATTAAAAACAAAGATGCGAACAAAAATGAAAATATTAAACAAAACAAAGATTAGATTATATGAAGACACTAATCGACTAAATAATCAAGTAATCAAAACATATATAGTCTATTGTGAAATACTGTACGTTGTGTTTTCTTATATAATTAGTAGAAAAATAAACAAAAAGAAATGAGTGTACACTATTATAGCGATATTTCGAATGTCCAAAAACTAATGGAAGCCGGTTCTAATCAAATAAAGTACACAAAATATTTGAATATATCTGACGCAGAACCGATAAAATTGATTGCAATTGCACTTAGTGTAGCTCAAATAATATGTACATCATTTAAAGAAAGCAACTGTTGTGATTTTACGTTTTAAACTTTTTTTAAAGTAAGATATCGAAAATTAATCTCGATCTGGTGGATTATTGAGTTTAATGATGCTAATTTAAAGTTACTTAAAGTAAATTGCGTTCACTATTTAATAGTTTTGTTGTTTTGGTAATTTTTTTATTTAAAAATGCATCATTAATCAACAAATTAGGATAATGCAGAGTTGTAATACTAAGGCAATTGTTTTTATGATGACAATACGCGCGTTTGAAATCATAAAAATATAGACTTATTTGTTTAGTGTTTTATGTGTAAACATAGCCTACTGAAATGTGTGTACAAGCGATAAAAGTTGGTATATCTTGTTTTTGTTCAATATTTATAAATAAGAAATATTTCAAGTCTATTCAAGGCTCCACCCGTGATCTTATGAACAAGCTTGAAATGTTTTGATACTGAAAAATATTCGCTAAATAAAAACAAACGTACAAACGGCAATTAGTAATTATTTCAACATGTATACATGTATAAGACTACAAGCGCAAGGCAAATTAGATTTTAATATTTAATATACATAAAACATACGTAAGTATTATTTTAAACGCATTGGATAATCTTAATACAAACATTTGCCATCTTTTTAAACGAATTATTTTTGCGTCAAAAATGTAATATGAATATAAAAGCGAAAACCGTGATACATAAATTGAATCGCGGTGTCAACTATTATGTATTCATAAGGAAATAAAATAATATTTGTAATATAATAATAATAATAAAGAAAATAAATTGAATAATATTAGTGTAATAAATATTATTACTTGATACATTTACAGGTCTTTTATACATTTTGTTCATATTCGTGAAATTTTAATTGAAAAATATAAGAATTTACAGGTCTTTTATATATTTTGTTCATATTCGTGAAATTTTAATTGAAAAATATAAGAATTATCATATGTATTTATAGTGTGTCCATCACATGCAAATTGGAAATCATATAATAAATGTGATAGAGTAAGTAAAAGTAAATGTGATGTTTTACTAACTGCCTGCCTTTTTAAACAAAGACTGCGGTGAAATTTATGTGGTGAATATTTTGTTAATTTCATAGAATTTTTGTCACAATTAACTTGCTGCAAGTTTCAGAGCCCGCCCATGTGTATAAATCTGCAAATACTAAGGTCACTTTTTATTCAGAGTATTATCAAAATATTTTATAGATAAATGCATTGAAATTTACACCCTTAAAATCACAGGTTTTAATTTAAGATCTTAATACAGGTGTGAACAAGTGTTCTTCTATCACATTGATATCTATTGTATGACAGATATGATATGTCAAATATATTCGGATATTACGGGGTATAAACCAAAGGTTTAATTTCAAATATTGTGGTCCTAGATATGACCTTAAATTATATCCAGTGGTGAGGCCCCAGCTTTCGGGCTTTGGGGAGTGTGTAGCTACCCTTTAATTGCCATTGCTCCCAGGTCCACTTTGCCCCGGAGTGGTAGTACCTGTAAGGGTCCAAACTATGGGTTGAATATAAACCGACTTGAAAACAACAAATATATTCCCTTAAAAATAATTTCCTTCAAAATATTTGGATTCGGAATTAAATAACCTGAAAAGGGTTGATATGGTGTAAAACAAAAACAACCAACCAATAAAATAGTGTCTTTTTATCATGTAGTTGCAGTCTAGTTTATGGATTTACACGTTGACAAGAGTAGTGAATTTGTTGTGTCCGACATTGATTAAAGTATCTATCATTATCTCCTTCATTATTAAATGAAATCTTTGTTATGACTGAGCAAGAGAACACTATTACTAAAAATTTATATCATAATATTAACTATAAGAAATTTAATACCATACTATGAGATATGTTGGACTAAAAATAATGTATAATTTCAATTAATAATACTATGATATCTACTATCGGTATTAGTCACAAACCATAGGAGGGTTGAATGAGATTCATGGAGACATACCAGGTAAGGTATACTTGTATAGGGGTGATCGTTTGTAAATTGTCTATTCTCCTAATAGAAACGTAGGCGGAATGAGAAAATATTTGCATGTAAAAGATAGTAAAATTTATGAACATAATACTTAAGACGAGGGCCCTACGCTATGCTATATATAACTGAAATCATCAGCCAGGGGTTGGTTAAGATCTTGGCTTAAGCATAGAATATTGAAGTTATCCACTAATAAATGTCTATTCAATAAAAACGATCTTACTATAGATATGGGCTTAAGCATAGAATGTCCACAAATAAACATTCATTCAAAAAAACTTATTTTATTATATAGGAAAGAAGAAAGTATATGTACGGTTAAATTCGGAAAGAAAGATAAAAAAGTGGAGAGCAATATTATTGATTTCATATAATATGGGCATGAATAAAAACAAATATATCTAAAGGAAGCAAAATCAACAAGTAATCACGCAACTTAAGCCATCCATTATACATAAATCAGCCTAACGCTTCCAATACTACGAATAAGAATGGGCGTAAATCAATATGGCTCAAGCTTATATTATTACGTTTTTTTTCAGTATAATTAGAAATATTTTTCCGAGATAGCAGAATAATTATAAACATGAAAAATTGTTAATTATCATTTTAAATTTATTGTAAGTTTCATTAGTTATAGATTCGGGTAATGCCAGAATTCAAGACATTAGTAATAATAATGCACAGAAGCTTAATCTCATTGAGGTAAAAATCGAAGCTCAGTATTATTGTAGAAGCGTCCTTAACTGTGCATTAAGCAGAATGTGAAGCTTTTAAATATATTTGATAAAAGTTGCATAGTTATAAGAAATAACTTACGATCTCACGCCGGGTTAACTTAATGTAGTTAGAAAAAGAGATATAGAAATGGTATATGTTTATTCAAGTGTAAACCTTATACCAATACAAAATTACTGTTATATATAATATATAAAAATATATATGACTGGTAATGATTGATAATCAATTCAAATATAAATGACCCATATTTGATATGTCCAAAAAATGCACATTAAATAAAAAATCTTATGAACACTATGTTCGTCTCACAGATTAATATCAATAAGATATCTTATTAATTAAAAGCAAAAAATTCTACAATACTGTTTGCATCGATATTGGTCTGTGCTGTCCTATTTTTAAACCAGATAAAACTAAACTTGGGGATTAAATGTTATTTTGAATATAGAAATATTAATCCGCTATTCTAAATAATTGATAAACTAAGAGCTGCTTGAGATAACTTATAAAATATTAAGAAGAAAACTATCACTATACGGATAATATAAAAATAGATGCATGTGTAATGGTTAATGCCAACTTATTTATAATTTTGTAATGGATAGGGATAGTTTTTCTATGTTTTTGTTGGTTTAATATAGGACTGTCTGCCATGATGGTAATTGAAAATTAAAAGTATGAAAACTATTATGTGCAATGTGTTGTGATTGAAAACCAACAAAACGATTAAATAAAAATATTTTTGTATACGTTTGTTAAAATCGCAATTCGTAATACAAAACAATAATATAAAAAGTCATTTACGAATTTTATTAAAATAATTTGAAAATTTCGGCAACAAAACATACACAAGCATATATTATAATGCAAATAGTAATTTTAAAAAGAAACAAGTATGTTATCAACACGACAATCTACCCCTTATTATAAAATAAAAGAATAAATGATTAAAAACAATCACGGTAGGGTCTAGGGTTGATTATATTTCTCCAACTCCTTCAAGCTGACTCCGATCCAATTAATGAGTCTACCATTCTACATGTGGCCTCAAAGCATATTTAAACATGTACTTTGAATATTTTATTATGAATATTCAACTGTAGACACCGCACACTTTGCCCACTTCAAACTAAATGTCTAACCAAAAACGTAGTTTACCAGGCCACAATATTTGCGAAAGAAAACCCGAATAACAAGAAATATTACGTAGGTATGACTTCCTTAGATTTCAAAACTAGATATTATGACCACAAAAGTACATTCAACAATAAAAAACACCATATGAAAACAACGCTAGCAAATAAATACTGGGAACTCAAGGAAAGCGGACATTCGCCGGTAGTCGAATGGAAAATAATAAGACAAGCTACCACGTATAGGGACCTAGACGACCCAGGTGGATTAAACTGTAGAAGACAAATAGCAAACAACTGTGTTCACAAGTTAAAATTTACTCTAGGATAGCGATACAAAATAGTTTTAAAACTAACAAAAACAATAGAAAATAAACAAATTAATTAATTAAATAAACATTAATATACATAAACGACCACACATATATGTATGTATATATATATGTATATATGTGCATATATGTATGTACATATATATATGTATATATATATATATATATATATATAAACTAACATAAAAGAAACACTAACCTTGATTTAAAACAGATCAAGAAACTATATATGCAGACTAAATAGAGCACACACAAAGGAACAGGTCAACCAGAGGTCAAATAGGCCTTTGTCCGATAAGTGCATGCTCATTGGTTGATAGGACGGGCACGGTGGATACTAGAAAGCTGATTGGCTAACTACAATTTCAATAGAAAATATAAAAAAACGACAAACAACCACAAAATTCGCGCATAAGCCTAAAGTGTCCTAGAGTGGATGAAACGCGGAATATTCAGTGTAGCTTAATCGGCATATATATTTTTAACTTATTAACTAGCTCTACCTGCGTATTGATCAGTTTTGGAGTAAATACATAAAGTTTACACATAAATTTATACTTTCGTATATTAATTTTATGTGAGTAAATTAAGTAATTATATATATATATATATATTATATATATATATATATATCGGAAATAGGCACGTTTTTACTCGATATATATGAATATAGTTGTGTATACTGAAAATTTAAAACTGATCTACAGGAACGCGAGGCTCTCTACTTTGAAGCCTTGGGAAAACTACAAGAAGAAAACGAATATCTTCCTAAAATTAAATTGGCGCAAAAACAAAACCTATTAATAAACATACTCTATGAATACAATATAAATATGGAAAGGGTATTAAAAACTACCGGCATCAGACAATTTATAAATTTAAACATCAGTACATGTATGATAAAGAAACCCATGAGAAGAGGGACATTCAAGCAATTTAACGCTCGACTTAATGATATTACAGGCCAGACAATCGCCATATGCAATATTGAAACAACAAACATTGGACGAACAATAAAAGGATCGATAACAATAAAACAAGTAATTTGAGGATTAAAAATCAATGTTGCACGAAATTGTATTCGCAAACTCATTTGCAACGCTCGACAGAACTAATAAATTATTATATTTACATAGGTGTCTAAATATCACTGTTGTTATAGTTAATTGATTACAGCTAATTAAATGAATGTTTTTGTGAGTATAATATCTCCTATATAATATTTTGACTGCAGAAATTCCCTTCTGAACCAAAGTATCGTAGGTTTGCAATATCAGAAGTAACATAAGTATTCATTACGTTTAGGCTATTAGCCACTGTCTTATGTAATTTTGGACCACCATTTTAGACATTTATAGTCGTTATAATAAAATGCTACATTGCATACTAGAAGCAACACTATCACAACCGGGTCATCTATAGAGGAAGGAGCCCCTATTTTTCTCTATACATATTTTAGTCCTCCTACTGCTACCAGTTGAAACCGGGATCTATTCTACATTTTTCTATGATACTTCCATTGCACCCATCGTAACTGGTTATTAGCTACAGACACATAGGGTTAACATTCCATTACTTTATTCAAAAAATAAATTCTTCCTTCTAAAAATCCGCGCCGTCTGATTGGCTGAGACATACCAATTCTATTATGCAAAAATCCAATCCTTAGTACATAAACGAACGCTCAAGAAGATTTTCAATACAGCGGCGCTCTGTACGTGATGCACTCATGCTGAAAAATAATACCAAATATAAACATATTAACCGCTCATAAAAAGAAAATTAACTAGTATTAACCTTACACTTATCTATGCACAAAATGCCTACACACCAATATACTCCCTAACAAAATAAATGAAAAACAAACATTTATGGGTACCACTATTTGTTTTTTTTTATTTGGAAGCGGCTTCTCAACCCTTGCATGATGTTATTTGTCTTTGCTTTGTTTTCGTTTGTTTTTTTGTTTTTTTTTTGTGTGAGGCACTTTTTTAAATATTTATATTATTATTTTTTACATTTACTATTAATATGGTCGATTTTAATTATATACTTTGCAACGATTACCTAGGTTGTAACCATGTTACTTGTCGTATCAACCGCTCCAACCCTTACTTGATGGGGTTTTTTCGCTTGCTGAGAGAAAAACAAATCATAAAACTTTATATTTTCATATAAAACAGCTTATTAGATCCAAAGGAAGAAATAAAACCAGAAAAATGTTTATTTTTATTATTTTCATAATGTTATATCAGACTTAGTTACGACATTTGAGGCCAGCATATTGCTTTTAACAATTGACCTCTCTAAACTTTGACAGATTGGCCTTTTTGAGTACAAATTTGGCCTTTTGAAGGTTTTCAATTTAAACATGGTTCCATGAAAGACTGTAAAGAGACGAAATTTTGCCTTAAAAGGGCAAATCTGTCAAACTTTAGAAAGACCAAATTTTAAAAGCAATATGGCAACCTCGATTGTCATATATTTAGTCTACACAAAATTAGAGAAAAAATGATTTTAAAAAAACATTCCCCGTTATTATTTCAGCCATAGGGTTTAATATTGTGTTTATATAACCATAAATATTTTTTATCATTCTCTGTCTGTCAAATATTTTCCGCCGCTAAACTACACATTAACCTAAATTACATTGCCTACGGAAACACGTATTTGGTTTAGATTTGTTTTGTATTTAGTTCTCTTTTTTGGATTTATTATCGGCACTATTATTATTATTATTATTATTATTATTATTATTATTATTATTATTATTATTATTATTATTATTAACGTGTTTTTTTAAGTAAATTTTTACCGTAGATCCAACTCACAAATTTTCTTAAAAAATGATGATTTTATATGGTTTCGACAATGCTGATTATAACAATCTCTTTTATATTTGGTGGAGACATGCAGGTTTCGAGATATGAAGCCATGCATCATGCACTGTACTGCAGTGGCCGCCAGATTTGTACGGTGGGCTGATATGCTGACAACGAATATTGAAGTTAAATTTTGGGCAAATACTTTAACATCCCCGTCCCCTCATAAATAAGTTGTCTATTCCGAAAGCCGTTCTTACCATGGCGAGGTTTTGGGTGTCTATTCCGAAATCCGTTCTTAGCATGAGTATGTTGGGGGTGTCTATTCTGAAAGCTTTACTTACCATGACGAGATTGAAGATGCCTATTCCGAAAGCCGTTCCTAACATAGTAAGCCGTAGTTTAATTTTTTACAAGGGGGGATGCTTCCACCAGGCAACGCCGATTAACGAGTCCTTCTACATGAATAATAATTAACGATAGCAACGATTCAGACAATAAATTACTAATAAACTTATAAAAACATGCACGGCAATTTCTAAATAAATCTCTAAATAAAAATAATCCTTTGGAATTAATTAATAAATGTCATGAATTTAGGTATTTGCACTGTAGGAATACACTTAATTTACGCGCCTGTTGTCACATGACCATAGACGTTTGTTAGTTTCGAAGGATAAGTTTATAAATCCGTGGTCTAATGTTCTGTTATGCATTTGTAAGTAATAAATAGAAGTTTGAATGCATTTGAAATTTTATTAATACAACGGTTTAAAATGCAGATTTTGAAAAATAAACACATTAATTTTTATTGCTTTTTCCCCTAAACAACGCCCAGTGTTACTTAAATAGAAAGGGCTATTATTTGAGACATATTTTGCAGGGGCACTATGTGAGAAGTTTATCAGCAAGATGTTTGTTCACATTAATCTTGAACGTCTACATTTCAGTACAGTATGGGAAGCAGGAAGCTCGGAGGAATTCCAAGGTCTAGCAGTTCGACGGAAGAAAGTATTAGAGTAAAAGACTTTCAGACCTCTATGGAGATTTACTGTATTTTGCTTCTTGTCAGGGTTGTCGGGGGTCAGGGTTGTCGGGGGTCAGGGTTGTCGGGGGTCAGGGTTAGGGGTTAGGGTTGTCGGGGGTGTTTACGCCGAGGATATAACGTAAAATAGGCAGGAATGCAATATTCTGTCGAGTGGAACAATATTTGAAGTTTGGTTGACAAAGCGAAATTCCTATTTTTATTGTAAGGAAAATGCAGAGAATACTTGCTTCCTTTCATCTTATGCGTTATTTTGTCACTTAGTTTTTGTGGTCATTTCTAATCCAGAATAGAGTTTATATGTCTGATTGCAGTAGTTTCTTCTTCTCGTATGTACACGTGAGTTATAAATGAAAGTAAGCTCAGTGTTTGAATTTATGCCAAGGCCAATATACTACATTATAAAATAAATTGCTATTGACAATTAAATGATTTTTTTTTATTAAATGCAATATATATATATATATATATATATATATATATATATATATATATATATATATATATATATATATATATATATAAGCTAATCCTTTATTTTATTTCAATCGTTACTAATTGCCGACCATATTCTTTGTTTTATTAACGTAGACGTTTACGGTTAAACATATTTCAAAACAATATGAATGTTTGAATACTCTATATACCAAATTTCAAGTCTGCAGACAAAGCATTCGTTGTGTATTGTGTTGAGAAGTATACTCACACATGCATATTCTCATTTTATAGATAAATAGCTATGAAATATATTATCATATCGAATTATCAAGTATTTTGCATCCAAATATCAAGATAATTTTTATTATCACCAAATTATAAAGACCATTTATTATTATTATTATTATTATTATTTAGATTGTAGCAACCTATTAGATACATCCTTTATACGAAATAAGATTTGTTTCGTTACATTTATATATTTACAAAACAGCATGTAGTTATTAACTTTTTGAGAAGTATAACATTTTAATAATAGAGCAAATACAAATGTAAACATATAAGTAAACGTACCACTATAGGATTAGCACATATAAAGCATTACAGCATGATAAGAAGTCAATAGGAGTAGATCCATAAATGGTAGCAAATCTATAGCATTACCAGTAAGTCATGTAATGAAATTAATCTACATAAGATTTAAATAATTGGCTTAGCAAACTATCGGTAATATGCGACGTAGAGAGTTACTAAATTTATGTATGTGTGGGGATTTTGTCAGGGATAATGTAGAATTCATGAGAGTTAAGTTCACTTATGTCAACAAATCGATATGTATATGCATGTATGTACAAATTATCTGAGGTTAATGAAGTCTAACCAGGTTAATACAAGAGTGCTCAATACTGAAATAAAGCAGGGTATACTCGTTATAACTGGTAACTAGCTGACCGAAACATGCTCATGTCGGTATGGCAACATATTACTGCCTATGTAAAAACAAATAATATATATATATATATATATGCATATGTGTGTGTGAATCAAATATGGTAGTAAAAGGTCTTCTGTTATATTTGCACAGTGGTCACCTGGGAAAGTCGGTCTGGTGGTATATCTGTGTTATATAATATTCCGAGAAAGATCTCTTCGTCAGATATTTATTTGACTTTGGTTTAAATGTGCTGTTTTAAACTACGCTCTTCTAATGGTCTTCTTCTGTATTTTTCGGAAGGGTGCTATAAAATGAGTTATTTTTTTTAATTTTTGAGGTTGCGAAATTTAAAAGAGTTCCTTTTCTTTTTTATAATTTATTTTTCCCGGTTCCAATTCGGATATCCAAAAATATTCCGATTTTCTGATTCCGATTATCGTCCCAACACTATATATATATATATATATATATATATATATATATATATGTGTGTGTGTGTGTGTATTTATATATATGTGTGTGTATTTATAAATATATGTGCGTGTATTATATATATATATATAATATACACATAATCAATTAATGACAAAAGTCTATATTCATAAGTTCATGATGTTGATGATCTTTCAATTTATTCATTTAATTCAGTTGACATTTACAAAGAATAAACTGTACGATGGTCAACATAATGAACTTTGGAATAACGCCTTTTGTCATTCATTCATTATATTGCTCTGTAATTATATTGAGCTCATTAAATAAGGATGGGCGTATATTATAGGAAATAAAGTATATTCTCACAGAAATATATATATATATATATATATATATATATATATAATTATTTCCACAACCCAAAGAACGCCACAGTTCACAAGAGCCACGTCAGCCAACGAACCCGAAGTTTAAGACTCCAGTTTCGTCCTCATCTGGGCTCATCAGTCAGATATATCCGCACCCGGGATTTTATACCAGAGCATCCTGCGTGCGAGGCAAGTACTCTACCAACTGAACAAACGCCCCGCACACAAGGAATTTTATTAACCAACACAGATCAAGCAAACCGCGACGAAATCAAGCTGTGGAATAGATCTACTCGACAAGGGGCGTGGTCATCTAACTAGCTGACCCCCAAGCCGATTTCTCATAAGTAGGGATTTTGAACTCGAAAGGACAACGCCATTCAGCAGAGCTAACCTTACAAGCCATTTTATATAGTTATTTTCACGGCCCAAATAACGCCGGAGACCAAACTCTGCTCTGCTGGATGGCGTCGCCTTAGTTGCCATTATGTTGAAGCTAATGTCATATCCTAACACTTATATAAAAAACATCACGTTCCTCTGTTTCAGATAAAATTTTATCAACAACACAAAATACTATACACCGAAACAAATGTTAAGAAGCTATAAATCTTTAAAACGATTTATATAAAAACGCATAAACTTAGCTTTAATCAGGTCGTATTATGAAATATTACCAACACACGTAAATGTCTTGCATAGCTTTCTGCTCACAGACAACCCATACCTGTGACTGATCCTAGAACGGGCACGCCCTCTCGTTCGCAATAGTACTAACCCCCACTACACCATTCATAAATGGATGTGTGTTTATGTGTGTGTGGTGTGTATGTTTGAGCAATATGCTTATTCAATTATATTTCACCTTTTATTCATGAAGCTCGGTATATATATAACTACATAACATATACAAATAAATGAATGTCTACATTGAAAATTCCAAAATATTATTAATTCTGCTGTTTATTCGTTTCATCATATTAAAATGTTCAATATTTGACAGCACCTGTTCCTAGCGCAAAAACAAAACCTATAATTATTATTCAATTTTTGAATATTTTTGCCCTGACTCACGAGAAAAATTAAAAGTCATTAAGTTTAGACTGAAAAAAAATACAAAATAAGTGTGGTTACTTAAAACCGAAAGAATGCGAGGTGTAGTTGCATAGTTTTTTTTATATTTATGCCATTTTTAAATAAAAAATAAACAAAATAAATCAAAAGATAGCGTAAATATCATAAAAGTAATGCAACTACCCATCAGATTTTTTTTTTCGAATTAAAATAACTATTCTCACATTATTTTTCTTTCCTTTTTTAAAGTTTATGAGTTCTTCTTCTGGTGATGAGTCTGAGCGGAAATTATTTTAAAAATGACATAGCATTTGATAGATTCTATACTATGACAAAGAATATGTTAAGAATCGAACACTATAAGATGCCGATAAAAATAAACGGTAAGGGGAAGGATATCTTGGAAGAAAGAATATAGACGTTTTTTTATTTATATATTAATACATACATAGTACACACACACGCTCACACACACTCACATACATACACACACACTCACACACACATACATATATATACATATATATAAATAAATAAATAAATATATATATATATATATATATATATATATATATATACTAGATAAATACGCGTTTCTAGGGCAGGTAAAATTTATTTCTGAAAACAGAACTGTTGTTATTACCTTACTACGTATGTTTTTATTGCCTTATTATGTTTGAGTATCACAATGTAAGTATATTAATATGTACAATATTACAAGTATAATAATATGTACAATATAGCAAGTATAATCACATGTATATTATAACAAGTAATATCATATTAACAATAAACAAGTGTATTCATGTGTACAATAAATATTCTAATTTGATGTTAATAATAATTTAGATTTCGGAACTTGTCTCTGTTTTAAGACTTAATCTTCAGCTCTAAAATATTTAACATGAACTTAAATGTGAATGATATTTATCAATCGATGTCTTATATTATTGATGTATAAGAACTTTAATAGCTTTATCAGCATTTTACGCATTTGGATACTAATAGTAAATTTAGATGGCTAATAGAGACTACTAATCAGTAGCCTAAATTCATGTTAGTTCTAAGTAAAATGTTAGTAGGGATAATCAAAAAGTTAAGGGGAAAACCTTATTATATGATGGTAATAACAAAAACGTGATTATATAAGATGTAATTTCGAAAAAAAGTTATTATATAAGAGTTAATTACGAATGATAAATGTTTTAATGTATGTAAATTCAAATAAAAATGGTGTTATATAAGATGTAATTACGAATAAACGTTATTTTTAGCGATATAAATGCGAATAAAACGTTATTATATAAGATTGTTTATGAATAAAGACAAAAATATATCATATGTAACTACGAATAAAAAGCGTTATTATATACGATGTAATTACGAATAAAAACGTTATTATATTAGATGTAATTACGAATTTAAAACGTTATTATACAAGATGCAATTACGATTAAAATGCAAACAGAATAAAGTGAATGAAAAAAAGATTTGTCTTTTTATAAAATGTATTCATAGGTTTTACATTTTCCTTGCGATATTTCGTTTAAATTTTAGATTATTCGGTTGAATTTGGAAACGATACAAAAAGATGCATTGTTGAACAATGAAAACAAACAGAAATGTCAATGCTTCTGACATACTTGATTTAATTATTCTATGGTTATTGTCTGTCTTTCATATTGTTAGTATTTATATATTTCATTAATCACTAGTTTCTTTTTAAAAATAATTGAGAGTAAGAAATCCCTCAGAGAACGGGAGACGTTCAGTTTCACACCAAAAATGTATATTCTTAAGAGAAAATGAGACCACGAGTTTCTCGAGTTCATAGGCAGGTAGTTTGCGCCAAATCACTCCTGATGAGTGATTTGTAAAATAAATAATATAAACAAAATATGAAAACGTAAATTTTGTTTATGTAAAAAAAACAAAAAACAAAACATTCTCATATCATTAATATATCTGATGAAACATGCGTACAACATGATGACACATACACATAAATATTTTAAAGAAATTTTCTTTATCTTTTTGTATGCTTAAAAGAAGAGAGAGAGTAACAGATGAGTACTTTATACACACATTTATATATACATATATGTATATATATATATATATTAATATAAATATTTATATATGTACGTATATACATATATATTATATATAATAAAATTCAATATAACTTTTCTATTTTAGACATTATAAAATATTCTTCGAAAAGAATACTATAACGTAAAAATTCCTAATAATTTGAAGTTTTTTATATATGCATATAAATATATGTACACACACATATATATGCATTCATATACATATATATATTAAATTAAAACTTTGATAATAAAATAATGATTCTAGCAAATATTTTCAGTAACCGAGCGTGCTCTATTCTCTTATGAAGTTATATAGGCACACTAAAAAGTTATCATACGGCGAAACATTGTCTGTGGTGACTAAATATGTTCTCTGTTCTTGACTTGAGCATATTGCTAAAATAAATAACAAACTACCTCTACAGTATAATGCAAATACATCCATCAGCGTTCGTCAATGTTTAACATTGTAATTGTACGCACCTAATTAGGAAACAAGGTTGGAGTTAGAAGACCTGACTGCCCTAGTCGGTCAAGTTACACGGTGATACAACGAAGCAGACAGTTTGTGATTACCATATATATATATATATATATATATATATATATATATATATATATATATATATATACAAAAACATGTATATATACACATATATATATGTATATATAGATATATATATAGATATACAAAAACGTACATATATATACAACTATATATATGTGTACGTGTATATATATACATACATACATATATATATATATATATATATATATATATATATATATATATATATATATATATATATATATATATATATATATATAATGGTTGTATCGTTGTAGTTTCCGAAGATGTAACTCCAAGGAAACACCGGTGTGCATCAAAACGTGCTCACTCAAAAGCAAAACATAATTATAGTGTGTTTATTTATCCAAATCTTATTGGCTGTTTATGTGCATACATGTTACTGCTGAACATCGCTTAGAAATCCAATCTTATCAGGCCGTACCTGCTTTAAAAACTTCTTATTTCATGAAGTTATTTCATTGACCAAAACATAAGAAAAAACATGTAGCGAGAAGTAACAAAAGAGAGGCAATACGCTAAGGCTGTATACAGTATATAAGAAGGTGGACAAAGCTTTACCCGGGGGTTGTAGAGGTATAGTTGTTCGGCTGTTTGAAATGGATTATGTCAGCTCTCAAAATATTTTCATTGGATATTTTTCATATCAGAATATTTTAATTTGGGTCAACACGCTTAGTCTAAAATTTGGCTTGGTTCCTCGGGATACATAAACACACATACACAAACACACACACACACACACACACACACACACACACACACACATATATATATATATATATATATATATAAATATATCATGATTTTCTTGGGAGTACAGAACTTTATTAAGGCAATCATGAAGGGAAGACGTTGAATCATGGGTGTCAACATGGCCTAATTTAACAAATTTGTCACTATCGATTAATATAAGTGATATTTTGTTGACGTACTCATGATTCGTTATGACTACCCCAGACCGTTTATTGGCTCTAGTTATCACGAAAGATCTATTTTTACGCAGAGTTTTAATGGCGTGAATGTGTTCATTATGCCATTAAACCTCTGAATGGGATACTGGTGTACTAGCGTAACTGTGGGCAAGGTTGTTTAAACTTGCTTTTAAGTCCCTTAATTTATTCACGGAAACCGATTGAAGTTTCGCTATCTGAGAGCCTAAAACTTAAAACTCAGTACTCTGGAATCTAAATTCCAGAAAAATTAGTTAAATGGGTAAAAAGTGGTTTACTTTCTTCTGAGGTAGCTATTGAGAATAGACCCCGGGCTCTATCCGTCCAAGATTATATGTCCTACCCGAAACACACAAAACGGATATTCCATTAAGATCCATTCTATCTATGGTAGAGTCCTCACAACTGAAGGTTGCTAAATGGATATTATTTATTCTTCAGCCAGTATCAAATTATTATTGTAAATTGTGTCTGAAAGATTCATTTCATTACGCTGACTACATGCAAAAATCATCGAGTACAAATAAATTTATGTGTTCGTAGGATATCAGCAATTTATTTAATTGCGTCCCAGTTTTAGAAACGATAGATATTTGTGTTGACTTTTTATACCGCAGCCAAAGTCCAACACCTTCCGTTCCTGAACACGTATTTGTTGAACTAAATAAATTTGCCGTTACATCTGTTGAATTTAGCTTTAACGATGTAATGTACAGGCAAATTGATGGTGTGTCGATGGGCTCCGTGTTGAGACCCACATTGGCCAACATTTTTGTAGAATTCCATGAGGAAAAATTAATGTCCTAACCCATAAAACCATTGGTCTACTTTAGATATGTAGACGACACGTTTTGCCTATTTGATAGAAAGTCGGACGCAAATGAATTTTTCTCGTTACTAAACAGTATGCATCCGGCCTTAAAGTATACGCATGAAAGTGAAGATAATTCCGCCCTGGCGTTTCTCGATGTTTTGGTAACGGAAACTCTATCTAGTTACCTTACATGGATTTATCGCAAACCAACATTCACTGGGCTGTATATACGCTGGGATTCATTTTGCCCTACCAAGCGCAAATATAATTTAATTTGGACATTAACACATCGTGCCCTAATGATATGCTCGCCAAAAAATTGAATGAGGAATTAAATACAATTACAGATGCTTTGTCCAATAATGGGTATCCTTTAGATGTAATTGAAACAACCATTAAAAGGAAAAGAGCAGATTTTTTACGAACAAAACCCAATATGGTGGATAAATGTCCGGTTTATATTCGATTGCCGTGGTTGGGAAAAGTAAGTGAAAAATTCACGAAACAAATTAGTTCAACTGTTGAAGGATGTTATTTAGCTTCAAACGTTCGTGCTGTGTATAATACAAAACCATTAATGGCTTCCAATAAAAAAGATGCTCTACCGCCTCATCATATTAGTAATGCCATTTATTCATTTAAATGTGGTTGCGATGCCAACTACGTAGGTCGAACGTCTTTAAAATTGGTAAGTCGCATACAACAACATGTGTCGAGCAAAATCAGGAATGGAACATTCCTACCTACCGACACTGTAAACAACACACATGGATCCGCTATAACGGAACACTGTATTAAATACCGGGATTGTGCAACGAACTTTAGCATCGACTCTGTCTCCGTATTGAGTCGATTTCACTCCTATATCATCTAAAAGTCTTGGAGACTGTTCACGCTCGCCTTAGGAAGCCTTCCTTTTGTAAGCAAAAGGACTGCTTGTTGGGTTTTAACGTGATCAGCCTCTAAAATTCATCCCCATACGATTGCTCTTGCTCCCGTCTCTTTTTTTTTTAGATTTTATCATTAAGGAAAACAAATTACTAAAACTAAATCCCTCGATTCCAATTGTGATGAATGACGGCGAAACATGTCAATTGACTCGTTTGATGTTTTTTTTTCTATTTCCTTTCTTTTATTTTTTAGTCGATATCCATTTTCCTTTTCTCCTCGGTCTTTTTTTTTTTTCAATATAAAATGAATTCCGAAGGAATACGTATTCCTGTCATGATTGTCTTAATATATATATATATATATATATATATATATATATATATATATATATATATATATATATATATATATATACTAGCAAAAGTACCCGTTGTTGACTTAGTTCAAAAACAGCCTACAGAAAATGCACTCTGATTTATAAAAGTATGATAGGTTATGGAAAAGAAATGTTTGTAAAGAGATAGCTTCGAATTTGGGGGTATCAAAACCAAAGCAAAATATGATGAAAATAAAAATAAAATAGATAAACCCCATCATCTATTATACCATACCCGTTCACACTGAAACACTTATCACAATATTCTGTGGATCTATATTAAAAAACCTCGTTAAACTTTGTGACATATTTCCATTCTATGGAGGTCAGGCGCGAACGAACACCCCATAATATTTTAATACCATATTTCTTCAAACTGAAACACAATTATCAAAGTATACTTACGCAGATAGATATAAAAAGTCTTTATAAAAGGGTGTGCCTATTTCCATTCCATGGAGGCTATGCGTGAAGGCAGACCCCACAATTGTATTATACCATCCCTATTTAAGTTAAAACATACTTATCAAAGTATTATTATGTACATATATATCAAAAACACTAGTAAACGTTTTTTTTCATTTTTTATTTTTTATTTCCATACTTTGTGGACTAGGCGCGTAAGCAGACCGCCACAATTTTTATCAATCATCATTATGCCAGATCCAACATATCCATTCCTGTGTCTCGATATATCTTCTATCATTATATGTGATCAGTTTTCTATAATAGTCAACCATATAGGAGCCTATTCTTGACCACGCACACACAGACGTTCAACTTTGTGTCTGTGTGTGTCTGCGTTTTTGTTTTTGGTGTGTGTTTGCGTATATATACGTTTGTGTGTACTGAAAGCAACAGCACGATAACACATTTTTCCGAGAGTTAATGTGGTAAGATACATTTTGTTATTGTATTTCATGTTTCAGAACGACTAGGTGAGTCATAAAATATTCCACGGAGATTTAAACATTTTTTCAATCTTATCACACAATAGAGGTGGTGATCAGTATTTAAAGAAAATATAAATGTCGTGACATAGGAAATAGTTTATATTCAATAGATATGCTTCCATTGGATGGAATAATTTACAAAGGTTATAGCATTTCCATTTGTTTTTCAAGTCTTTAACATTTTTCACTTTTCAATAAAAACGTTCAATAACTTCCGATGATTGGAGACTGTCATTTTAATTAAAAGACATAAAAAAGTCAGCATATTCTTTAGATTTTTTGCAACTTTTAGAATCAATTCGATTAGATTCTTTGCGTGCATCACTTCATTCTGTGCAAAAAAACTTTCAATATAAGGCAATAAAAGTTTGGTCATAACTTTACAAGATAATATGATACAGGTGAAATTGTTCACATTTATTGCATTTTTTTTGACTCCTAAAAATTCTAAAATGATTGTTCATGTTGCAGTTAATCTTTCATTTAAATCATTTAGCTTGTTCGAAAAACACTGACTGCCTTCGTCCTTATTTTTCTAAAAGTTGACTTGCAAGGGCTTCCAACATACGGTTGCTTGGTTGGCTGTTTTTGTTTTCCGGCATATCAACCATTTTCAAGTTATTTAATGCCGAATCTAGTTATTTTGAGGAACGATTTTTAATGGGGTACATTTGTTTTTTAAGTCGGATTCTATTTAACCCATAGTTGGGACCCTAACAGGTACTACCACTCCCGGTAAAAGTGGACCTGGGAGCAATGGCAATTAAAGGGTGGCTCCACACTCCCCAAGGCCCGAAAGCTGGGGCCTCACCATCGGATATAGATTTAGATCATATCCAGGACCTTAACATACGGAATACACCACATATGGAATGCATAACTGTGACTAACACTTGCTCGAAATAAATCCAATGTCAACACATTCTTGTCATAAACGATTCATTTAGTAAACGCTGTTCATATCATTAAGTAACGATAGCATTTCAATGTTATTCCTAGTATATCGTCCTGCAATCATGCAATCATTTCCTAATATATTACATTTGTCTTCGAGTGGTTTCTGGTCTTGAAAAGTGGTGCCACAGATTATAAAACAATCATTCATTACAAAACAATAAGTATCTTCTAAAAATGAAGGTCACAATTTCTCGTTTTTTCATCTCTATTTCTTCGAAAATAAAAGTTGCACATAAAAATTTGCATTTTATGCAATTTTTTTTATTATTGTAACACTTTCTGAAAAATCAGTTTCGTGTGCATTTAACGAGTATACGGTGTACCTGATAAGTCGTTTCTTCTTTGATTGCATATTTCTGTACGGAAGTTGGAGTGAATAACGCCGCAGTAATAAGTTCTCATCCCTCGACATATAAGATGAATGCAGTATGAATCTAATAATCGTCAATTTAGCATTTAAGTTATATACAGTGTTTAATATAGCATAATATACTAAAATAAAATTATAATGCTATAGTTAGAAATTTTTTCAATTGTCTTATAATTGTGTGCCACATCAATCTTCTTGATTGCGAATGTTGCAACGAAATTTTATAACAATCTTATTTTGTTTGGAAAATACTGAAAGTTTCATTAGAAAGTTTCCATTTTTATATATGCAGTTTATTTGTACATTTTTTCATCTTCTTTTCATATGATAAAAAGTAAACTCACAATTTACTCTCTTTGATAGCTTCCTGTTATTCTAATGTGTTCTACGAAAATTACTTTCGTTTCAATGAAACAATTTTAATATTTTATCCGATCGGCCGTTTTCTGTTTAATAACTAATTTTAACACTTGTTTAGGAATATTAATTTAAAAAATGTTCTTATCTTAGTAATCTTTCTTTTAGTTTGTCTGTCTTTCTGTCTATTTCAATTTTACTCGAAAACAACAGGTCTGATTTTGTCTGAGTTTTCTACAGAGCTTTCTCATGAAAAGGTGCATCAGTCTAAGTATTAAAGTATGAGTTCGATGCAAAGTTAAGAATTAATATTGATTAGTATTTAATGCAAATATGAGCTTCGATCTTCTATCCATTATGCATAATGTCAATTTACTAGTGTGTCAGAAAATATAGCTCGTTTTTTAACTTATTTCAAATTTGATTTTGGTTACTTTATTTGTTTAATACTTCATAAAAGTCTACATCCCTATACTGGATGCATTTACAATAATTTCTCTTGAGCCTATTCTTAATAAGTCATATAATTACTAAGAAAAAACACATTTCTTTAAAAACAAGTTGTCTTGTCCGTCTATGAACAGAAGATAAGAAGACGTGCTTACAACTAGTGCGATAGTACAACAGTCAGGTTCAGTTATCTCATTGTTGTAATGGGAGATTGGAAATAAA
>NC_136485.1:104224639-104354639 GCF_053919585.1 Euprymna scolopes
TCTGTAACTTCGTCTTTTTTTTTTCGTTTTATAATTCTTCTTTCTCTTCTCCATCTTTTCTTCTTTGTTAGGTAGATTCGTCGTTTTTTTTTTGTTTTTCTTTTGTCGCTTGGTGATTATTCGTCTAATTTTCTTGCGGTGGACGCATTTTATGGTCACCAAATATTTCGAAAATAAGTTTATTTTTTGCTTCATCGTAATTTGTTGAATAATCAGCGTCGCCATTGTAGATTGCAGCCATGGTATTTTTTTAATTTCTGCGTTTCATTTCCGTTTCCTCTCCTGCATATTTTGTGGTGTTCGTCTGAAGAGAAGTTAGCGTTCGCCGAGAGGTTGAGGGGCTATGCCACGTGACGTCGTATAGCGGAAGAAACACTCACTTTTCTGGCACAGCCTCTCACCTCTCTACGACCTATTTCAACGTGGAATACGGTACGCAATCTGCTGCACCTCGTATGCCTCGCCTGATCACCACTAGAGACACTTGTCAATACTAAGAAAATAATGGGAAAAGAGTTCTTCACTATTAGCTGGGGAAATATGCAGATTAAATTTTGGAATTACTTTTACGCTTGTTCATTACTGACGCGTATGAATTAGGTTATTCTGTCGAGGATAGTAAAAAAAATCGGCGTCAGTGTATTATTTTATTGTTTAAATAACATATGGGTTTAGTACTAAGTGTTCCCGCCTTGTGCATTTCAATAATATTTATGTCTCTATATTTCTTTCCAAATTTAATTCTTCTCTCTATTCAGTTTATAGTCTATATATTCATTTCACAATATATATATATATATATATATATATATATATATATATATATATATATATATATATATATCCAGTTCATATTCCATATACGTCCTATATCCAGTTTATTTTCCATATGAATATTCAGCCGAGACGTTTATAGGAAGAACTATTATGTAGTTTATATTCCGCTTTAAAATGACTTTCGCAACCGTATGTTACACTGAGTATTGGAAAAGTATATGTGTTTTCACGCTATGTTTAACCGCTTTATTTTCATCCTGTCAGCAGGCGTGATACTGATAGCACTTCTCAACAACTGAATCATAACTTTCATTTTATCTGTAAGATTTTCTAAATTATGTGGTTATAGAAACAGATCAGACCCATTGTTTAAAGCGTTAACGGTCCCCTTTATAAAATCTCTTGGTTAATATCCCGCCTACTTAAACCTTTACTCTCTACCTTCTCAACCCATGTTAGTAGTTCCAACCAAGTAATTAACAGACTCAACGATCTACCACACCATCTACTCAAACTATACAGATACCCATTTAGCCTAGACCTCGTTTCTTTATACACCTCCATTCCTGCACATCCAGCACTCAATCTCATGGCAGACATTATAGCATCTAAAAACCCACAATGCTTCGGAATTACTCCAGGAGATCTCTTACAACTCCTCCGTATTATAGTAGAACTTACTTTACTTTCTTACAAAACACGTTCAAACAAGTATCTGGACTACCCATGGGCTCCAGTCTATCCGGTATTCTTGCCATTGCTTATATGGACAAACCCAAAAGACACACCCTTAATATCTGCTACTCTTATCTCCTTTTTACTAGATATATCGATGACATTTTAATTATCACATACTCCCGCGAAGAAGCTATTAACATTTTCCACAAATTCAATAACGCAGACCCAAACTTAAAATTTACTATAGAACATCCAGACTCTTCTGAATCTCTTTCTCTACTTGATTTTAAAATAAAAATAAAAAAAATGGTGCCATATGCACTGAATTCTACAGAAAACCCGCCAGCAAACGCCTCTTCGTACATTTCAAATCTGCACTACCTCTCAAGGACAAACTAAACTACGCACATGCCGAAATCTCACGCATACAAGACAAATGCACTAACATCTCCGACAAACATACACACACTAACAATTTCCTACAGACCCTCTCACTAAACGGCTACCCTAATACGATCCTATCCTCACTTAAAAAGAAAAAACGCAACACCCGACCCTTCTCTAACAATTGTTTTCTAAAACTACCCTTCATCAGTGACAACATCTCATCTTCAATCCGAAAAGTCATCCGCAGCGAGGGACTCAACATTCAACTCATCCACACTGGATCTACTTTAAGACAACAACTCAACCGAAAACATCCATCGCATACACCTTCCCCTTGTTCACTCTCTAATTGCCCAATATCACAAGCAGGTTTATGCTTTAAGAACCACGTTGTTTACGACCTACAATGCGCTAAATGCAGTGCATCTTACATCGGAAGCACTACCAGATTGCTTCGCCACCGCATTAAAGAGCACTTAAACACTACTGCTTCGTCGTTCTATAAACATATTCGCACTTGCATTAATTCAGAACCAGATTTTCACATAAACATTCTTCCTTCTTCAAGAAACGTAGGTCAACTTCGTATCCTCGAATCTTTAATTATTTCAAAAAATACTCCCACACTAAACAATAGACTGGAATTGAGCTCCGCTTTTATAATATAAGGTTAAAACATAAGAAAAACAATAATTAAAATAATAATAAAAAAAACAAACCAAAAAACCCTTGCTTGAATAGTCATCTCCCTTGATTCACAAACGCAACAAGTATTTCAAACACCAACTTATGTATTTTAACGTTCTCCTAACGTCATTGTTTGTTCTATATTTCGCGGTATCACGTGGCAAACTCTGCGGCTGCTTTTCCAATTTTGAACACTCTTCCGCTGTCTTCTCTTGAAAAAGGACTAATAGGTCTGAAATATATTGAGATTTATACCACCATTGAATACAAGAGAAAAAAAATGGCTGTTGTTTAGAGTTAAAATTTGTGTGAAAAAGAAAAAACAAACAACAAAAAAGAAATTTATTTCTTTTGTTTTCATTTAATTTTACTCCATATATAAAAAAAATCTTGCATTGTTCTTGGCTTTTAATTTTACCTTATAATTTTCTTCAACAATGCTTCAAGCAAACTACAATCTACTTATATATATATATATATATATATATATATATATATATATATATATATATATATATATATAAACATAAACTCATATCATCTTGCTTGGGCGTTTAAATGGTTCATCCGGTTTGTGACTTCCAGATTCAAAAACATTGTCTGTTCACTTATTTCGTAGTTGTCCTGTCTTTTTTGTTTTAACTTATTTTAACGTGTTTTCCTTACAAATAAATGTACTTTAACAACGTCGAGTAAAAAATATGATTTAAATATAAATATATAATAAATAAGTATAATCACATTTTTACTATATTTACTGCTACTTGTAGCGCTCCTGTGGTTTCTAACGATTAATTTTTTCAGGATTTACTTAAAAAATGTTTTTATAAGGATGGGGAGGTAGAACTTGGTTTTAGTAGAGCTTTCAGTAGGGGCTCCTTAGTTTTAATTAGTGATTGCAGTAGTGCTCCAGAAGCTTCCTGAGTTGTTTTTTTTTTACTTTTCACTTAAAAAATGTTCTCTGAAGACAATACAAGACAATATAACATCAAAATCATTTTTATTTTGAAAATTGTTCATCTCACTATTTTACGACTAGTACTATTTTAAAATATAACGCAGGTCGTAAAGTACCTGTGTTTGTGTTTTAAAAAGTCATAAATAAATAAATAATGACAGTAGGGGTCAAACCAAACTTTTCCCAAAGTAAAATTTGCCACAAAAAGTAATAATAATGGGGGTGGGTGAGAGAGTCAACGTCAAATATTTTTCTTTTTTGTTTTTAATTTTTTATAATCTGATAGCTTAGTCTCCAATGATACGCCGAAATAGTTGAAAAAAGACGAAAAAGAAAAAATTGTAAGAGGGTTCCAATTGTTCTTGTGCACCTACATTTTTTTAATATTTTCTTTACACAACTTGTGCGTGATTAAAACTGAACATGATTTAATTTTTTTTAAATACATTTTACGTGTCCAAAATTATGTATTTGCGATTATTTTACGTCTCACTGTTTAATATTATTTAATCAGTGTATTATTATTTACTGATATTTTAATGCTGTTAACACACACACAAAATAAAAATCGGTGGACATGTACGAGGGGCGTGCAATGAGTAATGTCCCTGACCCACTTCCCATAGCAGTAGAGCAACGAAACTTGGCACAGTTGTTATTCTTTCTCTACATAGGAACCACCCAGAGTTATGCATTTCTCCCATCCTTTGATGCAGCTCTGGACACTGTTTTTATAGAACACACCAGGTTGATCTTCCAACCACGACGTGACTTCAGAAATCAAAACTGCATCATCTGGGAAAAGCTTTCCTTTAAAAAACAACTTTCTGGCTGGGAAGAGGTGAAAGTCAAAGGGTGCAAGGTCAGGAGAGTAGGGAAGACGGGGAAAGATTTAATAATCACACGCCCGTGCTTCTGATCTGGCGACGTGCAAGTTGTGGACCGGAGCGTTGTCCTGCAGGAGGTGGGTACCATTGCTGAGCTTGCCCCGCCTCCTGATTTTGATAGCTTTCCTTAATTTCCTCAAAAGTGAAGAATAATAGGCTCCTGTAATTGTGGTACCCTTTGCCAGGAAATCTGTCATCACTACCCAGTCCCAGAAGACTGTTAGCATGCCCTTGCCAGCGGAGGGCTGCACCCTTGCCTTCTTTTGAGGTGGTGAGTCCAAGTGCTTCAACTGCATTGACTAGGCTTTGGTCTCTGGATCATATTGATGGACCCTGGTTTAATCCTGCGTAATCAGTCTTTTGAAAAACCTTGACTCATCTTCTTGGCACATCTCCAAATTTATCCTCGAGCACTCGACGCGTTCTCGCTTCTGGAATGGTGTGAGCAATCTGGGAATTCATCTGGCAGACACCTTATGCATATACAAATAGTCATGAATGATAGTTTCCACAGACCCTGTACTAATCTTGACATCTTGCGCTATTTGTCGAATAGTAATGAGTCGATCTTTCAAAATAGCAGCCTCAACTTGACGGACAGATGTCTCATCAATGGCAGAAGGGGGACGACTAGGTCTGGGAGCTCTTTCCACAGACTTCCGGTCATGTTTGAATTAATGATGTCAGCGTTTTACAAGGTCATATGATGGGGCATTATCACCATAAGTTTCTTTCATTTAATCAAAAGTCTCCTGTAGTGTGCGTCCTTTCAAATAAAAAAACCGGATCACTGCTCGACATTCAGCAGGCTCCATTTCACACCTGACTCAGTTCAAATACCTGTAAAACAGAAACCACAATTAGTTCAGACATGTAATTTGCCACATAACCCGTAGAGATATTAATCATTGCATATGCACAATTTCAGCTAGATCAGACCACTGGAAGTGGGCCAGGGGCATCACTTATTGCACGCCCCTCGTACAATGCACACTCCTTCCTTGTATTTCTTTCTATTTTTTTTTCTTTTTTCAATTTTTTCAAAAGATTACACCACTATTATATAAAGGATTTTTATTTAATCTAAGGGAAATGATATTAAGATCTTTATTTTCAAATTTATTCCGTATTGTTTTCACTGGTCACTGTGTTTGTTTTGCGCAAGCGTGCATTTAATTTTGCGCGTTTATACATTAATTCTATATACTTTCTTGCACTTTGATACATTAAATCTTTATACTCCCTATCCCATAGATGCTATGACATATATTGACCCAGCACATCGCGGATAGTCAAATATACCCCCATATATATATATATATATATATATATATATATATATATATATATATATATATATATATATGTATGTATATATATGTGTACATATATGTATGTATATATATATATATTTATATATATATATATAGACAGAGACAGAGAGAGAGAGAGAGAAATAAAAAAAAACAGAGCTATGTGTTCATCAACGTTTAGTCTATATTTCGAGACTTCCTCTGATAGAATAAGAATGTTTTTGTTTAGAACTCAATTGAACCGCAACACTTGATATTTGCGTTTTAAACTTTAATTGAAGTAGGTATTGACAGATAATTTTATAAAAACAACAGTCGATTCTTAACAGTGCAATGCAGACTACAACTGCGGGATGTATGTGAATCTCTTCTTTCCGGTACACTATAAATACACACACACACACACACACACACACACACACACACACACACACACACACATATATATATATATATGGGGAAGTCTAGTGTGTGAATGAAGGCAGCATGACTTTATTTAGGGGGCATTGTTAAACATCATCTAATTGATCTCTCTCTTTCTCTCTCTGTCTCTCTCTCTTTCTCTTTCCCTCTGGATACATATAGATATATACAGAAATAGGAAGAGAGAGTGTGTGTGTGTGTGTGTGTGTGTGTGTGTGTGTGTGTGTGTGTGTGTTCGTGTGCGTCCGTGTGTGTGTACAAGAGAGTGAGAATAAGAACAATGGCAGTAACAATTATAATTGTTTATAATTTCTGTAATTATTTGTAATGGTACGAAAGGGAAATAGGCTTTAATCACTTTCTTTTTACGTAATTTGTAATATAACTGATATTCAATATAACTGCACTATAATATAACTTTTCAATAAAGCGAAACTATCGTTATTATACCCATTGACTTATTTTTCGTGGCCACCGTTGTTAGTAGAAAGTAAATAGGAACCTTTTTATCGGTTCCAAACTCTAGTTCTGATCGGAAAATATTATCACTTTCAAATTTATCATAATTCAAGCTATGTATTTGCTAAACATTTTTCTCCAGTTTTCCGTTTCTACTTGTCAGCTTGATTTAGTAATATATGTATACATAACATACATATGAAACACACGTATGCTTTTCAGCATTCATTTTTAAACGTGATCTATACTTTAAATTACCATGAAACAAAATTGAAAATTACCACCAAAAGGAAAATCTCCTTCCGACTAATAAAATGAAAACTCATGCCCTAGCTCAGCACTCTAAATTCATTTTTTCCTCAATAAATTAGCATCTTTTCATCAAAAACTTATGTCAAGCCTAGATAGCAGTTTGTTAGAGAAAACAACCGACAGTTAAGTAGATTTTTACTGCCCGATTTTTTATGAGACCGTTATATGTAAATCTAACTCTTTTTTCTCTTGATTCTTGATTTGTATTTTCTTAACATTATTTCACCTATATTTCAACAATGTGCCATTCACTTATTTTAAAACAAATTACTAACACCAGATCTGTCCTCTCACGATACTTAATAGATGCATTATTTCTCCCTAGGATCAAGAGAACTCTATCTTTGATTATATGCTAAATTAATAAAATTAATATCTAAAAAGAAAAGAAAAAAACGCTTTTACACGTTAAAATTTTTACATTGAAAAAATGTTTTCACGGCGACATGACAAACGTACAAGATCAGCTAAATTTTGAAGTTAAAAAATCATTGTAAATATCCCTTTGGAAGATAATTATCAGTTTTTTAACTGCTTGAATAGTAATTGGTAAAGTCTGTAAGATATTGAATTAGAAAAATGCATATTTTTTGTACAAAAATATCTTAAGTAGCCACCAAAATTGAAAGTTTCATTTGCACAATGAAAACAAACGAAAAGATGTCGCGGATAAGTTCTACGAAGATCTCGGTAAGTCCATTTTTTTTTAAAATTTTTAGAGGAATTGAAATGTTAGTATATTTTTTTACTTTATTTTTGAATATTATAAAAACCTTCGATCATTTAGACAATCCTATTTGTTATAATAAAGAATGAAGTGCTTATTTATGTAGAATAGTTATTTACTTTTTTTACATAATGAATCGATTTATTCTCAAACCTGTTGCAACATTAAATTAAATCGTTTTAAAAATAAAGTAAAAGTGCATTTTAAATGTGAAAATTGTTAGGTAAATCACTGAATATACTGACAATACATTCATTGAAATATAAGCAAATGGATATTATTTAGAATTAAACAGGATTCAAAGGTATAGTACAATTCCTTTAAGGTTCCTTTTTTGTTTTTTTGTTTTTTTGTGTGTTTTTGTAACAATTCGCCCATCCGTATTTGTCTAAATTAATCATTATTAAAAATAATACCATTTTTAAATTAATTTTTCTTAGTGATCCTGTATCTTAATTTTTCTCAATTGTTTATTTCCCGGATTATATAAATAAGATGTAAATGATAAAGCCAGGTTATTGGCGAAAATTCGGACTTTAACAACAACAAAATGTAAATAAAAATGATTATAATATTTTCAGGTTTTTAAATTTTCTCATTTAAATTAATATAAACATTTTTTTTCTTAAATTTTGCACTTGAACTGAGCGATTACACACACGGATTCGAACCAACAGCTACATGAGAAGTATTTTTCTTCGAGAGGCTTCGACCTCTTAATAACAACATTATTATGATGAAAAAGAACAAAAACAGCTAAATAGGACTAATCCTCTCCCTAGTAAAGCTACGGTATTGATGAAAAATGTGACCTTAATAACAACAACCAAAAATTAAATAAAACGGATTTAATCATTTCATAACATTTTCAGGATTTCAAATGATCTCATTTGAATTTATATAAAAAACATGTTTTCTAAAATGTGTGACCCTCCATTTAAAAAAAAAGATTTCTTACGCTAATGTGTACACGACCATGCTTACATCAAAATATTATATTACATTTTAAAGTTTTTGTGAACGTGAATATCATTAAGATTACATTTTTTCTTCAATTATATTATGTTTTCATGAAAATATTTAATAAAAAATACTTAATTTAATGATAATATCGATTCTTTAAGGAAGTATTTTTCTCCAAGTTATATTGATTTAGTTTACACAGATTTAGGGATTTTTTTTAATGTTTCTGAAATATTATTGTTTTGATTCTTAACATCTACAATATTTTATTTTCATAAAAAAGCAAACAGAAACTCATACCTCTTTTTTTTAAATACTTAAAACGTTTACTTTAGCAAATGTGGTTTTTAATAAAATCATACATTTTCACTATAATTAAAAAAGGACTTTGTTCCAAAAATGAGTTCATTAGATTCAGTTTAAAATGCTGCAAATTTCAGTAAAATTGATTTCCTGAATTTTGATGAATTTTAAAATAAAGGAAAGGATAAAAATGTTTATGCTTTTTAGGGATCGATCATTCATTTTTCACGCATCTACAACTTATGCTACCTCGACTGGGCAAGGTGGCTATTGTAAGGTTGTTGCTTATTGTACTTAAATGCAATTTCTAGATAATATTATAGTTATTATTCTCTTTTGAGCTTTAAAGTTATCACTTTTCTTCGACAAAGTATTTTTCTAATTACAAGGTCGTATGTGATTGAAACCCAGATTTAGCATAGAAACAAAATTAATAAAAAAAGTAAATAAGATAAATAAATTCGCCCCCAAATCTAATGAGATGTTTAAGTGAGAGCCGTGGGTTAAAGACAAGCAGACATTTATTCGGCCCCACACCCAGCTATGCATAATGAAGATTGTCTTATTTTTCGTATTCTTTATTTGCTTATAAAATATTGTAAAGTTGTTCCTTATATTACCTAAATTGTAATTTCCTGTCGTAAATTCTCCAACAACATTCTATCTTTTACCCTTTTAGAAGCTTTAAAATTATCGTTCTTCTTTGACTATGTTACAGGAACAGCAGCCTGTTCTTGTAAGTGAGTAAATATGAAATAGGATAGTCAATGATTCGAACTTGCGAAGCTTGATTTGGAATTGAGAATTCCAATCATGAGTTAAAATTAACACAGAATGTTATTATAAAATGGAATGCAGAATTACCATTGTTTAGCTCACACAAAACAGTTAGATATCTGTTTATTGAAAAAGGAATGTAATGATGAATTTCGTTTCTATTATAAAAATTTAAATTAAAATAAGGAATTTAAAAACGGACAATGGAAATGCTATTTGTAAAGTGGGTTACGAAAATTAGGTTAAAAAGGCATGTCATGCGTCTGATATGCACGTGCTGGTCCTGCAACGACGTCATGGGATATGAATTTAGTTAGATGAATCAAGTAAGATCAGAAGGGTTGCAGATCTGTCAGATCAGAGAAGCAGAGAGGTCCAGACCGATTCTCACCCTCTTGGAAGCGGGAGGCTTAGAAGGAACCATGTAACAACTTTGAATCACTGAAGTACAGAATTATTTCTGACCGGTCGAAGAATAAAGTATCAACATGTTTTTATAACTGCAGTATTTCTGTGTTCATCATTCCAACGAGAAAAGGTAATGTATTTAATCATTCCAGTATGAATCAGTGTACAGCACGTTATCCTCTCATCAAAGTATATGTTTTGTGAATATGAACTGTCTCCATATAGATGTCTGCAACATATACCTACTGTCACTCTGTCTCCTCTCTAAATGAACATTTAAAATATGGGTGTTGTCAACTACAAGGAACATTTAATAATATATGTACAGGCCGTCACGTAAATAATATGTACGCCCTCTAAAACAGATAAGATAACATAACAACTAAATGTATTCATAAATCCAAAACCTATACTGACCGTATATACTGTGGGGACAAAAGAGTTTGTAGACCTATCTTTTCTCAATTTCATTATTAATTTTGTTTTATTTTTTAGTTTCACCTCTTTCATCATTTGCTACTTGCTATTCTGTTTATTTTCATTAGTTAACCATTTTTTCTCTTTTCAGGTGAGCCAAAAATTTATGCAGGTAACCTAAATTTATCATTAATGACTAAAAGAAAAGATGTTGACAAATAATGAGACGGTTTGACTTGTTAAATTACTTGCTGCGAGAAAGTCTACATTAGACATTTCACAAATTTGGAAGCCAGATAATCGAACGGTGAAACGTTTTATCATTAACGGCAAAGAGGGGGAAAAGCAAAAACTAGCAGGCCAAAGATAACTTTAGCACGAGATTTGAGAAAAATCAAGAAGAGTGTGCTAGTAAACCCACACAGCACAAACAAAGCGATTTTCGACCATGCATCTCTAAAAGGACCCGAAATCAGATTTTGAAACAAATAACAGACCGAAGAACACCGAAAAAATGTCCTCTTTTGAGTGAACTCAACTGTCAGGCGCGACTAGCATGGAACACTAAATATTTAAAAAACAATTTTCAAAATGTTCTCTACACTGACGAGGCTAGAGCAACACTCGGTGGCCCCGACGGTTGAACCAAGGGATGGCTTCTTAAAGGCAATAGCCCACACTTGCGATTTAAACGTTAACAGGGAGAAGGGGGAGTGATGGTTTGGGCTGAGATTACTGGTAGTAAAATTATTCGCCCTTTTCTTGTTCCTGAAGGTGTTAAAATGTATTCTGTGAACTATTGCAAGTTTTTGGAACCGAATTAATTACCCTGATTTAAATCACAAAATGCTGCTGTCAACAAGAGTTTATTATTTAACAAGACAATGCCCCAATCCATGCTTCTCAGTTAACAGAAGCTTGGCTTTCCGCCTAGGGGATCTATGGTGAACGTCTGATAGATCGGCCACCCCAGAGCCCGTATTTGAATCCGATAAAGAACCTCTGGTCTATTCTGAAGAGGAAGGTTTACGAAAACGGGCATCAATTCAGCAGTAAAGAAAACCTTTGGGAGAGGACTAAGGAGTTATTTTCTGAGGTCACACCTCAGCAAGTGCATAAATTAGCATCCACTGTTGATAGGACGCTGTTAGATTCGAATAAGAATGGAGGAAAACGCATGAAGGGTTAAATTGTTTTAAAAATGTGTATTGTTTTGTTTATTGTTATTTGAGCAATAACTTTAGTTGTCTTGTAATATGTTATCAATACATAGTACTATTATCATAATGACACAATGTTTCAAGCTAAAGTATGCTTAAAAATGTGATTTGTTTTGAAACAAATGAGGCTTGCAAACTCTTAGGGCCCAAATTTCTTCCTGATTTTTTTTTAAATCTATATTTTTCACGAGAATATGATTATTTGATTTCCGTTTTTAGGAATTTACTTTATTTATTTGCATTTCGAACAATGAGTAACATATTATATTGGAAAATATTGAAACAACAATTTATCAGTGTAGACGTTTTGCAAACACTTTTGATCCCCACAGTATGCGGTTCCTAATGTCAGATACTAAAATCCCTCATCCAAAATAAAATATTTTCTAGATTAAAGATTGAAAGGCCTAGTTACTTTTTCTCTAAGAAAATTGACTGTATCTGTTTGCATGATAAACATTATTTAAATGCTTATATACCCTAAATATTTCCCACATTTTTGTGTGTTCTAATGTACATGATAACTGTATTCTTGTAACAGTAATTTAGATAATTTCGTTCGTTCCATACTGTTAAAAACAATTGCTATGTTACCCATTCTATTATTAAATTGCATTTACTTTAGAATGCAGAAGAACTTTTAAATTTGAAGCTTAATATCTATACTTCATACCGATATTTATATCTCTATTGGCTAGACATGTGTTATGTCTATACTGATATTTAATATTACATCTATACTGTATATATACTTATTAGCCATAGTTTATATTTTTACTTAAAATTGTCTTTATTTAGTTGATACTCTATATTTCTCCTTTTCCTTTATGTGAGATAAAATAAGTCGTGGTGTTTGTTTTTTCATATAAACCGAAATCTGAAATTCTTAGTTCATTTTTAATCATACGTTAACTCTTTATATCATTCTTATTCTTATTTATTTATTTATCCATTAACCACATTTAATTTATCTATTAATTTTAATTAATAGACACCTTTAATTTACACCACAATGCTCATATTTACCTCGCACTTTTCCTACGGATAATCTCATCTTTATTTAGCTTTTCTAGGAGTGTCACTTTATAACAGGTACTAATTATCTTTAGTACAAAGTCAATTAATGTTAAATACACGCGCGGGAGCGTTAAAATACCTACTGGTGAACGCAGGCGCGGAGCTACACCACACAGGACTGATGGTTAGGTCATCCATCTAGGATAAGTAAAACTCATATGTTAAACCTGTACTACTGATATTATACGTCTAGGCACCGAACAAGTGGGTAGGCCCCTTTAATCCTGGTTGACAACCTTCTTAGAACTCGTGACTGCCAAAAATTATTGACTTGCAAACCTTAACTGCTTACAGTGTATATATGCTCTACCTACCGCCCTGATTTTGGTTAATAGCAAGGCAAATAGGTGTAAACACAGGGACTTAGAAGATGCACCTGGTGTTTGGCCTTGTTCCCTGATTAGGGCAGTGAACGCCATTTCCTACCTCAACTTCATTCCATTCTCCTAAAAATGTGCATCTTATGTGTGCTTGTTTTACTGGTTTGACAATTTATCTGACTGCTGTATTCTGAATAACAGTGTAGGAACCTAAAGATAGAGGCGTATACAGCGGTTCATCTATAATCAGCTGTAGAATAACGGAATATTTATAATGCCAAGTCGCGTACGGAAAGGAGCCATGGTCGCATAATCAGTGGTCTTTTCCAGGGTCACATCCCTGTGTACGGGGTTTGGTAAATGGTTTACTAGTGTTTCAAATTTGGTATTAGGCATATCTACTTGGTTTAACTAATCTCACGATAAAACTATGAAATGAATTACAGCTCCATGAATAACGATTATATTAGACGCAAAATAAAAAGAAACAAAAAAAAAATACAATTCGATTCAATCCTTTATATTCGCATTTACAAATATCTTGTGTGTTATTATTTAAAAACAATTTATTCTGTGTTTCTTTTAAAAAACACCATAAAATTAAGCTAGGGTTATAGCAATAACCTGGAAAAATTGATAAAAAAACATAATCATGAAATTTAAATAATATATATATATATATATATATAGATATATATATACTAGCTGTACCCTGCCACGCGTTGCAGTGCCTCAATTTGGTGTAATGGAAAAATTTAATAAAAGAGAAAATGCATGTTTCTTATATTAGTACAGCAATCCACTGCAAAAAGTGAAAAAGAAGGCGAAACTGAAAAAAATGGTGCTCTTGCAGAATTTGATCTGGATCCTCGAGAGTTTCTGTCAATCATTCATGTTTTGGACTTGACCAACAATCAGTGGATGAAGCCGAACGTAGCAAAAATGTTGAAACGCTAAATGCTTTTTTTTTGTTTTAAAAAATGTGATTTAGTAATTAATATTTGGTTGATGGTGGGGGAGGGGGGGTTACTATACACAGATTCGAAAAAGTCGTCCAAAAACAAATAAATGAAAGCAAAGGTAAGGTAATTTACGTTTCTACCTAATTGGATAATTGTTTAGTGTTTTTATGTAATGTAAAATGTTTAATTGGCTCAAAAAACAGAAATGGTCGCGAATTCTGTTGAATACGCTAAGTTTGGGAAAGTAAGTTGAAAACTAAAAACTATACAAAACAGTGTCTGAAACTCACCGAACATATGTTACCATGACATAGGCTGGCATAATGGATAGGTTTCTGACAGTATTTTGTATAGTTTTTTTAGTTTTAACTCACTTTCTCTAACTTAAAGTAATCAACAGTGTCCACCACCATTTGTAGCTTTCAAATACACCAATAAACACTGTTTTTCGAGCCGACTAAACGTTACATTAAATGAAAAGGGTTTATATTACTAAACACAGATACAAAGAAGTTGTCAAAAAATAAATATATAACAAATAAATGTTATCAAAGGCAAGAAAAGTAAGTGTTCTACCTAACTGGATAAGATTTTAGTGTTTTTATGTAATGTATAATCGGTTCAAAAACATTCAATGTTTATCGGTATATCTGAAAAATACAAATGGCGGCAGACTGTATCGAACATGTTAAGTTTGGGGAAATTTTGGGAAAATGAGTTTAAACTAAAAATACTGTTAGGAACTCACTCAATATATGTTACCATGATGTAGGCTGGCATATAATCGGTGGTTTTAAACTTTTGCTCGATACGGGTGACGACTTTTAAAAATCCCTTTTAGTGATTACCTGGTGTGAGGATATTTGTACAACTAAACGGCAAATCTGCTCAAAAAAATCCGGTATTATTTTACTTTAAGGCCCGTTTCACGTTCATATATAACGAAATATTTTATTGTAGATTTCGGTGTGCTAAAAACGAATCTGCAAACCGTTTACGTAGCAAAAAAAAAGTTTTCATGACATTCCTGAAATTACTTTTTCGAAAAGTGGGTGATCACTTTTCAATGTAAATTTAACTTAGAATGAGCACCCACTTTCTGGCCACCTGAGAGAGGGGCATTTTTCTGTTTCTTGGCTAAAAAGTTTTTTGTTTGATTTCTTTTGCATGGTAATAACCCCTGAACTCTGGAATTATTTTCCATTTAGCCGTAGCCTTCGTTTACGCTATGCGTAAGCATAAACGAAAGCTGTTTAGCCAATAAACATGGGAAAAAATCTCCCCTCTCTCAGGTGGCTAGAAAGTGGGTGCTCATTTTAAGTTAAATTTACATGGAAAAGTGATCGCCACTTTTTCGAAAAAGTAATTTCTTCATATCATAAAAACTATTTTTTTGTGACGGAAACGGTTTGCAGATTCGTTTTTAACACACCAAAATCTACAAAAAAAAATGTTGTTATTTACGAACGTGAGACACACAGCCCTTAATGGAAAATTATATAAAAAATCCGGGGGAAAATAGTTTTCAATAAAAACACCAAATGAATTCGATAGAAAAAAAAATGGATGCTATTTTTTTTTCTTTCTGTGTGTTTCTTGGCTTAAAAGTCTTTTTGTTTGATTTCTTTTGCATGGTATTAACCCCTGAACTCTGGGACTATTTTCCATTTCACAGACGTAGCCTTTGTTTATGCTATGCGTGAGCATAAACGAAAACTGTTAAATATGCATTCGCGTACCAAACTGCCTTGTAAAAAAAACTTTAAGCCAATAAACACGAAAATAAATGCCCCTTCCTCAGGTGGCCAGAAAGTGGGTGCTCATTTTAAGTTAAATTTAGATGGAAAAGTGATCACCCACTTTTCGGAAAAAAAATTTCTTCAGTCATGAAAACTATTTTGATACTCCTTGGGCGTTGAGTTCCATGGCGACCCACAGAATTATTTAATGGTCGTTCACTTAGTACCCCCCTAGTAGCAGTGTCAGAAATTTCGTGAAAATAGCGAATAATTCCACCCCATCTTTCCAAGCTTATAACTCCTCGAAAAATGCAATTCAAGCCCTAATTTTTTTTTTCAATTAAAGGAGCAAGGACCAAGATTTCATTAAAAAAAAAAAATAAAAAAAGGTGTTTTTTTAAAAAAGGTTTTAAACTTCGGACTTTACAGGTAAAATTCTAAAAGAACACTATGTGTTTTTTTGTTTTAAATTTGAATATATTATGTTATGTATTGACTTTTTCTCTTCAATTTGTGAGTAAATAATTATGTACTTATCGGGTTCTAAATTAATTATTATTAGACATTTACAAAATGGGAGGCGTGAATTATTCGACCCCCTGTCTTTCCAAGCTTATAACTCCTCGAAAAATGTAATTCAAGCCCTAATGTTTTTGTCAATTAAAGGAGCAAGGACCAAGGTTCCATTAAAAAAAAAAGAAAAAACAAATAACGTGGTTTAAAAAAGGTTTTAAACTTCAAACTTTACAGGTAAAATTCTAAAAGAACACTATGTTTTTTTTTTTTTAAATTTGAATATATTATGTATTGACCTTTTCTCTTCAATTTGTGAGTAAATTAAATATTTACTTTCGGGTTACTAAATTAAGTATTTACTTTTTAATAGACACTTAAAAATTGGTATGGGGGGGTTCGTGAATTTAAAAAAAAACGTTTGTCTAAAATATTATATTCGATTTATTGGAAAGAACATAAAATTTCACATTGACCCTGAAAATATCGTAAAAATAGAATCAATAGAAAAATTTTGATAGATTTTTAAAATTGAAAAATTGAAAAATATTGAGTTTAAAAATTGAAAAATATTGAGTTCGGAAAATTCATTAATGTTTAAAAAAATATATATATTTCTATTACTTTTAAAACAACTGTAATAGTTTATTTTGGAAGTATAATCCATAAATAAAATAAATAACCCACTTTTAACAGAGAAATTCCGAGATGTTTATATTGTATTCGCAGTTTCGTGTTAGGGGTGTCAAAAATTCCTACAAGAATTCTGATACTGCTACGCATGCGCACGTAACATTTTTTATTTATTTACTTACGTGGTGGAGTTTCTATACTGATAGGTTTTTTGAAATTTTTTCACTGGATTATTATTGATTGAACACTAACCAGATTATGAAAAAAAATTGAAAAAAAAAATCATTTCAACATTTGAAAGGGATACTCACTTTTTAGTTACCACGTTCTTGTAAATCGGTCACTTTTTATTTATTTTTTATTTTTTTCTAAATACGGAAGTGTATTCGGGAGATATAAAATGGTCGCATGTTGACGAAGCAATGTATCGGGAGGCGTACGGGATTAAAAATTATTGGTAAATTTTTAGATTAGGTCCACTCCACCTCCTCAATTTTCTTTTAAATGACGACTTGAAATGGTTTTCGACTATGCTGAATACGAAAATCGCATCGAAATTTTGCAGAAATAAGTAGTTATCAAGATATAAAAAGTTGTATTATGCATTGTAATCTTTGGCGGCCATCTTTTTTACGTGTGTGTATTTGTTTATGGCGCGTGTGCACGTAAAAAGATGGGCGCCGAAGAATACAATGCATAATATAACTATTTATTTCCGCAAAATTTCAATGCAATTTGCGTGTTCAGCATACTCGGAAACCTATAAATGTCGTCATTGAAAGGAAAATTGTGGAGGTGGACCTAATCTAAAAAAATACCAAATTATTAAACATTTCTCCAGCATGTTAGTGAAATTTATAATACTTTTAAAAAATTAAAAAGAAACAAAACAAAAGTTTTGAAAAAAACTCACCTTTCACAAAAACAATTTAAAAACACACACACAAACTGTGTTTTTTTTTGTTATGATAAGTAAAATAAAAATAAAAATAAAAATCTCGAAACTGTATTTTCATGAAAACAATTAAAAAAGTCCTGTTCTCTCTAATTTTTTTTTCTTTGAGAAACAAATATATTTCTGACTTACAAATGCGGTAGAGACTCATTATTTTTACTTTCTATGGTTTTGATATACCGCGTTTTTATTGCTTACAAAATGGGTGACTGATTTATCAGAACGTTGTAACTAAAAAGTGAGCACATCACCACTTTCTAATGTCGAAATAATGATTTATTTTTTACATTTTTTTTAATAATCTGTTTAATTAGTGTCCAATCAATAATAATCCAGTGAAAAAAAATTCCAAAAACCTATAAGTATAGAAATAAAGCATGGGAGTAATGTTTGTACAACGTAACGTCGCCTTTCGCACTTTTACAAACATTTTTTAAAAAAAGTAACTAAACCATTTATTGATAATTTGTCACGTGTACAAACATTTATTTATTTACGTAGGCTTAACTCCTTTCATGAATAAGAAAAGTTTTACTCTTTAAGAATAATAAAAGGAAAAAGTTACTGAACATTTATAAAAGGACTTCTTTTCATGAAGGCCAGAGGAATAGTTGGCCGAAAATTTGTGAAACAACAACAACAATAAATAAAAATGGTGCTAATGCAGAGAGCCGCGCTATTTTTTAAATCATATTTCCACGTTTAAATAACGTTTTACGATTTTTTTTAATTATTTATTCAATTGTAAGGTTAAAGTACAGAATAGGTAAAAAACATCCTTACCTCCCCATGTTAAGAATGACTTTTAAATAATATCATTATTTCAGCACGGATCACTCTCTGCATGCGTAATCTTATATATAAAAAAAAACTCAAAAGCAAGCAACAAACTTTTTTTTTGCCTTATATAATAAAGAAAAGATGTGTAAATTAAAAAATTTGGAAGATAAACAAATGAAATATGTTTTTTTTTGTTTTTGTTTTTTTACTTATCGAGTTAACAGAAAATTAAACCTTTCGTCAAATCGTGGCTGTGAAATGAATCGAACCGGAAGTTCAGTTTTATCAACAGAACAGATTCGCAGAACCGATAAATAAATATATTTATTTTATTTAATATTTTAATTTTAATTCGGTAAATTTATTTTAATAACATAAAAACATACCTCGACTCTAAAAATTGGTTGTCTGAAAATTTCAAATCAATTGGTAACGTATAAACATGGTTTTATTTCTTTAGAACGAACCAACTTTACATTTTTATACATATAGATAATCAGGGTAATACAATAATAAGAACATGTAGTTTTATAGATAAATCGGAATGTCCCCTCAAGGAAACTGTCTAATAATCTATGTTATATATCTACCTTACATTAGAACAAAGGAGGACCTTCCTACTAACAAATTCTACATAGGTCAAACGAGCAATATTTTTAAGCAAAGATATACTAGCAATAAAAGTTCTTCCTGAATCCAAATCATAGTGATAAGACATCATTAGCTCAATATTACAATGAATTAAGAAAAAAATTATAGTAATTTTTAACTGAAAAATCCTGAAAAAATCAGAACTTGTAAAAACACTTGATTGCTCTTGATTTCTTGAATCAGACGAAAAACCTTTTATCACGAAATTTAAAGATAGTAATAAAAATTGTAATAATAATGATATATATATATATATATATATATATATATATATATATATATATATATATATATATATATACTTGGGTACCTCCGTATTGGTTGTTATGCCTATTTATAAAAGAATAATCAGTATAATTATTAAAAAATATTATTATCAGTTATGACAATACCGTATTAATACGCTCGTATTCGGCATCACCTGCTATATTTTATTATTATTATCGTAGTTATAACAGATAATTATATATAAACATGGCAGTTTCAGTAATTGCATAAGGTTTGAGGTTTTCTATATTTATTATTACTACTACAACTTTTAAGGCTACAAGTAGCAAATAAATAAAAAAAATAAATATATAAAAAATATGATCTAGAGTGGGTGTATTGGACAGGGATGGGTTAGGGGTAGCAAGTAGACAAATGTTTTTTGATTTATTTAAATTAATTATGGTGTCTCCCCCTATTTTCCTTTTCTTTCCATTTCCCCCTCTCTCTCCCCTTTTTTTCTATTCTTTTTTTCTCCTCTTCTCCTTTTCTACCTGAGGTTTGTTACTTTTATTCCCTATCACATAAGCAATAATGTAAAAACTACTGAAAGTATATATATATATATATATATATATATATATATATATATATATATATATATATATATATATAGTTCGTGTCAAATTATTAACTTATTAACGAGATAACATTTTCTTTACCAGTTTCAGAAACTGACCGGTAGTTTCGTATCAAAATCTTCCTAAACGTTGGCAATGCTTAGCTGCGCGTACTGTGAAATTTTCGTACTGTTCCGCGAAATGTAAACAACTTGCCATCGTAATTGCTGAATCCACGGTATTTGAGGTGCGTCAAATTATTAACAAGGCAGTTTGTTTTGTCAGTGACATGGGTCGTAAAGATGGGTAGTTCTGAAAAGAGAACTATTACAGAACAGCAAACAAAAGGTAACACTACCCCCCCGCAATATCGAAAATGATAGAAAGGTACCATCAAACTGCGAAGAACATTGTCAAGGAACTTAAAAAGGTACATAAGAGAGCTGGTAAATTAAACGTGAAGTTGTTAAGAACCCGGGACAGACAAGCCGAGAAGTTTTTGACCAAGCTGGATTGAAGAATGTCTTGAAAAGTATTGGATGTCGCCTTCTGAAAGAAGTGGTAAAGTCTGTTAAACCTGTGACAAAGCCTCCATTAAAGCAACATCACATACAAAACCGATTGAAATGGACAGAGGACAACACAAAAACGGATTTCTCCAAAGTTTTGTTAACGGATGAAGTGCGTGTCACTCTTGATAGCCCAGATGGCTGGAGCAAAGGATGGGTCCTAGATGGAGTACACTGTCATCTGCGTTTAAGGCGCCACCAAGGTAGTGGTGGGATAATAATTTGGGCTGGGATTATCGGAGATACTTTCGTTGGCCCATGGAGAGTCCCAGAAGGCGTAAAAATGATGTCAAATGCTTACATATCTTTTCTGGACGAGCACTTTGAACAATGGCTGAAAAAGCAATGGTTAACGTTCAGAACCATTATTTTTATGCAGGATGATGCTCCCTCGTATGCAGCAAACAAAGGCAAAGAACATTTGCAAAAACTGGAGTTCTCTGGGCTACGGAAGATAGAGTGGCCTGCGAATTCTCCAGATTTGAACCCAATTGAGAACCTTTGGAGTATCATAAAGCGACGCCTCTATGCAAGTGGACGCAAATTAAAGAGTAAATATGAGTTGTGGGATGCTCTCCAAGAGGTATCGCAAGGAATAACTGTTGACGAAATCACAACTTTGACTAATTCTGTAGACCAACGTCTTTTACAAGTAATTATTTAAAAAAGTGTCGAATATCCCCTACTAATTATGTCAACGTAGAAATTGCTATGAAGTTATTGCGTTCTAAGCATTTTTCCTAGTTCATTTAATGTTTGAAAATTATTTCAATTAGCAAGTTATGGTATATTGTGTATTTTTCTCAACCTCGTTAATATCTTCACACACTGAAATCAACAGATATTCCTATCGTCTGCCATAGTTTCGCTAATACTGATTTAAATACTTTTATTTTCTGACGAGTTGTTGAGTTGTAAGCACTTTCTCAAAGTTTCAAAGATTTTTATTCACCCGTTCCTTAGATATTTAAAAGATGTAAACTCATTAATAATTTGATACGCAGTATATATATATATATATATATATATATATATATATATATACACTTGTGCCCGATATTATTCATACCCCCTCTTGAAAATTGAGTTTATTAGGTGTAACTTTGTAAGAATTTATTGTTTACGTCCATATTGATACATATTCTTAATAAACCTATTTTGATCATTTTAAAATCTCGGGATACTTGTAATAAAAGAAATATACAGCTATTTATAAAATCTGCAATGTTCAAAAATAATCATACCCCCTTATTTTTTCAGTATTAATCGAGTGTCTGACTGTTTGTTTCCTGTTTGATTCTTATTTTGAATGCTTTTATACAACCTTTGATTAATTTCATTTCGTTTTTTGCATTTTTCAGAAATTAAAATGATATCAACTGAAAACCAAAAAAAGAATAAAAATTATTAGAATGGGGAAGAAAAAAGAACTTAGTAATGATCTTAGGACTAAAATTGTGAATTCACATAAGGATGGTTTAGGTTACAAGTCAATTTCCAAGAAATTTGAGGTCCCTACAGCAACAGTACAGAGCATCATCAAAAAATTCCAGAGCCACCACACAACAAACAACTTGATTGGTAGAGGAAGGAAAAGGAAACTGTCTGCTAGAGCCACCAGGAATATTGTAAGAAGTGTTAATGCAAATCCAACCACCACTACTAAGAACATTTTAGAAAATCTGGAGTCTTCTGGCATAAAAATATCAAGGCAAACATTGCAAAGGACTCTGCATGAAAATGGTCTGAAAGGAAGAAGACCAAGAAGGACTCCATTGCACACCGGAAAACGTCTTGCAGCACGTCTAAAGTTTGCTAGGACCTATGTGAATTCTCCAGAGTCCGTTTTCTCAAGTATTTTGTGGACTGACAGAACAAAAATTGAATTGTTTGGCCATATGGATGCTTCTTACGTTTGGAGGAAGAAATGAGAAGCTTACAACCCAAAGAACACTATACCCACGGTGAAACATGGTGGTGGTAGCCTAATGTTTTGGGGCTCCTTTTCGGCTAGTGGTCCAGGTAGTTTGGTCAAGATAGATGGAACCATGAAGAAAGAGCAATATTTGGAGATACTCCAGAAAAACATTAGACAGGATGCGGAGAAGCTCCATTTAGGACCAAACTGGGTCCTTCAACAGGATAATGATCCAAAACATACTGCCAAAATAGTCAAGAAATGGTTTGAGGATAATCACATTAATGTTTTGGAATGGCCTAGCCAGAGTTCTGACCTGAACCCTATCGAAAACCTCTGGCACATATTGAAAACTGAGGTTAAAAAGCGGAAACCTAGAAATTTGAGGGATTAAGAGAACTACTGCATTGAAGAATGGTCAAAAATCAGTGTTGATGATTGTAAAAACCTTGTTGATAAATATCCAAAACGGTTACAGGCAGTTATTAAGAATAAAGGGCATGCTATTGACTATTAGTAAGAGAGGTATGAATAATTTTGAACTAGTGCCATTATTGTTTTTCTTAGTATAATGCTTCAAACTTGCATAATTTATTTATTTGTTGAGTTTAAATTAAATGCTTATGCTTGATTTATTGTTTGAAATCCCTTTAATATTGTCTATCTTCTGGTTTGAGCAATATTCTTATAGAAATCTCAAAGATCCGAGGGGTATGAATAATATCGGGCACAAGTGTATATATATATATATATATATGGGTGTGTGTGTGTGTGTGTGTGTGTGTGTGTGTGTGTGTGTATATATATAATAGAGAAAGAGAAAAAAGATAGGGGCATAAAGAGAGATAGGTTAAGAGAAAGTAAAGGAAATAGAAAGATACAGGGAGAGATTAAGTTATGTGTACGTGTGTATTTTTATATATATATGCAGGTTTTATTCAAAATGTTATTTGTGGAAATGAAAATGATAGAACATTAGCAATCGTTCCATTTGTTGAAAGATTCGTTTTTGATATGAAATATTTTCTATGTCACATTTATAAATATATATTTTTTTTATTTTCATCATTACATTCCTTTTGTGATAAGACGGGAAAAATATTAAATCATCAGTGGAATATTTTATAAATCAACTAAGCCGTGCGGAAATGTTGAATATATTAACGAAAAGTTTTACATTGAATAAGTAATTATATGCTATACAAGATGGGCACTCTGTGTTGCCCAGTCGTAGATACGATTAAATACGATACTTAAATTTATGCGGATTTCGTATTTACTATTATTATAAGGTCAACCACCTACTGATTATAATATACTGCATAGAACCCAACATATATAAATGATTTGAAACGTCCAAAAATTATAACTTGGAATCGAAACCAAAACATTTAACTCTCAAACGTTTTACGCTACTATCTTGGCTAAGTTCCATGCATAGCAAAACTTTAAAAATTAACCATACAATCTGAGGGCCTTATCTCATTAGCTATGTCCAATGGCAGTTCACCACTCTTAACCCACTTAACTAACCTCTTTTGAAATATTGATTCTAAAAAGGTTATATATATATATATATATATATATATATATATATATATATATATATATATACGTGTGCATGATCAGACGATTCCAATATTTTCCCGATTCCGATACAATTACTAAAACAGATTCTTTAAAAATCTCTTAACATTTAATTATATTGTGGTAGTTTTTTCCTGATATCCATAAAAAGACATGTTACATGTGTAAATATTTTTCTAAACGTAAAAATATAGTTGTAGCGGCTGATCTATCGATTTATACGTCACTGGTTCGTATTTCTTATTTTATAATTATTAACGGAAATTGAAGATTTAGCTTTAAACAATATCAAAAAAAAAAGAAGAAAATTAAAAGAATCGTTTTGGCATCAGAAAATCGGTACGCATTTTTCCGATATCGATTCTGATAACCTCAAACATTCCGAGTTTTCCGATTTCCGATTCTAATTAATCATCCCAACACTAATATATATATATATATATATATATATATATATATATATATATATATATATATATATACTAAAAGAAAACTTGCCGAAGCTTTGCCCCTTTTCATGTACAGATGGCACAATGACGTTGCCCCTTTAGAGAAAGATGGGTGTTTCTACATTAATAAACCTTGTGGCTAACTTGGTTTGTACTTGTGAGGTGCAAATGTGTTAAGTAGGTGTTTATGATTTTGAAAATGTTCTGCTATGACTCAAGTCAAGAATTACAGTTTGTTTATAATATTGAACAAAGGCAAAACAATATAAAACCTTAGAATTTGCAAAGTCAAATCCGAAAGAGCTCATGGATACAAAAACAAAACAATGTTTAAATGTTATGTATGAATGTCCCCCTCTCTCTCTCGTTCTTTCTCGCTTTCACTCCCCTTCTCTCTCTTTCATTGAAAAAAGAGAGAATTAAATATAATTCTATTGTTTTAAACAGTTGACGCTTGCATTCTTGAGTTGGCGGACGCAACATAGAATGCGTCTGGTTTGAACTGATCTTTATCAAAATATGCTCTTCGTTTTTAAATCTTAAATAAATTAGATTTTTATAAAAATGCATTTGTTCGCTATTTTTTTATAAGCGTTAAATTTCAGCATTTCCTTAATACCGACGATGGGAAGATGCCTGTAAGGACGCAATGAAGGCAAGAAGCCACCCCTGCCGGCCAGGTATAGCCGACGACATCTCGACCGGTTGTGTTGATGTTTCCATGTGCTATCGTTTTGATATCGTTAGATATCGTGTTTAATCTCCCGGGGAGCTAGGTGCGTTTACACGAAGTTCTTTAACCAAGTAACCCTCCCCGGGAAAGCGATAATATCATATACTATCAAAATAATTTAATTAAAAATATTAAAAATGTCACTTCATTACAAGTATATTTTAAAGATTTTATTATAACATTATATACGAGCTTTTCTAATTTACCAATTACGTCTTTACTTTTAAATAGACTTTCAGTCATTTTTTTATTACATTTTCACCCCAAACAAGGCAAATTGCCACTTTGGTGTAGGGCGCTACTATCAGGAGCAATAACTATCGGTGTACTATGCAGGGATTTAGTCAGCAAGATGTCGGTTCACGTTACACTTGAACTTCTGCACGTCAATACTGTTGAGGAAGCAGGTACCTGGAATGGAATTCCAGAGTCTAGCGGTTCTGGGGAAGAAACTATTGGAGTAGAACGATCTTTTACAGCTAGGGATCTCTACAATGTGGGGGTGGGATTTAGCAGCCTGTCGGGTTTGTCGGGGGTGCTCACGTCGTGGGGACACAAGTGCTTGCAGTTCGTCAGAGCATTCACCACTAAAATACTTGTAGAACAGGCAGAGGGATGCAACATTTCGTCGATGGGACAGAGGCTGAAGCTTAGATGCCAGTTCAGGGCCTATCAGGTTTGCGACTCTCTTTGGAACCTTGTCAAGGAGGGCGAGGCTGGCAGCAGATGCACAAGCCCAAATGTGATAGCAATACTCCATACATAGGAGAATGGTGGCCTTATAGAGGTACAGGATACTTTCGGGTGTTTGTAGTTGTCTAGCACGTAGAGAGAGCCCACCTTTGTTGCAGCGGCCCTGGCAATGCTTTCAATGTAATTGTTCCAATTCATGTTTCCTGTGAACGTTAGGCCAAGGAGTTTGGAAGATGTACTCTCAGTTAAAGAGTCGTTGGCCATTGCTATATGTGGCAGAGAGGGTTTCTTGTAATTCTTAAATGAAACTAGTTTAGTCTTGGTGGCATTGAACGTGACCATCAATTTTTATCCCCATGCAACTACAGATTGGAGGTTTTCCTCTAGTGTTTCTGCCATTTCTTTAGAAATGTGTTCATTCGTCTTCCTGTCGTGCCTGTTATAGAGTATAGTGTCATCAGCATATATACCCATCTCAGAGGCAATTTTGTCGGGGAGGTCATTTATGAATATCAGAAACAATAGAGGTCCAAGGATAGACCCCTGGTCATACGTAATATTCGAACTCGGGTATTGACATATTGACTAATATCTCTTCGCTTTTTTATTTTTAATATCAACCAATCATATGTTCTTCTTACATACCCGCAGACAAACTCAAACAGCTGCCATAACATTTTAATAAAGCAATTTCCTCAAGTAAATATGTGAAGATTCACGGAATAGCGCAATAAAAGATTAACGGACAGTGACGAAAAATACAATTCCCTTTAGATTAATATTGGAGCCCGAATATTATGAAGGGTTTTATGGATGTTAACTGAAATGCAAGAATAAATCTGCTAATGGAACGAAAATAAGCTTCTAATAACGCGCACACACATCACTATTAGTACTGGCCTCGTTTAATTAAAGGAAAATATTTAACTGCGATTTTGTCGCATAAGAGTTCCATAAGGAATTACATCGCAATTATATGTTCCGTTTACCTTCCGAGGGGAAACATTTAAATGATATTACATATTCTATTAAGCAATGATTATCGTAAACAACATTGCTATTAAGAAAAAAATATTTTGTAAGATAAGATTACGCAATTTTCGGCGCGTGTACCATGAATTCAAAAGTGTAAACAACATCAAAATACTTTATTTTAGCTTACGGCTTCTCAACCCATTTTTCGAGGAATTTAATATTGAACCATATTTTTTGCAAGAATTCTTAGGTTGGTGCAAAAATAATGTCGGTTAAAAAAAAACTATCTTGTAATTGCTGTCCATTGTTATCTCTAATCCAAATTCCTTTTAAAAAATTCTGATGTTTTTTGTTGATTTTTCCGTAATACCATCGCTAGAATTAACTACGAAAAGCGCGTCATATCTGTAAAGACCCCCATTTAAACATGGAATGTTCTTGTCTATTTCCTTTACTACGTAAAGACCAACCAAGTTAGTGACCTACAAGGAGTCTGGGGTACCTATTGTGATGTCAAAATGGCCCTCTCTATCTCCAAATTGTAAAGTCAGTTCCATCTTTGCTAGTTTAAGTGTTTTAACAAAGTTGGAAATTGAAATTATAAAAATAGCCAGGAAAACCTTAATCAGATATAACGGTTAATTGTGGACTAGAAAAGATAGCATCTTTAAAAAGGAATCTGAGATAGAAACTAATAGGGATGGCGTAAACGATAGCAGGGGGGTACAAAAATCAGCATTAAAAATAAAAACAAAAAGAGGAATACGACTGAATTAGGTGATTGGGTTAGGGAACTTACCAGAAATAATGAAAATTTTAAATTAAAATGGTCAATCGTAGACAAGGGGAGGAAGCACAGCCCCGGGAAATCAAAAAGGTGTAATCTATGTTTATTGGAAGCCTTCTACATAGTGAATTCCAAAGAGGAAATTTTGAATGAAAGACTTGATGCCATACAGGGATGTCTTCACAAAAATAGATTTCTGCTATCACGCCTTAAATATAACTGAGGTATAACTTTTTACAACAATAAGGATCATCGGATGCTAGGATTAAATTTTAAGGTAGAGTTAAATAGCTAAAATTGTTATAATCTTAATGAAGGATCTAAATCTAACATGCGAATATAGTTTATATTATTCTAAACCGGGTAGGAAATATAAATAAAGTATAAAGCTCATCTCAAAATTCATTTTTTCTCTCCATAACGGTGAGCATTTTTGTATTCAGTTGTAGCAGTATTGATGGTGAAATAAGTTATACCCTCTTCAAAACAATAAAACAACTTTAAAATTAAACTATTTTTTATTCAAAATTAAATAGCAATTTGGGGGCTGAAAATTAGTTTAATTGATTTTGTCATCTGACACTCTCATTTGGTAGAATCCATGCTGATTTACTTATTTTTTACTTTACTCCCGGTTTTCAATGTTTTTACCCATAAATGATATCTTCTCATCGGAGTGTAACACATGTGTAGCTATTGGATTGTTTTGCTGTCAGAATAATAATGAGTGGATATATACTATTTTATTTAGATACCCAAGAATACAACACAAGAATTATAAGACATAAGCAGCATAGCGGAGAACGAATTATAAGACATAAGCAGCATGGCGGAGAACGAATTATAAGACATAGGCAGCATGGCGGAGAACGAAGAAGTCAAATTTTTTAAAAACTTTGATCGCAATTTTGGCCCACTTTACATATATTTTTGGGCGCATACGAAATTAAAAAGTTAGATCCATGTCCAAGTCACATACATTTAAAATTTCAAGTGTTTAGACCCAAAATTGAGAAAGGGGTTTGGTAGAGTTTTCAAAGGTCAAATCGTAGAACTTTGCCCCCTTGACTACCAAATTTCTGGTCGGAAATCTTAATCTCAATACTCCTTATGTAAAATCTCAGGTTTCTAGACCGAAAAGTTATTTGATAGGGAAATGCACACAGACACACGCAGAAAATTTTACTATATATATATATATATATATATATATATATATATATATATATATATATGGATGGACAAATTGTGATTGCTGTGTTGTTTCGTAAAAGACAACCAAATATATATGAGCGCAAAAGCTCGTTGTGGATATGCTTATGAATCGATTTATTTTTACAATTATTGCTGCCGATATGCCTCACGAAGCCAGTGTTCACTGTTCGACAATAGCTACATCAACCCCTGTTTTACATTTGTTTAGTTTTCTACTGTAATTCGATTTTATTTCACTCGATAGGTATGTTTTTTTTAAGAAGAAAGTAAATATAAAAAATGTTTAGTTCCCTCCACACGAGGGAAGAGTAAGACCCAAAGGTCTGTTTCATATGAGAGGAAAATGGAAGTCTGATTCGTAACAAAAATTGAAAAAAAATGTATTAGCCATGAAGGATGTATCGTCCATTAACTGAGACAAAACAAGTGAGGAAAGAAGTAAAGTGCATCAGAACAGATACTACGCGTATAAATATTTGTTAATTTCATAGACAATTCTATTCTTTTTTATCGTTTAATTTTAATTATTACTATCTGTCCCTATCCAAAGTCGACAAAGTTTACTTTTACTTATATTTTACTCTATTTTCATAAAATCTAATTGTCATATTATTTAGAAAATTTATCATTAAATTATTAATTGAACTAAATTCTCCAGAAAATATATTTCGCTACAGAAAGGTTGTTTACTTCTTTATTTAAATAATAATAAAATAATAATATTTATAATTTTTTAAAAAATATTTAACATTTAATTAGATAATGGTTTGGCGCATCATCCTCGAAATCACTATGGATATCAACAATATAATAGTTTAGTATTAAAACTGAGGATTAATTAAAGTATACCTTGTTTGTTTTAAATAAGCATGAAACTGTAGAAGACAAGCAACGTAAAAAGAAAATAAATTAAAACGAAAGCCTGTTATCGTTCAACACACGGAGACGAAATGATACGTCTTCTTTTATTTACATTATGAGACAGAAACAATGCGCGCAATTAGAACGTAATAAAGAACGATAAACCAAAGGGAAGTCATTCTATTTATTCAAAATTCCTTATGCCACTAAGAATAAGCATGATTCTGAAACCGTCAAAAGAGAAACAGCTCTTAAAACTTCACAATTAAAACATGATTTCAGTTAAATCTCTTACAACATTGATAAATTCCAACACCACCCCTCAAATGTGAACAGAGTTATATGTCGGTTTTCTAATAGCCAACCGGTCTCTTAGCTTGTCTGCCTACAATTTCTCCTGATCTCATGCTACTTGTATTGTTTTTCGGAGGCCACACAAAGGCCCGACTTTAATGAGAAAATGATTTTTTTGGTTGGTTCTTATTCCAATACTTTAAGATAATTGACTTTCACTCAACACAATTCCGGACTTTTATCATTTTCCCCCATGCATTTTCTAACTCTCTGCTACACTTTATTTTTTTTATTCTATTTGTGAACTTACAAATTTAGAAAAAAAATATTAAAATTCAGAAAGTGCATAGCGATTTGAAAAAAAAAACATTCTATGGAAACATTCGGCACTAGCAGTAAGGACGCCTTCATAAACTTCTCTATAGCATTACTACGGCATGTGGGGAAATTGCTATCAAGTTTGTCTGATCACTGACTAATAACAGGTCTTGTATAGCAAGAGCAGAATTTACTGAACCAACTAAACCTAGCCATTTTGTGTCAAGCTGTTTTTTTCTACAGATCTGCAATCCATTTGAAAGTGAATTCACAAATTTTTACTCCGAAAAGACAACCGCACAGAACTTTGTTTTTCTGCTAAATCACTGAGCCCGCAAGATTGTTTTCTTGTTTCTGAAGCACTAAGATATATCAGAGATAAACACAAAGAAGGTGTCATGCTTAATTTAATTCAGCGTTTCATTTATTAGAAAAGGAAAATGTTTCATGGTGGTTTGTATTCACAACCTACAAAGCGGTCATAATGTGCACACTCATTTTTTTAACTGCTGCAGATTGCTTTTGTCATAACATCGGCTATCAGAGAAATTAAATTCATCGTCATATCTGGCACCAGTTAGTTATGTATTTTCTACAACGAGAAGGTCACGGAAACATTAAAATTATGAGAGTCGTTGGCGAGTTTAGTAGAAAGAACGTGGTTGCGTGGTGTTGAACTAGTACTTCGACCCAAACTTCGACTACACAACATTCTTTTTGCATTTCTTTGTATTTTCCCCAACTTTGGTTCATTTTTATTTCTGCATTCTATTTGTGTCCGGGGACGTCGTCCCTTTGACTGTTATATCGTTCACCTCTTTCAAAGCGACCACTGCCGATTAAACTACCGGTGGACGATTTAGTTCTTGACGTGTGCCTCAGAAGCATTCCTCGAATTTTCGAATTCCATTTTCTTCTCAAATGGTTTGAAGAAAAGTTTTAATTCGTTGTTTATGAACACGTTCTCTTTCGGTTTTCAGTTCAATATACTGTCGATGTTCTCGGCTATTCATAGATATTTGGACTGGGGTGATAAAAAAGCTGTTTCTCCCGTGCACTTTTCATTTTCCTATTCACCTCTCCAAAATAAATTTCACAAACATTGTTATGTACAGATCCGAGAGGTAAAAACTCTCTAGTTTCTATCAGATTTGGGAAATGAGGAACGATGGTGTTTTCCATCCAAACATGGTTCTCAAAAGTTCATATCCTCTTCTGTGTTACTACACGAGCAAGTTGTTACTGGATGGACTTTTTCCTTTATTTCATTGCAGTTTAAATAGTATATGTTCCCTATTTTGAACCTGTAACTTTTATTTTCTGTTTGTCTAAATGTTTATCTGTTTCAGTAAATATACATATCTTCCCAGATGTAATAGTTGCAGATACATTTAATGAATTGTAACAATGTGGGAACGTATCGAATTCCATATAGCTGCATCTTTGATATTTCCTTTTCTATATTCAATTCTATAATTCCTACGCCTAATGTTTCAACTGAGAATCTGTAAACCATGGGTTAGATTTTGATCCACCTGCAGTTTTCGGAAATTAATATATTTCCTTATGGCATAACACATGTGGAACTAGTCCGCTATCTAATCTGTAGTTTTATTATTAGACAATGCATTATGTGAGAATAGTCTGGCAACGTCTGAATTATTCTACATTTTCTTAGTGAAGAACACTTTTTTTTTCTAATAATTTTGCTGGAATATCTTTTACTAACTTTAGCAAGTAGTTGCCAATCACGTTTAATGCGCCCGCTTTACTATACTGATAACACTTGGGTCCCCTCTTGCTGACGTGGTGATTTCTTGCCATGGCTTTCCATCTGGCATTATTGCCTTCTCTTTTTTTAATGTTTGAATCTTCACACATCAATTGCTCAGTCAGTAACACCCAGTTGGGAACATCCTGACTAGCTTTGAGTTATGTCACTAATATGTTGTAGGAATCTGGAGGTGTAGTAAGGAGATGCTACACAGTGTCGTCTATGTTTATGAAATCACAAATGACTGTCAACCCATCAAATATCACAACCATCGTTTTGATGTGATCGTTGATGTGATCGTTAACAAGTTCCCTCACTTATAATTTAAGGGAATATATTTTTTTTACTTAACCCTAATTTGTTAGCCCACTTTTCTCTTAAAATTGATTAGCATTTTTTAATAACGATCATGGCATTAGTCGAATCCCAAATTAAATATAGCAACGATGTTTTCAATGGAAGAACCATTGTGGCTAACGCACGGTCCCTTCTTAGCATATATGTTCTGTGGAAATGTACATGTAGGATCTTCTAAGATCAGGTTACCATTCATCCACAAGTTTCTATACGCAATATTTCATTAATGCAATTTTTCACTGAATATTCCACGTTGCACATTTTTGCTATCAAAATGCAACACGATCACGCTAAATTTTGCTTCCATAATTATTATTCGTTATAAACGACACAAAACTTTTATCATAATCAAAAGTTCAATCGTTTTTTTTTGTTTTGTTTTTTTTGTTATTGTCGATATTTCGATGCTTGGTCCATCACATTTTATGGTTAATTATTGAGAATAAAATGAAACATACTTTGTTTATTTTATATAAGATTCAAAGCAAGCAACGTCAACAGAAAACCAAACCCGTGAGCTGATTTTCGGTCAACACACAGACACTAAAAACACCTGTGCTTTTATTTACATTACGATACAAAGAGAAAGAAAATACATGCAATCAACTTTATATAGTTACGAGAAAATAGCTTGCTTTGTTCTTTTTTATTCGCAATAAAACACAGCAACTACACCACAATTTGCTCCAGTTTTCCATTATAGATTGTTGTTTCTTATATGTAATTTTAATATTTTTATACTGTTCACAAATGTTATGATTTAATTTGTTGTTAAGAGTTATCCCCCTTGGGATTGACATTCATAATAAAAGCGCCCTCTGTTTCATTTTCCCGCTCGATCCTTTCAAGAGCGTACGTGTATTTTACAGTTAATAAAACCTTTCTAAAAGGCAATTCTTTACTTACTGATACTATTCACTTCAATTTTATTAACTGTAAAAAAAAAAATAAAAAATAAAAAAAATAATGGATCGAATCTTACGTCCCGACAGATTCGAGGTGGAACCTACATGCCCTAATTCCGAAAAATCCTATAGGCATTGGAAATTAACCCTCCAGAATTATATCCGCTCCCATAATAACGGATTAATCGAAAACACTTCAGATAATTTCTTTGCCTTGATCAATTGTATTTCAGCCTCTGTTTTCGATTTAATAAGCGATAAAACCGACTACGATAGTGCATTAAGAACATTGGACGCCGCTTATTTAAAACCTGAAAATATTGTTTATAATAGATATCGATTGATGACGACGAAGCAACAAACAACACAAAAGATAGATGCCTTCATACTACAATTGAAAATGCTTGCCAAAACATGTAACTTCGAAGCGGTTTCTGCTGAAGAAAACAAAAATCAATACATTCGGGAAGCTTTCATCGGCGGAATTTCTTCTTCGTCCATCCGACAACGACTGTTAGAAAAACCCATCCTGACTTTACAAGACACATATGCCACGGCCAGATCTCTTGAACAAGCAGAAAAGCATTCGATAAGCTACGCAAATAACTTTACTGTAGCAGCTACAAATAATCCTTCGGGCTACAATCGTATAGCTGTGACTAAAGAAAATATGCATCCAAAAGGGGTTTGTTTTTTCTGTGGAAAATCACGTCATCCTCGATATTTATGTCCTGCACGAAACGCCGAATGTAAAAAATGCAAAAAAAAAAATGGTCATTGGGCTAAAGTGTGTAAATCTTCTATTTCTAACACTCATACTGCTGTTCTTTATGACGACTCTGACTACCCCTCACCTTCTCTATCCTGACTAGGAACTAACTCCAAAGATGTCACATTCACTCAATGCCAAATTAACGGGCACTTCGTGAACGCTATGGTGGACTCCGGCAGTGTAAAAACATTCATTAATGAAAATACTGCTAAAAAACTTAAACTCTTCACAATACCTAAAAACAAAACTATAGCGCTGGCTGCTTCCGATCAACATGCTAAAATAACTGGCGAAGCTGTCGTGGATTTAATACTGAAAGATAAAACCCATTCTGGAATAACAATTGAAATCATTGAACACCTTTTCATTGATTTAATAATCGGAAAAGATATTTTAAAAAATATATAAAAAAGTAACACTTAAATTCGACGGTCCTAGAGACAAACTTATAATTGGAGCTATAAACACGAATATTTTTTTTTCCTACCATAAACGTTCCACCCCCTCCTCTCTTTTCTAATCTTTCTCCTCATACTACTCCTATTGCGACAAAATCCCGACGTTACACTTTTGCCGCCAACAAATTCATAAAAGAAGAGACTGCTAGAATGTTGAAAGAAGGCATAATTGAACCTTCGATATCTCCGTGGCGAGCGCAGGTTCTTGTAACTTCGAATGAGAATCATAAGAAAAGAATGATAGTCGACTACAGCGATACCATCAATAGATTCACGGAACTAGACGCTTACCCAATGCCTAATATCAATAAGATGGTAGACGACATCGCTCAATATAGCATCTTCTCTACTCTCGACCTAAAATCTGCTTATCACCAAATACCTATAAATCATGCTGATCGTAAATTCACTGCGTTTGAAGTAAGTGGCAAACTTTTTCAATTTACTCGTCTTCCTTTTGGCGTCACCAATGGAGTAAGTGCTTTCCAGAGGAGCATAGACTATATTATAGAAAAAGAAAATCTAACCGATACCTTTGTGTATGTTGATAACGTAACTATATGTGGGAAAAATCAAGAAGAACACGATTACAATCTTCAAAAATTCTACAAAATTGCTAAACAATATAACATCACTTTAAATGAAAATAAAAGCATAATTTCTTCTAGTTCTATTACTCTACTCGGCTACACCATAGAAAATAATCAAATAGCTCCCGATTATCAAAGACTAAAACCATTACTCGAAATGCCACCTCCGCTGAATCTTAAATCTCAAAAAAGAATAGTTGGAATGTTTTCCTATTACTGCAAATTCATTAAAAAAATTTCTGATAAAATTTTATTACTAAATCAAAACAAAGAATTTCCACTACCTCCATCTTTATTAAAATCTTTTCAAACATTGAAAAATGATCTAAAAGACGCCACTTTAATAACGGTAGATCCAAATAAAGAATTTGAAGTAGAAACGGACGCTAGTAACTATTGCATTGCTGCAACACTAAATCAAGAAGGTCGTCCTATTGCATTTTTTTCAAGAACTCTCAATACTAACGAAATTAAGCACCATGCAGTAGAAAAAGAGGCAGCCGCTATTGTAGAAGCTCTCCGTAAGTGGCGACATTTTCTACTCGGCAGGCACTTTAAAGTCATCACAGATCAGAAGAGCATCAGCTTCATATTCGACAATAAAAGAAAATCTAAAATTAAGAATGACAAAATATGTCGTTGGCGTATAGAATTATCCCAATACAATTTCACTATAGTTTATCGACCTGGACCTGAAAATATTGCTGCTGACACATTCTCTCGCATCTCTGCTCTTACTTACAATCTACCAGATCTTCGTGATTTACATAAACAATTATGTCATCCTGGTGTTTCAAGATTAAGCCATTTTATAAGAACGAGGAACCTCCCTTTTACTTTGGATCAAATTAAGAATATTACTGACTCTTGCTCATCCTGTCAATTACTGAAACCCAAATTCGCCAATACCAATGGAGGGGCTCTCATTCAAGCCATATTACCTTTTCAACGATTAAATCTTGATTTTAAAGGCCCTCTACCTACTTCTATACATGGCAACAAATATCTACTTACTCTAATTGATGAGTATTCCCGTTTTCCTTTCGCTTTTCCTTGCAGAGATATGACAAGCAAAACCATTATCCACTGTCTAAACAAACTCTTTTCAATTTTTGGTTTGCCTGACATGATACATACTGACCGTGCTTCTGATGTCTTAGCAAGAGAAATAAAGGATTTTTTACACAAAAAAGGAATTGCTACTTCTAAAACAAGTAGGTATCATCCTGAAGGTAATGGACAGATTGAAAAACTCAACGGTACCTTATGGAAGGCCATTCAAACAACATTACATTCTAATCAAATGAAACTACCTTATTGGGAAGACATACTACCGGACGCACTTCATTCAATTAGATCATTACTTTGTACTGCCACTAATATGACTCCCCATGATAGACTTTTTAAATATAGTCGTAAATCTGCTTCCGGAATTTCAATTCCTTCTTGGGTTAAACCAGGCCCAATATATATTAGAAACCACACTAAAACAAGTAAACATGACCCTCCTGTAACGCCTGCCACCCTAATAGATGTCAACCCCCACTACGCTTATGTTCAACTACCTTCTGGTACTGAAACCACTGTCAACGTTCGAGACTTAGCTCCAAACTCATCAAATGAAGAAAACTCTAATAATAATCCTACTACTTCAGAGACTTTATTTGAACCTTCTACTAATGAAAACATTGGTCATGAGGAAGACAAAAATCAATCGTCTGATCTTGAAGAAAATCAGATTTCACTAAAAAATAATACTGAAAATCAGCATTCCTGCCAATCTGTGCGGAGGTCGTCCCGAGTTCGACAATTCCCTAGTAAATATAAGGATTTTGTGACTAAATACTGAAAAAACTGCAGTTTGGGTTCATATGTTATTTGTAAATAAAATGATTTTTATGTGATTGTAAAAAAAAAAAAAAAAAAAAATTGTCTATAATTAATTACCCCTTACTTGAATACTTTAGGACGGGGAAAATGTTATGATTTAATTTGTTGTTAAGAGTTATCCCCCTTGGGATTGACATTCATAATAAAAGCGCCCTCTGTTTCATTTTCCCGCTCGATCCTTTCAAGAGCGTACGTGTATTTTACAGTTAATAAAACCTTTCTAAAAGGCAATTCTTTACTTACTGATACTATTCTTTTTATACGCTTCGTATATCAAACTGCATTGTGTTAATGTTCCTGTCGCTTTGCCTTCGCAAACCCGAGCGATTTTGTAAAAATTCAATATAAGGAAAAAATAATACTTATTTGAACATCGAAAATATTTCCTGTTGCATTACTTTAGAGTACGATGAATTACTTCCTTGCTTTAAATAAATGTTCGAGGTTTAAGTTATGTGATTATCCATACAATGTGATTATCCATACAATGCCTCAGGACGGTATACACTTACTTAAGTTGGGTCGTATTTTTAATTGACGGTTATATTATCATTGGTGATTAAGATAATTATTTGAGTAACAAAACATTAAATGAGTTATTCTTCCCGATTTAATATATATATATATATATATATATATATATATATATATATATATATATATATATATATATATCAATTCCATACAAGTAGGTTAACTTTCATGGTAAGATGATTACTTTTGTTTTATGTACAAAATTGCTTTCGGAAGAAAATATTTTTTTTAAATTATCTTCAATTTAAACATAGATATTGACATCTCAATTTTTGACTGGGGTGATAAATATTGCAGCGGGATAGCGGGATTAAAGCGACGGCTAAACAATAGACGAAGGAGGAAAAGGGTTATCTGTCAATTTTTTAAAGTTAATTGTTTAACCGTTTTAAAGAAGCCAGGCGAAAACCAAACAAATAAAACAGAAACACGTGTTCTTACAGAGAAGTGCATTAATTTCTACATTTACAATGAATAAATAAGCGCAGCTTTCGTTGTCATTTCTTTGAAAAAAACATATTTTTAGTTACGTTTACCAAACGATGTTATTGTCAGTTTCGTAAAAAGCTACAGAGTTAGAGACTAGATTAAAATAGCACAATCTGGTCAGAAAGTAAAGCAACAAGATTATTGCTCCCCTTATCATTATTTTTTTTCACGTTTTTACTGTCGGAAGAAAATGGTTGGTTGGTTGGTTGTTTTTGTTTTACGGCATATCAAACCTTTTCAGGTTATTTAATGCTGAATCCAATGATTTTGAAGAAAAAAATTTTAATAGAATATATTTGTTGTTTTCAAGTCGGTTTCTATTTAACCCATAGTTGGGACCCTAACAGATATACCATTCCGAGTGGCAATTAAAGGGTGGCTCCAGACTCCCCAAAGCCCGCAAGCTGGGGCTTCACCACTAGATATAGTTTAGGGTCATATCCAGAACCGGAAGAAAATGGAAAGTATCAGTATCGCCATGGTAAGCAATGCGTTCCAATAAGCTGAGTAATTGTACCTGTCAGTATCTAGAGACATATACGGTAAACGATTGGGATTTGGCTCCTAATAGGATGGGTTCCGATTATTTCTGTTCAAAAGGCACAAATATGGTTGGTTTAATCAAGCATATTCCGTTGAAATTCTTTTAAAAATCTGCGGCGATATGAGAGATGATGAAGCTTGGTGGATCGTGCAGGACGTATAACATTTAGTATAAATAACACCAGTGGAAGTATCATATTTTTTCTGTGTTAGAAAAAAAGTAATAAGGATAATGCTTCTCAGAAAAAAATGATAGTTACTCATCATATCAAAAACGAAAGACATAACCTATAACACTGCCTGAGAAAATAAAGACTGTTATGTCTAACACATTATGAAACTATAGCTGAAGTTCAGACGAAAGGGAAACGATTGACACGGTAGCTTAGAAATTATAGGATTTCATATTGATCAGTATCTTACATAGTTTCGGTAAATAGCATGAATCACTTCTGAATGGTGTAAATATTAGTTGGCTCATAGAACTAACGTTTATATGACCGTTCTCAACAAGATGGGTGTTAATGAAGAATATCTTCTGGGAGGAATCTTGACGAAAGGCGACAAGGATTTGTGAATATGATTTACAGTGAAGGTTTTATTGCGACTCGTGCTGCAATAATGTCGACTTATAAAACAGTGATGACATAGTTATCTGATGCTAGACCGATAAATGTATAGATTTTCTAGTCAACTAAGCATGATAGCGGTTACATGTCACTAAAATGTTTTTAGAAATTAAAAAGAATGCACTGATGAAATAAGCAAATAGATGTAAATGGATTACATTTTCTGAAAAGAGGTTTATATTATATTTAGGGCAGGATAAATTTGCAATTATACATATAAAAATATTTACTAATCAAGAAAAGTCATCAAAGCGTGACTAATATTCAATTTTTAACCTTACATCTAGATTAAGAAATGTCAATAAAATAACAAATACAAGCAGTGGCTCGACTCGCAGATCATTTCTATCTGATTGCTTTTATCGAATTTTAAAGCCCCATCAGAATTTCACAGAAATATTTCACCTCAGATTTAGCTTATATGAACTATGACGGTTTGCGTAGTTTATAATATATGACAGGTTAATATCTACAGTTATATAAATACAACTGTGTCTTAGTGTGTGAGTTCGTTCCTTGTAGACTACGAAACGGCTGAACAGATTTTCTTTATAATTTACAGAACTTTAGTGTATAAGTCTGGGAGTATACTTAGTAAGAATTTCTCTCAGAATACCCCCGATAATTTCCGATAATCCATGATCGAAGCGTTATTTTAATTCAATTATCATCGGTAAAGCTATGTTTCTATGTCGTCGCTTAGAAAAAATGATAGAAAACAGGGCCGTGAAAATTCTATTTGTGGGAAGGTTAACAGCGTGTTTTTTTGTGTGTTTTTTTTGTTATTGTTTTTGCTTGACGTGATTTGTAGATCCTGACACCACACTTAAATTACTTTTTTATTATTAACTGCAAAGAATTTTATAAGACTTGAAAAATCTATGTTTTTTTGTGTTTTATTTTCTTTTTTTGCTTTTTTTTTTGTTTGCATGACGTGGCCTGTACGTTCAAACCCCGCACGTAAATTTCTTAATGTTCTTTTTCGTAAACTGGAATGAAGTTTATATATAAAAAAAGCTCTCTAGAGTGCAATGTAGAATAACATATACTTTGGACTAAGTTACTGCATGAAGGAATGTAAAGCTTCCTCCCGGGCAATTGCACGGATTCTGATGACAATAAAAATATAGGAGTGTGAAATATTTGTGGATCATCATTCAATCCCGGGCAAGGTTGGATATCCTTGCTAGTCTGATTATAAAACCAGAGAATGCGTATTTAATGCACATCGCATATCATCAATTTTACACCATAAATCGCATATTATTTGATACCATATAATACCCCGCTCGAAAATTAATAACGACTAACCATTAGCTCATGCAAAGAGATCAGATTCGCGCGTTGAAGACCTAAACAATTCTAAAGTTTAGACCTTTCCCGGCATGTTACCATCGTGACGTTACTGCTGTACCAACGTGAAAGGCATACGAACTGATTAAAAATTATTAATTATAACTAAACTAAAATGAATGTACAAAATATGTAGCAATTTATTTTCAATTTTTACCCATTTTTGACCTCTTAAAACTATTTTACCCAGCTTAAGACTCATAAAATAACGGCCCTTAAAAGTCCAATCATTTGAGGCCCCTATCACCGCTCTGAAAACATAAAGCCTTTTTATATATTGGATTACTTATATATTTGATTACTTTACATTGAAAATGAGTTTTGTTTTTAAGTTAAAAAAAAGATTACAATAGTTTTATCAGAAGTTTGTCGATGAAACATGAAACATCTGCGTAAACTTCTTTATGTTAATTACATTGAAACTGAAACAATTGAATATAATGGCTTATTGTTTTACATAGCTATAACCTTTATTAGCAGGGGTCGTTCGGCTTTGTCTGGGAGTAAAATACGCTTTAATATTAAATTTTAATTTGTCAACATTTCGTATACAGTAGAAATCTATGATACGGCATTAAAAGTTAGTAACAAAATACAGTACAGTACATAATACACATGTATATAACAGTATATAATATACATGAATATAGTCAAATATAATACACATGCATATAGTACTATATTCATGTATATAACAGTATGTAATACACATGAATATAGTCAAATAATGGTATAAATAAGCCCGTAAGACGGGGCAAATACTGTAACCAGGGCTCAAAAAACATCGCATTTTACATGGTAACCTGAAAAAAAATGTATGCTAGGGCAACTGTATCCCGGATTTCTATTATATATTATTATAGAGTTGTAATTTTAAACGTAAATAAAACTATTTCGGTGCCATCAGTTAAAATCGAAACTGTAGCATTCAAATCTGGTGACGTTACCACTGTATTACCGTAACACGCATACGAGCTAAACTAAAATCAATGTACAAAATGTATAACGATGTTTTCAATTTTGGCCCATTTTTTATACCTTAGACTATTTTAAAAAACGGCCCGTAAAAATTCCAATCATTTGAGGCCCCTCGCACCGCTCTGAGAATTTAAGTTTCGGTAGAGATAAAGTTTTAAAATATGGAGACAGGCAGACATATGGTCTTTTATATAGTAGATGAATACTAATTAAATATTTTATATGCATCACGACTCTTTCTACATGTTTATTTTTAAATGTTTCGCGCACAAAATGCATCGCTATACTAAAAACTAAATTCAAATAAATACCTTTTGCAAATCCATAAAACGCATTTTCAATCTGCGAAAATAAACCAAGAGAAAACAGCAATTCCGCTCCAAAGTCCAATTTATTTGACAGTTTTTATAGTATCAGATACTACCAGGGCTGTAGTGAAAAGTCAGAACAACTCACCACCAAGATATGTCGTCCTAGGAGATTCTCTGTATTTGCCTTTGTGATTAATTCGGAACGACCAACACATGCTTAAGCGCATGTGCAACTATGGTGCACCTGTTTCTGAGTTATACTTTCTGTGGTTACATAAGCAACAACCTGATTTTGATGCTTTGGCCGCCGAGAGAACTTGCAATATTGCAGTTCTAACATATTATTACAGTGAATACGAAAAATTTAGTAGAAACAATATAACCTTGCAGACAACTGCCGCGGTGCCAATATAACAATTTTATTTACTTCCTGGCTTCTTCTGCTTTTGAGTCCTCATTTTTAACTGTGACAATAAAAAACAACCGCTTGTATTAACTAACGTGATTAAAATAAAAGACAAAAACTAAAACTGCAAATTTAGTTGACGCTAAACAACATGAAAACTATGGCAGAGGGTGACCCACAATCTAATTCTTGTTAGCTACTCTATCGGTATATAATGGAAGGAGGCGCTTCTTACTTTGGTTTCCTGCACTTACTTTGCTCATTAACTCATAATTTCGAGTGTTTAGTTACGAGTTATCGTGTACCATTACTTTGTATTAGTGCTAGGATTGAACCGGAATCTCAGCCTTCTTTAACGAACTCTCTCACCAATAAAATAAATAGATAAAAAAGCTAGTTATATAGATACCTACGTCTACAGAAAAAAGAGCGAATCAATTTATTCCTTATATAAGTGGATGAGGCCGACCACACAAGAAGGAGTATTAAATAGATTATAATGAAAGCGATGATAATAAAATGCTTCATATTTATTCATTATGGAAAATAATTACTTACAATGAATGACTTGAAAACATTTCTATATAATCACATTAGCACATACATTATTTTATTAAACGTTTTTATTCTTGCTAGCATCGTTAGACACTAATCAGCACAAATTATTCTAATCAATCCGTTAGTCTATAATTTCAACGAGATAATAGCACAGGCAGCAATGAACTGATTGTAAAATATTTTATTGTAAAGTAGTTATTGTAGCCAGACGTTGCTACAAAGAGTGGGTGCGGCAATTTATAGCGAAGTGAATGTTGTGCAATTCACAATAATATATGTAAGTCAAGTGGCAAGAAACCCTCCAATACTAACAACAAGAAATGTTGAGATAAACAAAAAAAACCCAAGTGCTTTCTCTTTTCTAGTCTAATTGTTTTAGCAAGGTTAATATTACCATACTATTTTTCAACTCTATTTATAGATAGAGGGTAAATGGATTATATATTTGATGGAGGCTGTAATATTCTTATCTGATTTAAGAGAGGTGTATATTTCATCTAGCCGATTAGTTAACAAGATTAAACATATATATTAAAACAACATACGCCCAAGTGTCAAGTTTACTCGTTTTCATTTTTATTTCTTCTTTAGGACACTAAATATAGACGTTATTTCATACGAGTATACGAATTTTATTCCGAGACACAGATGTTGGTGTGTCTGCACAATATTTAAAAGTAAAAGAACGAAACTTGCTAATTTACCATCACAATGAATCCAATAAGACTAATAGACCACAAGGAAATTATAACATAACATATTTAAACTGTAAATTGAGAAGAGAAAAGGATGTTCTCAACTTTTTTACTAACTTAGTCTTTGAGAGGTTTAAGAGAATTTTAATACATTATTCGAATTCGAATATCTATGTATCTCATAGAGATAAAGTTTGATTGCTGATAACTTTGACAAATGTAAAATGAAATCGTAGACATCTGTCAGTCAGGATCGACAATGGATGGAGAATGATGTTTCTATACGTATATCAAACCATAATTCGCCTGTGTATGGTGTATTGTTCGTAAATCTACTACTAAGCTCTAACGTTAGTCAGGATCCAACATGATCCTCAAATCTACTAGGCTTCGCACTACTGGGCAAGCCAAAAAATATGTAGCATCGCCGGAATGCCGCATACATTACTGGAATGTGCTCTGATCGACAAATAGCACTTACTCCCAACTAATCTAGCAAGCAGCAAAATCATCCCCTTTACTGTTTAATCGCTATATGCCGGAAGCCTTCTACTCTAATAGCTTTTACTCTCAGATTGTTGGAATTCCCTCGCTATTTACTGTTTCCTTTATTGATCTATTCTGCAGAAGTTTAAATAAGCTGAGGAGACACATTTGTAGACACAATAAAAACTAATAGCTCATTATGTTCAAGGTGGCAACATGTCTTATTTGGAGTAAAGAAAAATAGCCATAAAAAGCATTTTTAGAGATCAGAATAATGTCTGCAATTTTGCTGAGAGGTGATTTCCAGTTATTTTTGTAAGAGCGCACCTGCTTGCAAGTGTAATTTAATATGAATTTTTAATTCGATTTTGAATAATTGGTTTTCGTATTGACATTTGCAAATAATAAAATAAAAATTATGAGTTACATCCACAGCATCTGATGACTTCCTTAGAATATTTTCCAAGGTTTGAAGATATTTCTTTTAAATACAATTCTAAGCGAAATGTTTTTAGATACTATTTTCGCTGACGAAATGTATGTGTAGTTTCTCTACTTAATCAGTAATTTAAATGGTTTAAAGTGAATAAAAACTTGATTGCTCATTAACTAAACATCAGTGTTTAACGATATATGCGATTATTATTAGATTATTCAAAATACTGTTATTAACTTAAGTGTTATTTTCACAAAGTTTTGATCGATGTAACATTGTATTTTCTCCAGTTGTACTTTGGCAACCTCGGAAATTCTTCTGTCAAACTCCAAAATCCGCAAGGAATTTTAAACAAAAGTCTTTTATTAAATTCACGAGTTTATCATGCATTCATTTTATCAGTAATGAATCGATAGAAGTATTTAGTAATTCATAATTGTATTTCTTAGTTTAAAAGTGAGAACATTGTTGACGATGCCCAGATTTTCTTTTCTTAAAATGCTTTTTAGTGTAAATCTATTTTTCTAAAGGAAACTATTACACCGACAATGTTAGTTTAACTATCATACCTTCTTGCTACCTTCCTATTGTTCAACTAAGACACAATACAAAGCGGATATGAGGGGTTACTAAGTGGGAACAATTCGGTAGGAATACAATATTATGGGATTGAGAAGCGAGATGTATGCTAACACTACACTTGAATTTTGCATGTTTATGCAGTCAAAAATGTAGAGGCCAGGTATAGCATTTCAACGCTTAGAGGAAAAAAATATTAGAAGGCTCCCCCGGCACAAACGGATCTCTATAGTGTATGGGTGAGATGTTGCAACTTGTCTTGTATTAACGTTGAAAAGATACAAGTACTTTAAGTTCGTCGGAGCACGTTCCGTTAAAATAATTGGAAAAGAGGTACATAACGTAACAGTACATTTGTAATTTTCAGCTACAACAGAGGCATAAATAAAACGAACGTTTGAATCAATTTCTTAAGTGTTTTATTTTGAATATCACTTGATTGACGTAATTAATCATCAGCTTTATTGATGTAATTAATCAGCTTTATTGACGTAATTAATTATCAGCTAAATACATTTTGAAGTAAATAAAATATATGACACTTCCTTATATGACGATGAAGTTTCATTAATGACACATTCTCCGAGTTTTGAACAATCAGGCATTATATATATATATATATATATATATATATATATATATATATATATATATATATATATATATATATGCAAATCAAGCTACACAGCATTTTCCGCGTTTAATCGAACAGGAGGAAATGGGCATATTTGCCACGTTTAAGTCTCTCTAACAGTTTGCCACGTTTAAGTCTCTCTAACAGTAAGCAACGTTTAAGTCTCTCTAACAGTTTGACACGTTTAAGTCTCTCTAACAGTTTGCCACGTGTAAGTCTCTCTAACAGTTTGACACGTTTAAGTCTCTCTAACAGTTTTCCATGTTTAAGTCTCTCTAACAGTTTGACACGTTTAAGTCTCTCTAACAGTTTGTCACGTTTAAGTCTCTCTAACAGTTTGCCACGTTTAAGTCTCTAACAAATTGCCACCTTACAGTTAGATTTTACTTTTTCGATTCATTAGTTAATTATGTTAAAGTTTTAAACGCTATTTTCGTTACTAAACAGGTGCTATTCGCAGATACGTCGATTTTTACCTATAACTCGTTTTGAACAATTTCGACTCGTGAAAGATTAGTTTAAAACAATATAAATATTAAAATCTTGTTATACTTAGATACAGAGTGACTGGAAAACTATCACCAAAAGTTTAATAACTTAAAAAAATCTTATTTAGTGCGGCACACAACTTCAGTAACATTAGATCTGTTTAATATAGCAGACATCTCTAAATTTTCAAATCTGTACTACAAAAAAACACACACACGAACTTGCTTCGGCAACAGAACCTCTGACTGTAGCAACGTTGTATGTTCTTGCTGATTTCAGTCTTCCATAGTGTGAGTGTGTTACCCATTTGACCCAGTTGTATGTCACTGTTTGGACGGAATTACCAGCTGAACAGTTCTTTAAGTTACATTTAAGCAGCCTTGATAGACTTCAGTCGCAAATATGCCTTAGCTCTAAATGTTATTTCCTCAGAAGTCCATGGCATCTCGAAATTAAACTTTGGTAGACCCTTAGAACCTTAATTCTTCTTGGTAAATAAAAACAAAATAAAAAGAATTGTCGAATTATTTCCAAATCTATTCAACTTAGATGATGACCGTTTTTTTTGTCACCCTGCACATTGCTGCATCCTCGTAAGTAGCTTTGTTCGCCTTCATATTTGCCACGCTTTTTTCTTTGACAGAACTGATGAAAGATTGAATGTATTCATCTTTATTCATCTTTAAAAGTCATTTGGTCTTATTAGTACCTGAAAGCATGATGTTACATTAAAGTTGAACTTTATTTAAACTAAATACTACTTATGATAAAAGTATTTCTCAGAACACAAAGTTAAACCAAATTCTACTAAGTTCTCGAGTGAATGACTATGACTTGATCCAAAACAACCAAGGTTCTGGATATGACCTTAAACTATATCCAGTGGTGAGGCCCCAGTAGGCGGGCTTTGGGGAGTGTGGAGCCACCCTTTAATTACCATTGCTTCCAGGTCCACTCTGACCCGGAGTGGTAGTACCTGTTATGGTCTTAACTATGGGTCAAATAGAGACATGGCAACAACAAATATATTCTATTAAAAAGTTTTTCTTCAAAATCTTTGGATTCGGCATTAAATAACCTTAAAAGGGTTGGTATGCCGTAAAATAAAAACACCCAACCAATCAAGGCAACTAAAACATGTCTGTGACTACAATCGATCATCATTCTGTTGTTTATTTCATGTGAAATGGATTAGAATAGACGCCATATTTATTTGCCTTTTGTTAGAGTCGTCAAACATATTAATATTTATTTTGTTTGGATATTACTATCGGCCGTTTCCATTTCGATTTATTTTTAAAATGTTGATATGAGACAACAATTTACAATGGCTCCTAAAGCATCATTCACCCAATATTCTTGTTATTGAATGTGACTATATTAATCGCTTACTTTAGAATCAATGAGAGAGGAAAAATTATTGTACCGTGCGACTTATCGAAAAAAAAAACTACTGAATACCCAGGAAAGAAGGAGGAGAGTAAAAACTTTGCGGAAAACAATAATTAAGTCAGACGTCGTATTATCTGGATTCTTTAAACTAAGACTCTGATTCCAAGTGTTATTTTCACAACGTTTCGGTTGATTTAAACTCCGATGTTCTTCAGGTGTATCGCTCGCAAAGACCTATGACGTAGTGGATAAAATACTTAGTTAAATTCAGTTGTAAAGTACACGCGTTTGGAGGTTGAAAGACAAATCCTCGGTGCGGATTTCAAGTTAGTAATAGCAGATAGTACGAGAGCATGCTACCTCCACAGACACACCCGCGAATTGAATAAAGTGTTCCGTTTCAAAATCCGTGCAAATTCCTGAGTTCGACCAGATAAACAAGACGAAGCTCGAAAGTGTCTTCGCCTGAAAAGTTATGAAAATAACACTAAATCTGACCACAGTAATGCGAAGAATGCAAATAGTACGAATAAATAATCTTTATCTTAATAATTCAGACATGTTCGTAGTTTACATTTGTTACAAGCGACGTTTACTCAGCGGTTTCTTAAATTTAAATGCTTCAACTTGTTTCTGTAGAATCTGATTCGTGTATGATTTCACCTGAATTAAAAATAACAAATAAAGTTATGTTCGATTTTTAAATATATATTCGAAATGTTTTTTTTATTCACCTCGACCCAATATAAAGATATATATTCCTTGGATAAATAGTTGAGCTGAAATCCACAACAAAGTTTGTCTTAGCCTCCATTGTTCCCTAATTTGGCCCAGGTTGCTTTCCCATCTAAGGCATATAGTAAAAAGCAAACGCATGCAGCTATTATCGAACACGTACAAAACTGAAAACTTTTTTCACATTACAGTCTGTTCCTCAAAAGCAAATGTATAAACATATACAATTCTAAAAATGTATCCCGTTTCTTACAGAACTTTCTACAATTTAATAAATGAATATTGAATTAAATTAATAACATTCTATCAAATACAATTTGTATACGTGAGCAGGGGAGTTTCATTACGTATTTCAGACCGGGCATGAGTGTTTTATTATCGATTCAGATTTCTGCAATATCTCAGCTATTAAATTTCGTCTTGTTCTACAAAATGGCTGACAGGATTGAACATGTTTCCCCCATTGTAAACTTGTATTTAAACCACATATAAAGTATCTCTTGTGGATTCATGTATTTGAATTCATTATTTTGTTGTTATGTTTATTATTTTACATCTTTTTCGCACTCGCACATCACAGTAACAAAAACGTACTAATAGTTTTCAGTGAAAGTCTTTCCCTAAAAGCGTCTCTTCCTCCAAATTAATATTTATATTAACGTATTCTCGCACGATGAAATACGTTTATCTATCCCTATCTGGTAAATAGAAGTTTGAAAGATGATTAGTTTATAGAATATATGCTTAAAGACACATTAATTATACACCATTTAATATAGAAAATATACGTTTACAACATTAATAATTATAAGCAGATATTAAAAAATGTTTCCTTCCACATTAGATTTGAAGAGGACAATGTTATAGTCAGCTGGCAAGCAGACACAAGGTATTGCATTCCACAGACCGACAATTTTCTGAAAGAAACTCTGCTCATGTGATTTTCGTTTATTTTGGGGTACAAATAGAGAGTGAGGAAAATCGTAAGCGATTGTTTCAGCTACGCATGTATTTGTTGCGAACGTTTTACTGGAGGGGCCATGAATTGAAGCTCAGTCTAGCACGTACTATAAACTTCTCGATAGAGCAGAGATACACTTGCAACGTTTTCTTTTGTGAGAATGAGAAAGTAGTGAGGCAAAAAAGTCATCTAAATTTCGAAAACAGTTTTGCATCATTACAAGACGGTAAAGGGTGTTTTAAGAACTCCACCGCAACAGTACTCCATCTTAGGCTGTATTTGACTCTTGTACAGATGAAGGATTGCGTCAAGAGTGAAATACTCTCTGAGATGGAGGACCGATGTCACAATTTGTCCAATGATTTTGGCGACCGATATGATGTAAGACTTCGATTTCACGTCAGGAATAAAAGTCAGTTTTAGAATTTTGTCGAGGCCAGGCGCTCCATCAAGGTGAAAGTTATTCACTTCAACTAGGGCAACGTGGAAAATCAGCTTTCGTGGTTAAAAGGTAAATGTTTGATTTTAGATATATTAAAAGATGAAACTAGCCATTGTGAGCTTCAAATTTCTGCTCATCAAGGACCACTTTGATAGATCTTTTGACAGAAAAGAATTGATGATTGTGATTACATGTCCGGATATTTCGTACCTTAAAATCTTATGACGTGCACGTTATTGTCAGACACTATGAAAAGCCTTAGATATGTCAGAATCTATTGTTCTAGAAACAAAGTAATCGACAATAAACTGACTAATTGACTGGCAGTTGATATTCTAAAACGGAAATCATATTGCATGTCGCTGAATAGGTTGTTTTGCAAAGCTGGTTGAAACTGATTAGTATGTATTGAGATTCAGAAAATCGAGCCCCCGTATTTTAAATACTAAGCAGACTGTGGAAGATTCTCAATTTGTTCGAAATTCAGTTTTCTCTAAAGCAGTGATCAAACAACTTTCTTAGTATTAGAGGCACAACGGCTCGTAGTTCGTCAGAGCATCCATCATTAAAATACTTGTAAAACAGGCAGAGGTACAGGATACTCCCAGGCGTCAGTAACTTTTTAGCACTATATAAAGAGCCCACCTTCTTAGCAGCAGCCTTAGCAATGACCTCAATGTATCTGTTCCAACACATGTTCCCCGTGAATGTTAAGCCGAGGAACCTTAACGTACTTTCAGGCAAAGTATCATTATCCATGGCTATTAGTGGTTGAATAGGTTTCTTGTAGTTATTAAAGGACAGAAGCTTAGTCCTGGAAGCATTAAATCTAACCATCCATTTTCCCCATTCCACAACAGACTGGAAGTCTTCCTGTAGTGTTTCTGCGATTACTATGGATACTAACATGAAATAAATAAATGCAATGTGAACTGACTTCTCGCGTATAGTATACAGGGTTCAAAAAGTAGCCTATCTTGTAATATGCCTTGTTTCGTGTGAACACGGGTAAAAATATATATAAGTGTTTTAATGGGATTATTTAGCATGCACGATCGCATAGATTCTCGATTGGATTAATATCGGTATATCTGAGGATCATTCGATAATCTTATGTAACTCAATAAACCGCATGACATTATGTTTTTGGTTGTATGCATTGTTCAGTTTTCTTATTGATTAATGGCTCCTTGTAAAAAGCCTCATCTTTTGTCCTAACTGCGTGAAATTGATGGTTTTAAATAGCTCATCAGACTAAATTGAAGCACGAACTCATCCCCACACCGTCACCCCTACCTTCCTGGCTATCATTGTCTTTTTTTAGACATTTCGGGTGGAACTATTCGGCTCGGCGTCATCTTTCTACATTTAGAAATCTTTAAATATAAATGTTTTGTTTGTGAGGAAACTCATGATTAGATTTAATAACTGCGTTGAACAATGACATTTTTCAATAGCAAATTAAATGTTAAACTAAGACTTATTATTATAATATATGACTAAATATGTTACTATCGATTTTTCAAATTTATTTGCTCTATGCGTGTAAGTTTAAAAATTTTTTCTTTCACATTTGGTATATATAGAAAGCACAGTTTCCTCATTTCTAATGCAAGCAATTAATAATTGGGTGCTTCACGAATTGAACGACCCTCCCATAAAAACGCCGTTATGAAATGCCATCTTCCCTTCTTTTAATCAACAAGAACGACTCGTTTATCGATTGGTTTATGGCTTGCGATAGAATGGCGATTCCTTACGATAACCAGTTGTTAAATATTTTCGATTGGATTATTATCGATATATCATAGGAAATAGATACACCCATTATACGTATTGTCATTATTAGCGGAAATATATGCAATGGAATTGAATATTGATTCACTACTTGTTGCAATATCTCCGCAGCCCCAAGTCTCTGGATTTATTCTAAACCTCAACTTCGCCGAAGAGGACTACCATCTCCTATGCCCTTGGAAATCACGGTATCGGACAAGCAAATGTCACCTCAGATTTGGTGCATGCGTTAAATCTATCGGATTACTCGCTCACCTTCGATTTTCCCCTTGAGAGATAACAATTTGAATAGGAGAAAGAGAGGTAGGATAGTATATGTTCCGCGACAAATATATATGAACAGTATTAATAAAAGATAGTTATTCTCTCCTGTTAATAAAACACAATACATCCATTACAATGTAAAGTACAATGTATTGTGAACTAAGTTAATGCGAGAAAGCGTGTAAAGCTACCTCAACCCCAACCAGACTAGGCAATCAATCGATTTGATTGAATAATGGGTGATTTAACTAATTTTGATTGCAACACAAGTATTGAAAATGTGAAACATGCGTGACAATTAAAGTATTGAAAATGTTGAACATGAGTTGATCGTCATTCAATTCTGAGAAAAGTCGCCATGTTGCATATTGACGTTGATTCATACGCTTTCTTATTTACAGCATGCTAAATATTTCCATTTGATATTAGCTCTTTTAAGCTCTTGTAATAATTTCAATTTCCTCGAGGAAGATTTCTCAGTATCTGTCATTGTAAATCTATGCAAATATTTCATTCGAAAAAACTGCGTATTGTAAATTTCGAGTACGTGTTCAAATCCGTATTTTTTTAGCTTCGTTATTTACCTTGTAATTTTCTTGGCTTTGTGTTTATCCTGGTGTGTCAAGAAATATAGCGTTTTTGTGATCAGCAAAATCAACCCTAATTAACGATTTCGAGATGTAAATAGAAAAATAAAAGATAAATGTTCACTAAGTTTTGGCGCTTGGATCACGCCTTCGCATAAAATATCGAAGATCAAGAAGTAAAACGCATTAAGTGGAATAATAAAAGTAAATCAGAAAGAATAGGGAAAGAATGCAAAGATGTTAAGTGAAAACGTAAACTTATGTGGAATTTGAAAACAAAAAAATATGACGCATCGTAGTAATTTTATGAATAGAATCATACAACAGAAATAGAAGTATAGATTTAGAAACAAAATATTATGACTAACCCAAGAGATTATAATTTGCAAAAGTATATATATATATATATATATATATATATATATATATATATATATATATATATATATATACAAACAGCCTGTCCCAAAAGAAGCTGATGGTTAAAAAAATTCATAACTTTTGTAATTTTTTATATTTTTATTTTATTTTTTTAGATCATGTAGAGTAACCCTACCAAGATCATCCTAAGTCGGCACACTACCGAGGAGTGGATATTTGTCTTAGAGTCTTATTTTCGGCTTAATGAGTCAATATCAGAAACTCAAAGAGAATGTCGACGAAACTTCTACATAATAAATTCCTCTACTCCCAATTCAATAAAAGCTATGTTGGCTCGATTCCATGAGCAACGGTCTATATGTGACCTTCCTAAATCTGGTAGACCCCGTACGGCAAAGAAATGATGAGAATCGTCAGAGATTAGCAGAGAGTGTGGCCAGGGATCCATCCACATCAGTAAGAAGGAGATAAAGACAAATTGGAGTCTCTCGATCATCTCTTCACATAATGTTTCATGAAGAAGGCAACTTTCCATATAAAATTCAATTGGTGCAAGAGCTTCAGCCACACGATCCGGAAAAAGGCTGGAATACACCATGTAATTCCAAGATTTGGCCAATGGAGATCCAAACTTTCTCAAAAAACCTCATTATATCCGATGTGGCTTATTTTCTTCTGAATGGGTTCATAAATAAGCAAAATTGCTGGATTTGGGGATCAGCAAATCCCCACGCAACAGCACAATGGCAATTACCTCCTCAAAAATTTGCAGTATGGTGTAGAGTAACGACGAATGAAGTAATCGGAATTGGTGGATATTTGAGTAACATCATTTTTCATTATTAAAATAAAGCCTTGTGAAAAACATACCCTAGATTAAGCTGTGCAAATAAAATTAGAATAAGTAGACTATGATATCTTAGTATATCTCCAAAAATCGCGGAAGGCTTATCTATCTATAAATGAAAATAACTTAAATATTAATGAAGTTTATCACATTTCACATCCGTCATCTTCTTTTTGGGACACCCTGTATACGTGTATATATATATATATATATATATATATATATATATATATATATATATGCGTGTGTATGTGTGTGTGTGTGTGATTTTAGAGATAGTGGTATAAACAGAAAAACGTATCCATAGCAAGTACGATACACATATGTATCTATTTCACTTAATATTATCAAGTTAGTACATGTAGGCTAATGATACCTCGCGGCAAAGATGCGTGCATTTCACATATTCGAATCTAATCTTTGAGAAACGTTGACTTCAGAAAGTGTCGTAAAACCTCGTCGGCGTCCAACCACTGAGAGTAGCGTCACCGGTTTTCGTAAAGAACCCACTTTTAATCGCAAGTCACAGCCCGCTCGAGAAACAGGTCGTTCTTATTGTGTAATAGAAGAGAAGATGACATTTCACAACGGCGTTTCTTTTGGTTGTTGTGCGATTCATGAGGCACGGATTTCGCATGTTTTTTTGTCTTTCTAATCTATTTCAAGTGGTTGGAAATCGTCGTATACTTTATATCTAATTCAGAATCATCTTCTTGAACAGTTGTGCGCTGGTTAGCTTAGAATAAGGCGCTTAACTAATCGTTGTCAACATCTGATCGTCGACCACTACGCTCATTATCTTCAAGACTTTCGTCGCCGTCACATATTTTCTTTAACCATCATTGTACTGAAAGTTCAGAATGAGTATCTTGGCCAAACGCTTGATTGATATCGCGAACGGTTTACAGCAGATTTTCGATCTAGCTTGAATTGAAATGAGAAAATTGTGCGAATTGCATTTTTCCATTTTATATTCAAAGTTCTTCAAAGAAGACATAATTGTATTGAAACGATTGTTATTTTAACGATAAGATAGGCGAAATTTTTGAAAATTATATATAAAGTAAAAGTAATGTAAACGAAGCTTATTTGATTTACAGCATTTGAATACAACATTTAAAATTCCGCAAATAACTTGTTTCTCAACCTAATATATTTATTATGTTTTGTCTTTATCATTGTTGATTGACTGTTATGTAACAATAACATCATTTACTTATGTACATGTGACTTATCAGATTTACACATAAAAAGACACACATAAAAGGAAAAATCTTGATAGTGATTGTAGACAAAAGAGTCTTGTTTTTTAAGTTTGTGCGTGGACCTACTTACTACATTTAAAATTGTACGCTAGTAAATAAAAGCTGGCATTCCTACATTCTGTTGAACATAAATATTACCTCAATTTTGTATTTAGTCTTCACTTTTCATGAGCAATACTATACGAGTTGCTCCATATACTATTTATAGTTTGCTTAAGGTTGATCTTCAAGTGATACTAGTAATCTTTTTACATCAGGTGGCCTCATGTCCTCTCCAAAGCAATTTTCGTGAAAGAAGTCTGTTCATGTTCTACAATTAGGTCTATATGAGTGTATATTCATTGAATGGTTCTTGTTCTTTTTATTTGTTTTGTTCTTAATCAACCATCGACCAGTCCAGGCAGAGACAAAGTTAAATCGTTTATAAACTGTATGTTTAAAAAATCAAATTCTAAGTAGCTATCTAAAAAAGTTTCGAAAAGAACATACGTTTTTAGGATAGAATGGTTTATACGATTTCTCCTCTGATTTAAGCGAAATACTATAGTACAGCATTTTTACTAAACGTCACTATATAACTAAATAAATACATCATCGGGTAAAAAAATAATGTTAAAATAATAAAATAACACTTACAATTGTGACTTAATTAAACACAAAAATGACATGAACCTAATACTAATATTTCCTATGAGACAAAGTAAATAAGTAGTTCTATTTGCACTATGGTGAGTCGAACTATATTGTTGATGCTTATTACAAAAACACATAAAACATGAGAAAATATAAAAAATCTACAGGGATCGCTCCAAAAATAATTACTCCGTTTTTTTTTAACTCAAAAAGTTGAAGACCAGAAAAGTCGGGATTGCGACCCCCAAAACCTTTATGCTCTAGAATTTTTTTTCCTAAATACTCCAAACTATTACTAATGCAATGACCAGAATTTAATGGCACATCTCTGATTCTGACGCACGTCCATGATAGAAGTTGTTTACTTAAAGTCTTTCACTTTCAATATCTGCAACAGAGAGATGCAACTTTCACGTAGCGAATGCATAATTTCGGTCATCATAACAATGCGATTTGCAATGCTATCTGATCCATTTGAAATTTATATGAAAATAGAAAGTATTACTTTTGGAACACCCCTCGTATGTATGAAAAATGGGTTTCCGATGTTTTCAGTATTTCGACAAGCTGTCGAGCGATTAGATTGTAAGACATATTTGCGGTCAAAGGTGGCTGATATTTGAGATATGTGGGTGATTGATTGTTAAAAGACTTCTTACTAGAAGATGGAAAATATATGGGTTACAACAGAAATCGATCCATTCATTCGTTTAAGTTGTGTCCTGCGTGGTACAGTCATTCTCAGTATGACTCTCCATCTATCTATCAAGGAATTTATGAATCGATTGTTGCTCATTATTCAAAATTCAATTTACGCTGTTCCTAGAAGTGGCACATTGAGCGATTGACCTGACAATTGTATCCCTAAAAATCTTCTGCTCAGCACAACGAGATACAAAACTATTAGGAGTATTATTCCTGATCTCGTATTACGTCAGTCTCCGGCTTTTTATTACCTTAGTTACTCTGATCAGGGAGACGGTGTTGAAGTGTGGTCTCGATTTTGCCCAAGAGTCTCCCACTTACTAGTAGATAGAAGGATCACCTTAATTTTTTCTCTTGACATTAATGGTGCTCCGCTAAACTAAAAAGCGTCTAGTATTCCCAACTGGTCGTGTCACGTTTTCTCGGAAGTATATAGGGCGATATGGCTGGATCTTGATCTTTGTAATAATGATGGTCACCGGTGTGTTCATTTTCTTGTTGACTCTTATCATAATCTTCATAGTGCATGTTTCACCACGTTTCGGTCAAATTATCCTTTGGCCTTCTTCAGGTAGGAATGCCGAATCAAAACTGTATCCCCAGTAATTACTACCTTCCATAGTTGTTTTAGCAAGTTTTTGGCCAACTAATGCTCTAGCCTGCTTTGGGTAGGATGAAAATCGGAAGGACAATACTCACCTTGTACCATAGAGACGCAACGCCGTCATCAAGTGCGCCACGGGTCCAGAAGGGCGATCAAGGTTGGATTGTATGGTCTAATAGATTTAATTTTGTATTCTTATCTGCTGTTTCATTTTCGTACACGTATCAAATGTTATAATGAATGGTACTATATAATATTTTTTTAATCCATTGAGATGAAGCTTCATAATTGGTGTATTCATTTTATTGTGGACTATTATCCTCATCTTCATAGAAAATGAAAACACCAACTGTGAAGCCTCGTCTCAACAAAATAAAATAAAATAATGTTTAAGGTGCAGCGTCTTTCTGTATTATAGTATCCCTTTGCTGCGAAGTTAAGGCTTAATAAGGAATTACTATATGTAGCATGTAATGTAAAAATGAGCACAAAATTAACCGTATTATGTGACGGATTTTGACATAAAGCACTCATTTTAACTGGGCGACTATGACTTTAACTCGGGGTTTCTATTAAAAATGAATAATAATAATAATAATAATAATAATAATAATAATAATAATAATAATAATAATAATAATAATAATAATAATAAAGAAGGAGAAGACGATTCATAGTTGTGGAAGCACTAGAAACAATTCTGAAAACTTGTAAACAAGAATAAGATCAATTGACATCAAGAGGATGGCTGAAAAGACACAACAGATTGAAATAAAAAAAACGGCTGATATGTAGAAGAAAACTCTTAAATGCGGTAACAAATACACATAAGCTACGATCACTAGCATGCAGTATGAAAAGAGTAAACGAAAAGATTGATGAACACCATATGAAAACAAGAAAATTGAAAATCAATAATCTTAACTTCCCCCCCATCCCCCAAAATCGAGTTTCGTATCTACTGGCACCCACCAAATAGCAGAAAAAGATCAAGAAGGATAAAAACATAGAAGAAATGAAACACCAACCAGACCTCCACTGAATGAGTGCGAAGAGAACTGGGACTTTGGAAGGGTCATTACCACCAAGTCTGAGTGCTGACCAATAGTCATTTCCAGCGAGATGTCGAAAACAATCGGTTGTTGCGATGATAAAAATTTATTTGCAAAGGTTATTGAAAGAGGTAGAGCGAACTGAAAATTGGAGGATACTTGTTGCTACATAGACTACACCGTCTGTTGTCATTAAACAATATTTGATGATGACTTATGCGAGAATTCTTAGTGAATAATAATAATAATAATAATAATAATAATAATAATAATAATAATAATAATAATAAAGAATGTCAAAAATTGGAATCAGAGGAATAACTGCAAAAGTACGACTAACGATAATGAAAACGACTGAAATATTAAGGAAACACCTTGAATGTGGAGAATAATACAAAAAGACAATATAACGAATAAGCGTTACAGGAAATGAAGAACACCGAAGCTGCATATCTACAAGTCTACACCTCCATCATGCATCCCCCCATAGTTTCACCCCCCCTCCTCCCAATAAAAATGTGACACCAAAGAGCTGAGAAGGGTCAAGAAGGACTGAAAGACCGAGGAGAGAGCGCCAGCCAGACCTCGGTTGGACAAGCTCAAAGAGAACTAAGACTTTGGGGAAGCTTAGTGCCACACAAATTCCAGTATAAACCAATGGTCACTACCGGCGAGAAATTCAGTTAGAAGTTGTTGCGATGATGCAAATTCATTTGCAAATGCTATCGAAGGAGGTGGAGGGAACTGGACGTCTGGGGAGACGTGTTGTCACTCAGCCTTCAGAGAACACCATGGTTTCCCATAAGATCTTTTGTTGACTTGTGTGAAATCTCCATGTGAGCCAATAATAATAATAATAATAATAATAATAATAATAATAATAATAATAATAATAATAGTAGTAGTAGTAATAATAATAATGATAATAATATTATTAATAATAATATTAATAATATTAATAATAATAATAACAATAATAATAACAATAATAATGATAATAATAATAATAATAATAATAAAAAATAATAATAATAATAATAATAATAATAATAATAATAATAATAATAATAATAATAATAATAATACAAGTTGTTCTCCAAGAGCAATATTGGATAATAGGTTGCGTGACTAATCCCAGTGAGTATATAATAATAATAATAATAATAATAATAATAATAATAATAATAATAATAATAATAATAATACAAGTTGTTTTCCAAGAGCAATATTGGATAATAGGTTGTGTGACTACTCCCAGTGAGTATATAATAATAATAATAATAATAATAATAATAATAATAATAATAATAATAATAATAATAATAATAATAATAACAACAACAACTATAATAAATACTACTAATAATAATTATAAAGTAATAACAATTATTCGATTTTCAAATCAGTTTTCAGTATACTACCTTTAATTTAATTATCATTTTAGAAGACGTTTTTCGCTTTATCTAATTGTTTGAATTACAATCGTTTTAAAACTATTATGCCTTCTTTTCAAAATATTGAATACAAGATGGAAAAAAATAAATTCGCACAATTTTCTTATTTCAATTCAAGCTAGACCGAAAAGCTACCGAAACAGCTCACGATATCAGCGAAGAGTTTGGATCAGAAACCTCTACTGAGCGCACAACACAATGGTGATTTAAGAAATTTCGTTGCGACGATGAAAATAGTGGTCGGCTATCGGATGTTGCACAACTGTTCTATAAGCTTGGTAGCTCGACGTAACCTATACAACGATTTTCAACAGTAGGAAAGACATTGAAATGACACAAAAACTTATTAAATATGTGCCTCACGAATTGGACGACAACTAAACAAAAACGCCGTAATAAAATGACATCGTCAGATCTTTTATGCAACAAAAATGACCCGTTTCTCGACCGGGTGAAAAGTGAAAAATGGGTTCTTTCCGATTACCAGCAACGCCCATCTCAGTTATTAGATCCGACGAAGCTCCAGTACACCTCCCCCAGCCAGAGTTTCATGTTGTCTGTTTCGTGGTTTGCGACGGATCTCAACATTACAGTTTTTTAATGCATGTTGGACAATTGCGAGGAAGAAGTACTATAAACAAATGAATGAAATGTGTCATAAACTTCGACACCAACACTCAGCATACGTCAACGGAAAAAATCACATTTTTCCCATGACAATGTCCGACGCATTGCTAAACTGACCCTGCAGAAGTTGAACGAATTGGGAAACGAAACTCTGCTTCATCCGCTATACTCTCCAGACCTCTTACCTATTGACAACCACTTTTTAAAGCATCTCGAAACCTTTCTACGTAATAAATTCTTTAACACCATCAGCTATATCAAAAAAGCTTGCAGCGACTTCATCGCCACCAGAACGCAAGATTTTTATGCTATTGGAGTAAATGCACTTTTTTGGAGTTAGCAAAGGTTTATTGATTCGTATTGTGTTTATTTCGATCAATAGATATTTTTTAGCCGAGATATGTATATCTGAATTTAAAAGTTAAAAATCGCAAGAATTTTCTTTTCAACCTGATAATAATAATAATAATAATAATAATAATAATAATAATAATAATAATAATAATAATAAAATAATAATAATAATAATATGAAGAAATAGACGAATATTAACTGTAATAAAGAATGTATTTAGAAAATATTTTGGAAAGCCCATTACAAAACATTTAAAGATCCGGCGTTAGGGTTCAGCCCTCAGGCATCATCTTATGTGCATACGACTTTTGGGAAATCCACAGCCATGTGCAGTTTAACGTAGTTTTATGCAATTAAATAAATGACGCGACTTCAAGAGGAATGATAAAGAAAACTCAGTGCACGTAACTAAACGCTTCGATAAACAGAATCGTGACATCTGTGGAGATATCTGAAACGCCAATAGCTTCAAGTAACTCAGGTACAACTTTGAACTGTTTTTTTTTTTATCTGGGATTTCTATTCGTCAGATTAACAATTTGTACAATTTCCCTTTGCCAAATTACACGATGTGTACAACCAAGTGTATCACGCTGTTACATTTGAAAATAGAAATCCAAACATTTCTAAACGTTCTGCAACTAGCTCCGAAACACGTGATCCGCCTCCTGCTTTAGTGCTACCGATGATTAAACAGGTTAGATATTGCTTGAAGACATTTGCTTTTCACGGATTTTAGCGCGAAACTGGGAATCATGCCAGGCTAAATCGGCTAATAGACACAGTAATAAATACCACAGAGTCCCAAATAGGTGGATTTGGTTGATTCGAAGCAATATATAGAAAAAACACTGATGATACGTATAGAAGTTCATTTTTATTTATCGGCGATTCTTAAAATGTTAATTTACAAAAGAATTTTAAAACAATAGCATTACAAAATACTTCTCATGCTTTGCAACTATCCTGAAACCATTTTTCCTAAAAGCAATATCATAAAAACAATAAAAACTATATTTTAAACAAGCATGAAATATCAACAAAAATATATTTCAAATCTAAACATAACAAATTAACAAAAATCGTATACGAGACGTACAAACAAACTGTCATTAAATACGCGTAATAAACAGGCAAACAATTCACACGTGGTTAGGCAGTGTTACTATTTAACTTGGTTGCCGAACTCTACTCTATTACTACATATTTTAAAGTATTTTATTTATACCATAGACGTATGTTGTTATTTATATTATTCGAGTATATGGTTCCGTTTATTTCTAGAAGTTTTTACAATTATTCTTCTTATAAACATTCCCCAAATTCTATTTTCTTTTGGATAGTTTACGTGGAATATTAAAGAGGTGTAATATATACTGTACGTTAAATTTGAAAACCAATATGTATTAAATTTGAAGTTTATCCATGGACATTAAATACTATTAAACACTAATTTTTAAAAGTAAAATCCTCTTCAAGGTCCCAATTAAATTCAATTTAAATGATTATATATTCTATAATCAAAAGCTTGTGATGGATTTTATTTTAAAATTGAATAACGGTTCTAAAAACATAATTATTTTGATTTTACTCTTAATAAGGGCGCATCAACGTAACGCAAAATTATTCAGTTTAGGGAATAAACTTTAGCTGATCTGTTGTTATGTAGTTATTCCGGCCAACGCCAATTTAGCTGGACGATTAATGTTATATACTGTTATTTATATTTTTAAAAAGAGAAAGAGAAAAAATGTTAGAAAAGTGAAATAAATATTCAAAGATTAATTTATGCATGTTGAAATAGTTCCCAAAAATGTAAATATGGTTAAAAACATGTAAACTAACATGAAAAATCCGGGACAAATGTGGATCATGCGATTTGTACCTTATGTTACATGGAATTTATGACATGAAGACATAGTTTGTTAGGAGTTTGTCATATAGTTACCAGCTAAGCAGTTGGAGAGAACGGACGGGGAGGTACATAGAAGCATTCCAATGTTCACACTAGAAAAATGTACAAATATAACGTGTCCACTTCGAGAAAGAGACTCTCCTATAAAAACAAATAAAGTTCATATGACGACTATAATTCGTTGGTCTGAGTTTTCCTTAAAGGGAAGTATTTTTTGTTACAGGACGTCATGGCAAAACACACACGCTGGGAAAAAGAAACTATACAAAACGGTATATATATATATATATATGCAAGTCTGTCTGTGTATGTGTGAGATCGAAAGAACTGAACCAATTTTCTTTAAAATTTACAGAACTTTAGAGTATAACTCTAGGAGTAATCTTAGTTAAGTTTGTTTGAGAATTCTCCCGATAATTACCGATAATTGATAATCAAAACCGTTATTTTAATTTATCTGTCTTCAATAAAGCTATTTTCCATGTCGTCGCTTAGCAACAACCACAGAACAACGGACCATGAAAATTCTACTGTGGGTAAGTTGATAGTGTGTTTTTTTTATGACGTGGTCTGTATGATTGGGATATATTATAAGGAAATAAAGTATATTCCTACAGATATATATATATATATATATATATATATATATATATATATATAAGTAACAATGTGTGTGAAGACACTTCTGAACCTATATCCTTAATGAACTTCTTCTACAAACTTTAAATTTCGTATACATGGGTATACAGACATGTGAAAAACTTTTAAATTGGTTTCATCCAGAAAAAAAGCCTGCTAAGATGTCAAAATTCATAATTTAGTACTTTGGTGTCGTCTGATTTTTGTCTGTTTGCCAACTGTTAAACGAGGTTTAAAAACATTTTCTAAAGATTGTGGTAAGCTGATTTAATGGTTATCTTACTTGATCCACTGTCTTTAGGTTTCAGTTTCGATCTCAGCTCAGGAATATAATTTTTACGTACAAAAGTGAACTATTTGGAAAAAACATAATACTCGCATACACAGGTCTCGGTTACTTTTGGGTTTTTACTTCATTTTTAAAATGAATTTTACACTACGTTAAATATCGAGCAACACCTGTTAAATTTTCAAGTATATCTATAAATGCGTAAATGTATGTGTACGTGAGAGTTTTTTTTTTATTTCTATACTTTGTGAACCAGGCGCGTAATCAGACCCAACAATTTTAATGAATAATCATTATGCCAGATCAAACATACCCATTCCTGTGTCTCGATACATCTACTATCATTAGATGTGATCACTTCTGTATAATAGTAAACTGTATAGGAGCCTATTCGTGACACACAGACGTTAAGCTTTATATATATATATATATATATATATATATATATATATATATATATATATATATATGGGGGGGGTCTCGTTAGTAAACATTCCAAAACCAGAAGATGTATTTAATTCACACTCATCTTTTAATTATATCTATTTTGAAATACGTGAGGCACTGGTTTCGTTTAAACTAAACAGCTCCCCAGACACAAATGTATATTCCTCGTATAACAGTAGAAAACTTTGTTTTATTTTCTTTCTGGTGCAATAGAATATTTTATGAAGAAATATTGATGAGATAAAAGCATTAAAGGTTCGCTGAAACATAAAGTACATTGAAAAACATTTGTTGCATTGTTTATAGGCACTTACTTTAAGGAAAGTCAATTTAATTAAAAGCTCATGTAGGAAATACGTTTACTGCCACAATATTTCATTATATATATATATATATATATATATATATGTATATATTATATATATGTATATATATATATATACACTTTTATGTACAAGTCGTTGGTGTGTGAGTCTCTTCCTCATAGGTTCCGAAATGGCTGAGCCGATTTTTTGCAAATTCCACGCAAAGGTAATGTGTATTTCTTACAGTATTCTCGGATATGTTTTGTATAGAAATGCATTCGATAAGTATTTAAAATCGAAAATATCTGATCTTAAACATCGTCTTCTTTTTTTTATAGATAAAAAGAATGTTTATTTTACTTTACACCGGTGTAACATAAAATATTCCTCTGTAAAATTTTTATCTATAAGAGAGGAAAGACTTATTTAAAGATTGCAAAACCCAAATATAAGCTGACATGATATTGTAAAACGAACACAGACTAGATTTGATGAACGATATTATCGGGTTTTTTTATATCTGTTTGCGAATGTGTCCACCAGACAAATTATTTCTTCGTAATATATAATATTTAATAGATCATTGATTCTATAATAATTCATACGAACTATGCGTATATTAAGATATAATGTTTAAGCGTATTGTATGACTGGGAAATCTCGACCGTTCAGTTAGTATATATATATATATATATATATATATATATATATATATATATATATATATATATATATATATATAGGGTATATATGTATATGGTATGCGTGTGTGCATACACATAGATATGTAAATGTATATATATATGTTCACATATATTTATCTATACATATAAATGTATATTTTTACATCCATATATATATATATATATATTTATATATATCATATATACTAGATGTACTGATCATATATACTAGATGTACTGGGCCAGTTTGTTTAAATGGAAATAAAATTAAAAAAATAAAATAATGATGGACTGAAGTTTACTTAGTGTATTTATTTAACGAACCGTTGCATTATGTCATTTTTATATACACTTAATATTTTTTTGCAATTCTTTTAATAACAACAACAGCATTTTTTTAAACCCGTACATGAACAAACGCATACAAACAAACGCATGCACGGTCTATAATAAAAACCAGTAGCGATGCATGCTTTTTTTGTTTATGTTCTACATACTTTTGGATACAATATTTGTCTTTTGCAATTTTTTTAACAACAAAAGTTATTTTTTTAACTCGCACACAAACACACGCCCACGAACAAATGAAGCACATACTATAGTAAGAACCATTAGTAACACATGTTATTTTGTTTATGTTCTTAATACCTGTGGATTTATTTTAGAGACTTATTAATGTTAAGCGCAAAAGTCCACCGAATTTTGAAGTGCAAAACACATACACAAGACAGTAATGATCTAAGCATAAAAAAAAATTGACAGTGTGCGCAGAAATATGTTTATTAATTAATTAATATTGTACCTTTAGTAACCGTCCGTTTATGAAGCGTAGAATGGAATTCCGGAATATGAGGATCATCAGAACCCAGCCAATGAGAATAGCCGTAATTTGGCGAGGAAGACATATTATTTATGTATTGAAAATAGAAAAGATTATGTTATATCAATGCATCTATGCGCCAGTTACGATCGGTGTAATCACACTCTCTGTGGTAAATGTAGCATTCCTCCCGGTGAAAACTGGTTGCAGTGTAAGGACTAAATATTTAGATATAAAAATAAAACATCTTTTCTCTTAAGATGTAGCGATTCCGATGGTATTTCTACGTATTTTTAAAATGTTTGGAACTTATGACCTTACCCCACACTTTTTCCTCGTTCTACCCCAAATTTACCACTAAATTTTAATAAAATACTAACGATTACATTTCTCGCAACATCGCATTTTGCTAATTCCTGCCCTCTGATGAGAAGGAGGGTATTTCTTCGAAACTCCGCGGATTAAGGACTATCCACTTATCTTGTGCTTCCTTTTTAAAATGAAATATGTTTTTAACTCTTTTTCAAGATGTTTTTTAACATGTTTTATTAATCATTTGTTCATATTATAAGCTCTATTTCCTTTTCGGTTTTACTGAGCTTTTACATCTGGTTGAGATTACTTTACTTGTAAATATTAACTCTTTAATATTTATAATATATTTTAAGTTTACCATTTTGATTAACTTGGTAAACTTATTGTAATTTATATATATATATATATATATATATATATATATATTCATGCATATATATATATATATATAACATTCTAAATATGTATTCATAAAATATAATCTAATGTATTAAACTCATTACGTCTGTCCGTCTTAATTTTTAAAGTGCATCTCATCAAGGACGTTAAGTCGTAAAGTGTCACAAAGCGGGTGACATGGTTGCATTTTTGTTGGGTGTTCATTCATGGATTTTTAGCTGGTAGATAGTTGCTATGAAGTCGAAATTGCAAAAAAAAAAAATGGAAATTAGCAGGTTTATCACAAATTGAAATATACTTGTGCGCATGCACAAATATACGTACATACGTTGCATTTTCAACTGTTTCCCATCCGTCGGGCGATTGATGAACGGTAACGAATTTCTTAAACTTTACTTTTGAACGCCCTACTATATACAGGGTACAATATGAAAATCTATAAAGAATTGGCTCCATCATAATAAATCTTAAACTGCATGAATAAAAATAGTTTAAGCATATTTTATGACGGGACGAGGCCGGAAGCACTGCTAGTTACACACACACACATACATACACAATATATATATATATATATATATATATAGAGAGAGAGAGAGAGAGAGAGATAAATAGATAGATAGATAGATAGATAGATATTATATCTGTTTTAAAATTTTAAAATTTGATTATCAGTTTATTCAGGCTTTCAATGTGGCATTCTACTGACTCGAAAACATTCAACAGATATCTGATATATTCCAACCAAGAGATCACGTATTTTTTAAAGATTTTGACCGTTTCTTAAAGTGCAATTGTTTGAGTCACTCTTTCACTTGGTTGACTGGGTGTATTTGCCAGTTATTGGATTTTTTTATATGTCTAATTAATCTTATAATTACTAGAATGATAGTGATCTGCCAAGAATTTCAGTTTCTTTTCATGTCGTATATTTAGACCGTGGTATTTCGTTATTATTTCTTTATCAGCTTTGTTTAAGTCATTGGAGATAACAATGTCTTGTACGATTGTTTCTGTCTCCTTTTGTACTATATCGATGTGTCAAGTTCAATAGCTCCGGTTTCAAGTCACGTAGCTCTAGGAATTGCATACTTATAGTGATATATAAAATATAACATATAGTATATCTCACATGTGATTTATCGTCAACAGTTCTTTCTGGTATATGTTCACATGATTTGCTGCGGAATTCGATTTTCGACGTTTTACAGATGATCCAGAGTTACATACTCAATTGTGTTGTGCCTCAAATAATCGTCCATCAGAAGACTCTTACAACTGGATGTTAGGTAGCTCAATCTTTCTATTATGTGCAGCAGAACCAGCATTGGTTTTTATTGCTAAGACTACTCATAGTATTAAAAGCATTGATTATCTAGCCTTGATTTTGGGCAGCTATCATAATCATCTCTTTTTTTTTGCATAGGCATCACCACTTATCAAGGTCAAGAGGCCACTCAAGGATAAGGGTTAAAGAGTGTACAGTAGAAATTGGACAATATAGTAATCGTTAATAATGGAAAATTCGGTAAATTTGTTAACTTATATGGAACGGTTCATCAAAAACTTGTTTACGTTAGACTTGAAGACAATCGTATTGTAGTCAGCGGGAAAGCAGAAAAACGGAAGATAATTCCACAGCCGCGCAGTTCTAAGAAAGAAGCTTTGTTCATGGAACATAGGTTTAGGTTTAGGCACAGATGAAGAGTGGGGGAAATTAATGATAGTGTTTTCTGCTAGACGGGTGTTTCTTATGAAAATCTGGCGAAAGGAACCATAGATTGGAGCTCAGCCGAACACTTGCCATGAAAATAACGATAAATCAGAGGCAACCTTGCAACATCTCTTCTATGAGAAAGAGGTTGCAGGGAAGAGAAAAAGGCATCCACTACGAGGCTACGAAGTCTATTTTGAACTTTATCAAGGCAGGATAAGTCCTCTCTAGAAGCTCCTGCCCAGATGTGGTAACAGTACTCCATCCCTGGACGTACCTGGCATTTATATAGATAGAGAATGTCATCAGCAGTGAAGTATCTACTGGATCGATAGAAGGATCCCACCATTTCTCAAACGGCTTTGACAACGGATTTAATTTATGTGTTCCATTTAAGATCAGGAGTAATAGTCAAGCCCAGTAGCTTGTCAAAACATGAAGACTTCCCAAGACGAGAGCCATTCATTTCAATTGATGCTGGATGGGGATCAGAGCATTGATGATGTAAAGATAAAAGCTTGGTTTTAGATGCATTAAATGTAACAAGCCACCTCTTTCCCCATTGTACCACTTGCCTATGATCAGAGGAGAGAGACTCAGAGAGAACTTCGTCGTTTACGGTCTTAGATGTGCTACCATAGATAGTAGTGTCATCAGCATAAATGTCTAAGAATGATCCATACTTCTCGCTCCTCTGTGCAGATATTGCCTTGGCAGACAATAGTTTCTGTATGCTTTGCATTACAATGTTACCATTTTTCTTGTTTTAGTGTCTAGTCTTTTTACATCTTGAATAAGGTAAACATAAAATTGATAAACAGATAAACGGATAAACAGAATTGAGATGAAAAGATAACGAAATTAAAATGTCTTATATATGGCATTAATAGAAATTCGAATTAATATTTGGCATTAATAGAAATTGGAATTAATATATGGCATTAATAGAAATTGGAATTAATATATGGCATTAATAGAAATTGGAATTAATATATGGCATTAATAGAAATTGGAATTAATATATGGCATTAATAGAAATTGAAATTAATATTTGGCATTAATAGAAATTGGAATCATTATTTGGCATTAATAGAAATTGGAATTAATATATGGCATTAATAGAAATTGGAATTAATATATGGCATTAATAGAAATTGGAATTAATATTTGGCATTAATAGAAATTGGAATTAATATATGGCATTAACAGAAATTGGAATTAATATATGGCATTAATAGAAATAGGAATTAATATATGGCATTAATAGAAATTGGAATTAATATTTGGCATTAATAGAAATTGGAATTAATATATGGCATTAATAGAAATTGGAATTAATATATGGCATTAATAGAAATTGAAATTAATATTTGGCATTAATAGAAATTGGAATTAATATTTGGCATTAATAGAAATTGGAATTAATATATGGCATTAATAGAAATTGGAATTAATATATGGCATTAATAGAAATTGGAATAAATATTTGGCATTAATAGAAATTGGAATTAATATATGGCATTAATAGAAATTGGAATTAATATATGGCATTAATAGAAATTGGAATTAATATATGGCATTAATAGAAATTGGAATTAATATATGGCATTAATAGAAATTGGAATTAATATATGGCATTAATAGAAATTGGAATTAATATATGGCATTAATAGAAATTGGAATTAATATATGGCATTAATAGAAATTGGAATTAATATATCGCATTTATAGAAATTGGAATTAATATATGGCATTAATAGAAATTGGAATTAATATTTGGCATTAATAGAAATTGGAATTAATATATGGCATTAATAGAAATTGGAATTAATATATTGCATTAATAGACATTGGAATTAATATATGTCATTAATAGAAATTGGAATTAATATTTGGCATTAATAGAAATTGGAATTAATATATGGCATTAATAGAAATTGGAATTAATATATGGCATTAATAGAAATTAGAATTAATATGTGGCATTAATAGAAATTGGAATTAATATATGGCATTAACAGAAATTGGAATTAATATATGGCATTAATAGAAATTGGAATTAATATTTGGCATTAATAGAAATTGGAATTAATATATGGCATTAATAGAAATTGGAATTAATATATGGCATTAATAGAAATTGGAATTAATATATGGCATTAATAGAAATTGGAATTAATATTTGGCATTAATAGAAATTGGAATTAATATATGGCATTAATAGAAATTGGAATTAATATTTGGCATTAATAGAAATTGGAATTAATATATGGCATTAATAGAAATTGGAATTAATATATGGCATTAGTAGAAATTGGAATTAATATATGGAATAAAAAGAAATTGGAATTAATATATGGCATTAATAGAAATTGGAATTAATATATGGCATTAATAGAAATTGGAATTAATATATGGCATTAATAGAAATTGGAATTAATATATGGCATTAATAGAAATTGGAATTAATATATGGCATTAATAGAAATTGAACTTAATATTTGGCATTAATAGAAATTGGAATTAATATATGGCATTAATAGAAATTGGAATTAATATACGGCATTAATAGAAATTGGAATTAATATATGGCATTTATAGAAATTGGAATTATTATATGGCATTTATAGAAATTAGAATTAATATATGGCATTAATAGAAATTGGAATAAACATATGGCATTAAAGGAAATTGGAATTAATATATGGCAGTAATAGAAATTGGAATTAATATATGGCATTAATAGAAATTGGAATTAATATATGGCATTAATAGAAATTGGAATTAATATATGACATTAATAGAAATTGGAATTAATATACGGCATTAATAGAAATTGGAAATTATATATGGCATTAATAGAAATTGGAATTAATATATGGCATTAATAGAAATTGGAATTAATATATGGCATTAATAGAAATTGGAATTAATATATGGCATTAATAGAAATTGGAATTAATATATGGCATTAATAGAAATTGGAAATAATATATGGCATTAATAGAAATTGGAATTAATATATGGCATCAATAGAAATTGGAATTAATATATGGCATTAATAGAAATTGGAATTAATATATGGCATTTATAGAAATTGGAATTAATATATGGCATTAATAGAAATTGGAATTAATATATGACATTAATAGAAATTGGAATAAATATTTGGCATTTATAGAAATTGGAATTAATATATGGCATTAATAGAAATTGGAATTAATATATGGCATTAATAGAAATTGGAATTAATATATGGCATTAATAGAAATTGGAATTAATATATGGCATTAATAGAAATTGGAATTAATATATGGCATTAATAGAAATTGGAATTAATATTTGACATTAACAGAAATTGGAATTAATATATGGCATTAATAGAAATTGGAATTAATATTTGGCATTAATAGAAATATGAATTAATATATGGCATTAATAGAAATCGGAATTAATATATGGCATTAATAGAAATTGGAATTAATATATGGCATTAATAGAAATTGGAATTAATATTTGGCATTAATAGAAATTGGAATTAATGTATGGCATTAATAGAAATTGGAATTAATATATGGCATTAATAGACATTGGAATTAATATATGGCATTAATAGAAATTGGAATTAATATTTGGCATTAATAGAAATTGGAATTAATATATGGCATTAATAGAAATTGGAATTAATATATGGCATTAATAGAAATTGGAATTAATATGTGGCATTAATAGAAATTGGAATTAATATATGGCATTAATAGAAATTGGAATTAATATATGGCATTAATAGAAATTGGAATTAATATTTGGCATTAATAGAAATTGGAATTAATATATGGCATTAATAGAAATTGGAATTAATATATGACATTAATAGAAATTGGAATTAATATATGGCATTAATAGAAATTGGAATTAATATTTTGCATTAATAGAAATTGGAATTAATATATGGCATTAAAAGAAATTGGAATTAATATTTGGCATTAATAGAAATTGGAATATATATTTGGCATTAATAGAAATTGGAATTAATATATGGCATTAATAGAAATTGGAATTAATATATGGCATTAATAGAAATTGGAATTAATATATGGCATTAATAGAAATTGGAATTAATATATGGCATTAATAGAAATTGGAATTAATATATGGCATTAATAGAAATTGGAATTAATATATGCTATTAATAGAAATTGGAATTAATATATGGCATTAATAGAAATTGGAATTAATATATGGCATTCATAGAAATTGGAATTAATATATGGCATTAATAGAAATTGGAATTAATATATGGCATTAATAGAAATTGGAATTAATATATGGCATTAATAGAAATTGAAATTAATATTTGGCATTAATAGAAATTGGAATTAATATATGGCATTAATAGAAATTGGAATTAATATACGGCATATATAGAAATTGGAATTAATATATGGCATTTATAGAAATTGGAATTATTATATGGCATTTATAGAAATTAGAATTAATATATGGCATTAATAGAAATTGGAATAAACATATGGCATTAAAAGAAATAGGAATTAATATATGACAGTAATAGAAATTGGAATTAATATATGGCATTAATAGAAATTGGAATTAATATATGGCATTAATAGAAATTGGAATGAATATAAGGAATTAATAGAAATTGGAATTAATATACGGCATTAATAGAAATTGGAATTAATATATGGCATTAATAGAAATTGGAATTAATATATGGCATTAATAGAAATTGGAATTAATATATGGCATTAATAGAAATTGGAATTAATATATGGCATTAATAGAAATTGGAATTAATATATAGCATTAATAGAAATTGGAATTAATATATGGAAATAATAGAAATTGGAATTAATATATGGCATTAATAGAAATTGGAATTAATATATGGCATTAATAGAAATTGGAATTAATATATGGCATTAATAGAAATTGGAATTAATATATGGCAATTATAGAAATTGGAATTAATATTTGGCATTAATAGAAATTGGAATTAATATATGGCATTAATAGAAATTGGAATTAATATTTGGCATTTATAGAAATTGGAATTAATATATGGCATTAATAGAAATTGAAATTAATATATGGCATTAATAGAAATTGGAATTAATATATGGCATTAATAGAAATTGGAATTAATATATGGCATTAATAGAAATTGGAATTAATATTTGACATTAATAGAAATTGGAATTAATATATGGCATTAATAGAAATTGGAATTAATATTTGGCATTATAGAAATATGAATTAATATATGGCATTAATAGAAATTGGAATTTATATATGGCATTAATAGAAATTGGAATTAATATATGGCATTAATAGAAATTGGAATTAATATATGGCATTAATAGAAATTGGAATTAATATATGGCATTTATAGAAATTGGAATTAATATATGCTATTAATAGAAATTGGAATTAATATATGGCATTAATAGAAATTGGAATTAATATATGGCATTAATAGAAATTGGAATTAATATATGGCATTAATAGAAATTGGAATTAATATATGGCATTAATAGAAATTGGAATTAATATATGGCATTAATAGAAATAGGAATTCATATATGACATTAATAGAAATTGGAATTAATATATGGCATTAATAGAAATTGGAATTAATATATGGCATTAATAGAAATTGGAATTAATATATGGCATTAATAGAAATTGGAATTAATATATGTCATTAATAGAAATTGGAATTAATATATGACATTAATAGAAATTGGAATTAATATATGACATTAATAGAAATTGGAATTAATATATGGCATTAATAGAAATTAGAATCCTATGAAAATATCTGTCATGCCAGTAATTATAGGAAGAAATAGACTTATGAACAATAATTACAGCAACAGTCTGGCAAATATCCCCGTTGAAAAAAGTGCAATAATGATTCAATCACTTGAACTTAAAGAGGTGAATAAAATCTTTAAAACATCTCTCAGTTGGAATGTATGAGATAGAAGGTGGATTCCCTACTGAACAAAATTATGAGGAAATTGAAAAATAAAGAATATAGCATAACAATTAATTAAAGTGATTTATGATGCAATCTCAGTATTTTGCTATTGTTTGAGTTTTGCACCACCATTTTAGACAAGTATTTAATTAAATACTCAATTCAAAATTTAATTTGAACTTTGAAAATCAAATGAACTTATATTTCATCACGATTATTTTCTCTTAAATAACACAACCAAAACTTATTTAGAAACTGATAGCAATTTATTATTTATCTAACGGTGATTCAATCCCAGTTTTGCGATTCATATTTTACCAATATTGATGCGTTGCTATTTAGAATCAGACTGATATCATTTCTATTTGATATTAAATGGCTTTTGATAGAGTTACTTGCAGTATACATTTCCAGCCTATAGTTGTATGAATTAAATTATCACGACGCCATTTATCATGTTCACTTGTAATTATTATATATAAATGATTGCAGACAGAAATTGGAAACGTTACTTCGTACAGATAAGAATATTGCATTCTATGCTCAAGTTCCACTGAAATTCGTCAAATCAAATGGAGACATTATTTTCTTAGATTAGTTGTGCCATAAACGGTAATTCAAACCTCATCGAATAATAGATGCATGTGTCCTCAAAGCGTATGGTTTCTCACCTCATTTACTAAAGATGTATTGGCAGAGAAATAATAAACCGGTGTGTAACTTGAAGCGATATGTCGTATATAATCACAGTTTTTTTCAAACACAATGTATATCGTTGCACGTGAAAAGCTTTTGTTTGAGTTTGTATGTAGTAAGCACAATAGCTTGGACAAGTGTATCAAAAAGAGACCAACCTAATAACCCAGCATTGTTTTACCAACTCAGGTTCATACTCTATCGCTTTGTATTGTACTTCTGTGAAGGCTTTACAAGTATGTTTACGTAATGTGTTCTCATTAATATTATGCACGCATATACGCTAAAACTGAATAAACAAATTAAATCTAATGTAGCAGGAAATATCCACCACATCACTGGAGAAATTTCCATCAAAATTTCTACTCTTTCTAATATTTTTTTCATCGAGTCGTTCAACTTTTGAATTCTTTAGCTGCTTCCTGTTTACTGAATTGTACCAATTTTCAAAAATTTGCATCTAATTTGAACAAACATTTTTCTTCTTACTTGAAATGCTGATTATACATGTAGCGTTAGTGCGTTACTTAATTAGCAAGATATTTTTTTTATATGGTCAGGACGTAAACTTAATGCACTCTTGCCAGCGATGACCAATGACTTTTCATTGGCGTCCGGAGTACGCTTTGTCATACGAGGGCCATTTTAAACGTAAAACTTCATGGGCTGTTTTCAATGTAACTGGTTTTCGGTGCAGAAAATTATTTAAAAAAAAACAACCCAATCTTAAACCGTATTAGTCCTGAGGTAGTAGTTAACGTAAGAGCGTTCTCTTTCTTGATATGCTTATTTTCTTATTACAATGGAGACAATTGAAGAATTCGAATGCAACATACAGAGATAGACATTTTCAAATTTGGGCTCTATCATTAGTTAGCGTGTTTCATTTCACGCGACAATAGCCTTCTACATTACTCATTATGTATTATTATGATTTAGATCGGAGGTTATATCGTCCCAAAGAAATGTGAGAATTACACTCAATATGAGTACAGAAGTACGAATAATTTAAGATCATATAACATACATGAATTATGTTTTGTGTTTACGAATGGTATGAATTTTAGTCATGTTAATTTTGAGAAATATCACTGAATATAATTGACGCTATTAAGCTTTTCTAGAACTTTGACGAAAACAACGATCGCGCACTTTTAATTCTGTTCCATATTATAAATTTATAGCGAAAAGAATCTAAAACACGTTAATAATTTCTACTCACATGTATCTTCTTCTGGCTTCACCGTTGTAGATTTCTAGAATTCAATAATGAGCATCGTTTTCTTGCGTAAATATTAAACAAACTGCAATAGATAGAAAAGTTCAAAATTGAATCATGTCCATTAAATATGTAAAATAATAAACCAAATTATGCAAAAACGTTGAATCCCAAACAAAAATATTTCTATTTGTGCTTTATTTTAATCTTTCTCGGGTTCAAATTGTAAATTTTGTTCAGCTTACTGGTAAAGTAAAATTCAAATTGCATATTCACTGAAATATAAGTTTGTATATATTAACAATTAGAGTATATCTATTTTCACCCAGCGTGTACCTATTTAAATTGGCATACAACAGGGTGGACGGACAACCCGTGTGTATAACAATCTATATAAAAAATGAGGATATGTGTGTGAAGACACTTTTCAACATATAAACTCAACGGATTTTTGATCTACAGACTTGAAATTTTATATATATTCAGACATGTGGAAAACTTTTCAATTACTTTTCATTTGGAAATAAGGTCTGTAAAAGGTCAGAATTGAAAAACTGGTACGTGGAAATCATAGGATAGTAATGTTTGCTAACTGTTTCACGAATACCAAGCACAGAAATTAGGAACCCGCGATATCTGGAAAATCTACAACAGTGTAGTAAATAATGGGCAATTAACAATCCCCCCACTATCCAACATTCATGAGGTTGTTTGCTCTGCAACTGAGAAGGCTAACATGCTTGCCAGTCGGTTTGCCTTCAACTCCAACTGGCAAAAGAACTGACCCAGTAAATTATCGTCCCATTAGCCTCCTCCCACTTTTCGCCAAAATATTTTAGACAATAATTAACCAATCTCTAGTCCATCACCTTACAGATGCTAAACTTCTGACTGACCGTTCAACAGCAGACATCCTAACTATAATATCAGAACGTATATACCAGTCAGTGGACAAAGCGATTGAGGGTAGAGCGGTAGTTCTATATATATCTAAGGCTTTTAACAGGGTATGGCATGAAGGTCTTCTCAGGAATGTCCGATCATATGGTATCACTGAAAGAATACATGACATAATTTAATCCTTCTTAGATAAGAGAAAAATCCAGGTTGTCCTGTACGGTCGTATATCTAAACAATACGATATAAATGCGTGATAGCCTTAAGGGTCTATCCTGGGACCTCTGTTATTCCTAATATTCATAAATGACCTCCCTGACAAAATTGCCTGTGAGATGGGTATATATGCTTACGACACCACACTCTATAACAGACACGGCAGGAAAACAAATGAACAAATATCTTAAGAAATGGCAGAATCACTAGAGGATAGTCTTCGATCTGTAGTGGAATGGGACATAAATCGATGATCACTTTCAATGCTGCCAAGACTAAACTCGTTTCCTTCAATAATTACAAGAAACCTTCTCTACCACCAATAGTAATGATCAATGACTATTTATCAGAAAGTACATCCTTTAAACTCCTCGGCCTTACGCTCTCAGGAAACATGAGTTGGAACAATTACATCGAGAGTATCGCCAGTACTGCTGCGAATAAGGTAGGTTCTCTATACCGTGCTAGAAAGATACTAACGCCCGAAAGTATCCTATACCTCTTTAAGGCCACCATTCGCCCATGTAAGGAGTATTGTTGTCATATTTGTGCTGGTGCATCTGCCACTAGTCTCTCCCTCCAAGACAAGGTTCAAAAGAGAGTCGCAAATCTGATAGGTCCTGAACTGTCATCTAAACTTCAGCCCCTGTCCCAGCGACGAAATATTGCATCCCTCTGCCTTTTCTACAAGTACTTTAACGTTGAATACTCTGACGAACTGCAAGCACTTGTGCCCCCTCGACGTGAATACACCCGAAAAACTCGACAAGCAGCTAAATCTCACCACTTCACAGTAGAGATCCCAAGATGTAAGAGAGCCTTCTACTCCAGTCGTTTCTTCCCCACGACAGCTAGACGTTGGAATTCTCTGCCGGGTCCCTGCTTCCCCAATTGTACTGACATGCACAAGTTCAAGTGGAACGTGAACCGACATCTTGCTGTCCCACTCCCTACACAGTACCCCTGATGTCTATGTCCCTGATAGTAGCCCCCTACAACAAAGTGGCAATATGTCTTGTTTGGGGTGAAAATGCAATTTAAAAAATACGTATGCGTGAATAGCTCGCATTACATATTACTTATGAAAAGAAGAGGTAGTTTGAAAACACATTTTAAAAATCATGTCACTCCCGTCTAATAGTTATCGTACTTGAATCAGTCTCTTTAGTTTTGTGTTCGATCTTAGCTTGAGTATTTTTTTCTATTTTACTTACAAGAAATAAACGGTTTAGAAAAAATATAATACTTACATGCACATGTCTCAGTTTATGTATTAATAAAAATATAATATTTTTGCATATTTTACGACCGGACACCACCACAAGGTCTGTTTGTAAGCTACAAAAATAGATTCTACTTAACTGATACAAATTTAAAGAGAACTAAGGAGCTATAGAAACTAAGACGGAACTTTACACTTCGAAATGCTTTCATATTGGAACCTTACAACTACATACATTTTTATTTCACTTGTAATACGGTTGACGGGCTATTTAGTATTTCGTAGGTTTGGCAAATAGAGTAACTGGAGAACAGAGGTTGAAATTAGTGATTTCGGTACGATTACCGGTTATGTCCTAAATTCGCGATTCCAATACAATTACCGATCTTTTTTTTAATCGCTAATTTTTTAGCCATAGAAATGTGTATTTTTTAATCATCGTATTAGTGTAAAATCTAATTTTCGCAACCGTCAGAAATACACTTGTGAGGACGTGATCTATACATATTGGTTTTATTCGTAGTTTAAAATCAATAAATATTTTTCATTTCATCATTAATTAAACTATTGATAGTTAAGTATAAAAAAACAATAACATTCATAGATTTTCGCATCGAAAATAGGTTCAAATTAATTTTCCGATTCTGGTTCCTGAAAACGTTTCGTGTTTCTCGATTGCCGACTCCGATTTACAACACTCCAAAGAATGAATTGAGAAATATTATTCCAAGATTGTTTAGTGATGTATAGGCAAACATATTGTCAACGATTATAAAGGTTCTATATTGCATCGCCGATGGCAAATTCTATTTTACCTATAAATGCTATCACGACAGGTAATCCGAGTCAGAATAGATTGAGGATTAATCTTTACTGATGTCTAACAAATACTAGACTAATCCCCAAATCCTAGCAAATTCTCCAACATTGGTATCTGATCACTGAATATGCTTTAAGACCATATATACAAATCAGGAAAAATGATTAAATACGTATCAGAAAAGTGTCAACGTAACTAACCTATTTAAGTCTATAATACCCTTACGCATATAACGACACAAGTCTTATTGGCTGTAATATTCTTAGACTACGTTAGTATAACTGCTTAATGGAGAAAATAATACAGTTGAACTGAAATATTCTTGTATTATTGACTATAACAATTGGATTTTATTATTTATATTTCACTTAATCTTTTTAGTCTGTCGGTTTGTCCATACGTTCCACTTTTTCACGCAAACTGTAGAGCCAATCTGGCTATTTTTTAATATAAACCTTTCTTCTCATAATCAAACATAGTATTAAGGTATATATATTTCAGAACTAAGTGGAATTAACCAGTACCATGAATACCACTGGTTTCAGAGACTAAAGGGTGACATTCATACTATGTTTAACCGCATGCTACAAACACGTTCCTATCATATCACTTTAATGGCTCCTGTATTCTTTCTGATAAATACATATTATATTTAATACACTTTACACTACTTGTGATGTCTTTCATTTGTAACCCCTAGTACGGGTCTACAAAAACTGGCTGACGAGGGCGATTGCAGAACTTCCCGGATCCATGTACAATAATTGCTACAACAACGGAATGACGAACATTCGGGCAAAGACTTCACTCTAAAAATTAAACAGCCATTTGATGATAGCATTTGATAACCAAAAAAATTCAAGAAAAAAGAACACACGTGGATATTCGAAATATTTTTTCCTACACTCAAGTAAAATTTGAAACTTCAAACGTATTTATTTTTCAAAAGTTCGGTGAAGAACGGGGAAACTACTTGTCTACGTTGGAAAAAACAACATTCGAGCGTAAAATCCTACAAATACGGGATAAAAAACACTTCGATAAAAGGACATCAATTCTTGCTGTAAATAGGATTTTACAAAGACGTCGTCAAAAAGCCTTATCTTGCTGTTACAAAGCTACTAAAGCGTTAACTACGAGCTGAAATAAAACTCATAAGACGAATTGCGTGGAGAATTATTATTTCTGAATTTTTTTTTCTTTACATTTTCACCCCAAACAAGGCAAATTGCCACTTTGGTGTAGGGGGCTACTATCAGGGGCAACAACTACTGGGGTACTATGTAGGGATTTGGGCAGCAAGATGTCGGTTCACGTTACACTTGAACTTCTGCACGTCAGTACTGTTGGGGAAGCAGGGACCTGGAATGGAATTCCAGAGTCTAGCGGTTCTGGGGAAGAAACTATTGGAGTAAAAAGATATTTTACATCTAGGGATCTCTACAGTTTGGGGTGGGGTTTAGCAGCCTGTCGGGTTTGTTGAGGGTGCTCACGTCGTGGGGGCACAAGTGATTGCAGTTCGTCAGAGCATTCACCACTAAAATACTTGTAGAACAGGTAGAGGGATGCAACATTTCGTCGATGGGACAGAGGCTGAAGCTTAGATGCCAGTTCAGGGCCTATCAGGTTTGCGACTCTCTTTTGAACCTTGTCAAGGAGCGAGAGACTAGTAGCAGATGCACCAGCCCAGATGTGACAGCAATACTCCATACATGGGCGAATGGTGGCCTTATAGCGGTACAGGATACTTTCGGGTGTTAGTAGCTTTCTAGCACGGTAGAGAGAGCCCATCTTTCTTGCAGCGGCTCTGGCAATGCCTTCAATGTAATTGTTCCAACTCATGTGTCCTGTGAACGTTAGGCCAAGGAGTTTGAAAGATGTACTCTCAGATAAAGAGTCGTTGGTAATTGCTATAGGTGCTACAGAGGGTTTCTTGGAATTATTGAATTAAACTAATTTAGTCTTGGCAGCATTGGCCGCGACCAACCACTTTTGTCCCCATTCCACCACAGATTGGAGGTTTTCCTCTAGTGTTTCTGCCATTTCTTTAGAAAGGTATTCATTCGTCTTCCAGTTGTGCCTGCCATAGAGTGTAGTGTCATATATACCCATCACAGAGGGAATTTTGTCGGGGAGGTCATTTATGAATATCAGGAACAATAGAGGTCCAAGGATAACGAGACTAACTTTTCAGTAAGTACAAAAAAATATTTGTCGTTCTAAAAAGCATATCTTGCTAAAAGGTCTTCTTGTTAAAAGGCATTAGCGTTGGAAAAAAAACTCCTGCAAAAGTATATGATATATTTAATTTTATTGTCTAAAGCGAATATTCCCAAAAATTTAAAGAGACGTCGGATTTTACTTCGATTAAAATAAACTTTTCACTGGTCGACGGGACTGCACCCCGAAGAAGGAAAAACGATTTCGCTAAGCACGACAAATAAAGTGTTAACGAGAAAAGGACATCTTTTTCGCACAGAGATCAATAAGAATAGTCAATATTAAATAAATGCTATAAACTCTCTTTCAGAGATGACAAACTTTTTCCTTGTAAAGAAAAAAGAAGAAGAAGGTGTAGGATCAACAAGGAATTTAACCCAGCACATACACATTACGAAAATTTAAAAATGACAATGGAAATCTACTGCTTCCTGTATAAATGCAAACGCCGAATTATTTTCTAAGAAAAGCCGATAAACTCAAAAAGGATCTCAAAAAATCTTTCCCAAGTTTTTTCTCCGAAGAGCTTGGAGACTGCACAAAAAGGCGAGATTCGAATTGCTGGACGAAGTAAAACCAATATTCAAAAAGCCATGGAGCGTACCGTTTGCTTCGAGGTAAAACATTGAAAAGGTATTGGACAGACTAGTTTACACTGGGGTTTTAACCCCTAATAACTATAGTGAGTGGGCAGCCCCCACAGTATACGTGAAAAAATAAAGAGATTAGGGTGTGTGCGGGCTTTTCGACCGGATTGTATGTGGCGTTCAAGGACCATCACTACCCGCCAACAAACACAGAAAAAATATTCGCAAAGTTACATGGCGGAAAATATTTATCCCCGATAGACTTAAGCGAGGCGTACTTACAAATACCAGTAGAGGAGAATAGCTTGAAACTTTTGTGTATCTCAATGCACAAAGAACTTTATAAATTCAATAGATGAGCATTTGGTATAAAAGATGCACCTGTAATTAATACTTTGCTAAGCGGTTTGGATTTCGCAATAGGCTATCTGGTCGATATTCTGATGCGTAATCAAAATGTTTAACACCATAGAGATCATGTATTTCAAGTGTTTGGCAGAGTAAAAGAATAATATGGCTTCACATTGAAGGAAGCAAAATGCGAATTGTTTTGGGAACGAATTAAATACCGTGGTCATATCATAGATAAGGACGGAGAGAAATCCGATCCAGACAGGTCTACAGCTATTAAAGACATGCCAGAACCTCACAATGTAACTACATTGCAAAGTTTTTTTATGGTTCGAGGACTATTATCAAACGTTCATTAAGAACATGAATGAATTGCGTGAGCCATTAAATGTACTATTAAACAAGGACAACATTGGGACTGGACGGGTGAGTGCTAGGCAGCGTTTAAGAAATTAAAAAATGTATTAACGTCAGGTTATCTCTGACTCATTTACAACTGAAACATTATTGTCGTAACTGACGCAATTTCTTATCGGATCGGGGTGTGCATTCTACACAAGATGCCTGATAGGTTCATTAAACCGATCGCCCATGCGTCAAGAACAATACTACTTGCCGAAAAGAATTACTCCCAAATCAAAAAGAGTTACAAAATTCCACCGATTTTTACACGGTCGTATTTAAGTCACGCAGACGGATTGTCGCGATTAATCCCGAAATCAAGAGAACCGCTGGAAGACACAGTAATAGCGTCACTACGAAGTGAAAAGAACTATACACAAATACCATGTAATATGATGAAGGAACTAGCAGCCATTTGGAAGATATAATAAGGGAGGCTGAATAAGAGACGTTCATCATATAAATGAAACAAAAAATTCAATCGGATGAATCGGCGGTGGAAGCTTTTTTTTTTCTATGTGGAATGAGGTACTGCTATACCGAGAAAGAGTAGTAATCTTAGCTACACTACAAAAGAAAATTCTAAAGTATTTCCATACGGGGCACCCTGGGGCTACGCAAATGAAGAGCTTCATGAGGTCCTACGATTACTGGAAGAGTATAGACACTGATATAGAAGGCACGGTAAAGTCGTGTAAGGGATGCGCATTGTCTGCAAAAGCGGCACCAATACAATTTAGCCCGTGGCCTTAAGCGGACCACCCATGGCAAAGAATATACGTAGATTACGCAATTATCAATGATTATATAATATATAGTAACCCGTACAAAACAGATCGCGTGGAGACATTTCTTTACGTAAATTTAATAAATAACTTTTTGAAGAACATTTTCAAAATTGGATGAATTCACGACGATTATCATGCCTTTGTGTGCGCTTGAAGATATGACTTCTATTTTCAGGAAATTACAATAACGAGATACCGAATGCAAAGGATCAGTTTCTGCAACTCATGTCGCTTAGTAAATTACTGGAGGGACAGAAATGGCGTTTAGTGATGCTGTGAATTTTGTCTTGAGGAAAATAATGTGTAAAAAATGGCGAAGATCGTAGAAAATATATGATAAAATTATCGACAGGGAAACGTGCGAAAGCAATCGATAGATTGTGTTTTACAAAACAAAAATTTTTGAAATAAAAAAAGAGTAATCTATACACTGCATGCAATGCGTAGAAGAAAAGGAGAAAATGCATGTTGATAAAATTCATCTCGATAAAGACAATATGAATCTGAAAAAATTGATCTCTCAATATGATCAATTAAACAAATTACATAATTTTTGTACAACAACAACAAAGGAAGGTGACCGTAGTCAAGTGGTTAACGACGCAGGCTGGCTTCCTCGATGGTGCAAGTCTGAAACAAGTTCGTTTAACAGAAACACTTTCATTTAGGGACCCTGGTGACCTTCACGGCGTTTCTCTCGTAAGTACTCTATATACCTTTAGAAAGAAATTCTTTATAGAAAGCAATCCGGGGAATGAATGGCAACAAAAACTATCATGAATGCTGCTCAACAACAACAGCAATAACAACAAAATAGCAAGGACAACAACAACAGCAACAACAACAATAGCAAAGACAGTAAATAGTTTGGTTGTTTGTTCAGTTTAAAAGTATATTCTGCGCTAAGTCGTTTAATATCGAAGAGTATATACTATTGTATTTAATCAGTTTGCACATTCATTTCCTCTATAAGCGTATATTTTTAACATATATTTTCTGTACAACCTCAATATCAGGACCTGACATGCACTTCGACTTGGTTAGAGTAAGAAGGTTGCAGTCACAATCAAAACCATAAACGGAATCCATATATTTTCCAGATCTGAAATAGCTCTTACTAAATCTCCGACAGCAACACTTTCTCTTTGTTCCCCTTCCAAACCGACCGATTCCTTACAATATGACCTTTTTAATTTGTTTTACTACATGCACACCAGTTTATTTATTTGTGCAAATTGACATAATTATAAAAATCTAATAATTTGCGCAGAAGCTTTCCTATGATTTATAGGCATGTACGACATGCGAAACATCTCATCTAACTCGTAAAATTGTATTTCTATTGTCAAAGGAACTAAGTGACAAATCTAGAAAGCAATTCAAATATTGTACTCCAAATAGAAATAAGTATATTTGATACCATATAAATAAAACGATGGAATATTTATGTAAAGTAACTTTAATGTGTAACTTCCATGTGTTATTTTATTGCGATTGATTTCATGGACAATAAAGCCTGCACATTTAGTTAATTTTCTTTAGCATAATAAATGAATAGCAATATCATTGTTAGCAAATGCACTTGTGGTTAGTAGTTATATAAAACATCCATAAGTGATGAGCATTCTTACTGTTACCGAGTCTCCCATCGAACAGATACTGTATTGTTTTGTAATATTCTTATTTGAACAGTTCAAATTACGATTATGTTTCAAAAAGCATGTTGTGTTGTTTCCCGTGATTAACTGGCAATATCTCAATTTCGTCTTTAAATTCGGACGTTCAGACAGCCTGAACAGACAATAAATGTTATTCATCAAGAGTTATTGGTGTGTAACTTAATTTGTTCTTTTCGTTTTTTATGTTACTGCCTATTAAAATGTCAGAGTCACGTCGAATAAACTAGTAAGAAAAAATTCGGTGCCTATTGGATATCAGAAAAAAACATAATCTTTTTCCTCCACAAAATTGAATGGCGATATTTCTCGTAACGCACCTTTATTATTGTCAAGCCCGGCACAATGAAACAGATAGAAGAAGATTGCTAAGTTAAATAAATACCCAATTATTAAAGCTAAAAGAAAATTGATATTTACGGGGCAAGAATAATATATTTCGCTTGAAAATATACGACCCAGACAAATAGTTTTTATTACAAAAATATACACTTTTAACATAAATACTTCAGTTTATTAAAGTACTAAAGCAGCAAATGTAATATAGTATTAAGCAATCGCCTTTGATCGTATATCGATGACGCAGATTGATATTGATTTTATCATGGGCAAATAGAATGCTTATAATATGGATGAAAATATAATATTAAGAGAAAGAAATATCGTTTTAAAAATATATAAAGATTTAATAGGACTTCACACAAAGCAGTGCTATCAGGTTTACGTGCGAGAGTCTAGACATACGAATGGTAGTGTGATATTTGGGAATTAATAAAACAGTGAAAAAAAACAGATAAAGAACTTAACTGTTAACAGTTACATGACATTACTATTTGAGAAAAGAACGAGATAGCATTAATTTTAAAAAATGCAAAATGATTAATAGGATTTGTAATCGCAAATTTACAAGTAATATGTTCATTAAACATTAGCTGACATTTTGTTTTTGTGCGCATGCGCGCACATTTGTTTTTTTTTTTTTTGTTTTTGTTTTTTTTTCTCAGACTAGGACGCTCGGTTTCTTTTATTTATTTCAATTTTAACTGATGACACCAACTCATTTTTTAATGTCTTTGTATTAAAAAAAATGAAATCATACGTAAATTTTACACGGGGTTGGAAATTTGTAAATATGAAAACAAACCTATATATCATTTTTACGATCTCATATTTACTTTATTTCATACATATTTTATTTCATATATATATACAGAGGTAGGGAGTGACACGCGCATTGCGGACTCTGCTGAAATAACACCGTTATTTATTTAGAAAGTCATTCTTAATATCGAGAGGGGAAGGTATTATTTAAACTCTTCTGTACTTTCACCTAACAATTTATTAAATAAGAAACTGACATGTATTATCTCTATTTTTGGTTAGTATTAGTGAACATAAAGTATCCATGTATCAATCCAATTTCTTAATTAGTTTATTTAGCAACATTGCCTAATTACTAACTGCACTTTGAAATATGTATTTTTGGAATAGCATGAATTTTACATAAGGTGGTTCTACAGTGTAGTACCCATATTTAAAAAATACAAACATAATGAAATCATTTATTTCGAAAAACTGCTGAGTCATTTCCCGGAAGTGCCGTCATGTGTGGATGATGGTGGGGTGGGGAACAAGCACAATTATGTTGCTTTTAAAAGTTATCTGGAGGCCGCCAGGTATTACATAACCTTCTTTTTTATGGTGAGGTTGGTGTGTGGTGAATTAGTGGTTGTTCCTCCTCCCAAGCATTACCAACGCTTTTTCTGTTTATCAAAAGGGGGCCCGCTGGATGATTTCGCTGAGATGTTTCATCAGAACAGATACTACACTTTGATCTCAGTCAAAAAGCCAAGTAAGCGTAATCTCGTTTTCTACCAGGCCTTGCCTCCTTCTTAAAAATACAAAGTAAGCGACACAGAATATATTTTAAGAGGTGGGGAGGGCAATACGGAGTAAGTCCTGGAAATGGCTGAAGCAGATTATGATCTCAAAAAAACTTTATTTCATATATCTTTTTAAAAGAAGTGGAGATACGGGATCAGGCCTGGAAACAGCTGAGCCAGTTTACGATCTCAACATTATTTTATTTCATATATATTTATAAGAGACAGGGGGATATAAAGTTAGTTCCAGGAATGGCCGAGGCAGTTTATGATCTCAAATTTATTTTATTTCATATATATTTTTAAGAGAGAGAGGGGTGATATGGAGTCAGTCCCGGAAATGGCTGAAGCAGTTTACGATCTTCAAGGTCCTTTATTTTTTTAATCTATTTTTAAGAGAGATGGGATTATATGGAATCAGTCGCGGAAATGGTTGTAGAACTTTACGATCTCATATTTACTTTATTTCATATATATTTTTTAAGACAGCGGGGAGGAAAAACTGATATACGGAATACAGACTATGTTAAAATAATAAAGGAAGAAGATGGCCCATAATAATCCAAAGGCAGAAATGAATGAACAAATATTGTTAACAATGGGATTTTAATCCCTATTAACTATAGTGAGTGGGCAGCGCCCACCGTATGCATAACAAAAACTAAAGCGATTATGGTGTGTGCGGTCTTTTCGACCAGGTTGAATGTAGGGTTCAAAGACCCTCACTACCCTCTACCAAATCCAGACGAAATATTCGCTAAGTTAAATGGCGGAAAATATTTTTCCAAAATAGACTTAAGCGAGCCGTACCTACGAATATCAGTAGAGGAAGATAGCTCGAAACTTATCATAAAGTTGCGATATATATCGATTTTTATAAATCATAAAGTCGTGATATATATCATTTTTTATAAATCATAAAGTTGCGATATATATCGATTTTAATAAATCATAAAGTTGTGATATATATCGATTTTTATACATCATAAAGTTGCGGTACATATCAATTTTTATATATCATATAGTTGTGATATATATCAATTTGTATATGTCATAAAGTTGCGATTTCATAAATAAAAAATATATCCACTTGACTGGTGCATTAGCTTGAATTGAAACCGAAATAAAAACTTATGAAAAAATATATGCATCTATATAACTGTAGTTCCTTCTAATCGAAACCAAAACTTATGAAGAATTCTTGATAAAATTATTTATAATAAAAAAATAGTTCACTACAGACCGAAACCAAAACTTATGAAGAATTCTTAGTAAAATTATTTACAAGAAATGCAAGTACCTAACAATTTAACGACCTGGATGTAAGCCTGACACAGAAAATAACATACGCGCTATCGTATTAATATATAGATAATTATTAATTGCATATTACGGCCAGTATCAAAGTTTACATTGTTAATATTGTACTTTTTCATAAGTATTCTTCAAGTAATTTCAGTGAATGTATGCAAGTATTTGTGGTGCGGGGTAATATGTCATATAATAGCTTGGGAGATGTCTTGAGATTATTGTTGTCGTGTAGCCAATATAGTTAATACTAGGAGGGAACCCCGACGATGGTTGCCTACTCTAGTCGGGGACTCATCACGGTGCATCTGCAAGAAGATTTCATGCATCCAGGCAGTAAATTAGGACACAATTCAACGTAGATGCGTATAGTTCATTAATAGCTAAACTTAAAGAAAAAAACGTTTTTTTTTATTTAATAGATGAGATTCTAATTATTACTATCCCCTCAGATTATACAAAAATGAGAAAGTGAATGCAACTTTACGATTGAATTGAACTTCTCGAATCTACAGAATTGGAGCTACACTCCTAAAAACAATGTGATATATACAGAGGAGATAAGGTTCATTAAATAGTGGACACTGTGACATGTACTACAACTGCATGTTTCACAATTAAATAACACTGCTTGCTACTTAAGATATTATCCACCAAATATTATGGGCATATGGGTGAATGCTTTTAAACAAATCTTAACTGAACAAAGTTAATAAAACTTGTACACATTTCGTTAATTTAAGTGAAACACTCAAAAAATCCCCACCCTAAACGCGCAACATATAACGTCATAGTAAAAAGGATACTGCATATGTGTTTATGATTTAAAGAGAGAACACGATTAGAGAAAGATCATTTTCTCACGTTTAGAACGGAGCTTCTTTTTTATTATTCAGTCAGACCTAGGGCGTCAATTTAAAAGAGGAACGTCTGAAATTTTCCAACGAAAAAGATATATTATAAAGAAAAAGAAATGACAATCATATTCAACATTTTCACCACTCGGAACAAAATCAGTCTGACAAAGAGGTTAGAGTTCACCAATATGTGTGATAGCATTACAATCGATAAGATAATCCAAGTATTAAAGAAAAGGGTATGCAGACATAGACACACAGACAAATGTTAACTTAAATGCATATATATGGATGTGTATATGTGCGAGTAAATATATATGCATATGTATGCATATATATGAATTTATATATATGTATATATGTATATATATATATATCGATGTATATATATATATATCAACGTATAAAAAGTGTATATATGTACATATATATGCTCGTATATATGTATATATATATATGCTCGTATATATATATATGTGTGTGTGTGTATGTGTGCTTGTGTGTGCAATAAGTGCATATATTTGCACGTAAAATACGTATATATTTATGTAAATACGACATGTATATACATGAATGATATATATATATACTGTATGAATATATGTATATATATATACAGCTTTGTTTATATTAATATATATATATATATATATATATATATATATATATATATATATATATATATATATATATATACAGCGTTGTTTATTTTTAATTGTGTAAGAAATAGATATTTGTTTTGGAAATAGCGTTCACGTGAAATTGCATGTAATTTACAAGGCAGTTCTTAAATCTGAATCTTTTGTAACGTCTCTTAAAAAGAACGTTCACTTTGTATCAAAACTGCATATAATTTTCACAAAGAAAACGTTCGGTTATAATTAAGTAATATATAATCGAGTTCATATTGACATTGGTCGTTTTGGCTCATAAAGTGTTCCTAATTTTTTATCCACAAAAACATGCGTTGGACAGATGCTCGGTTATTTGCCGGGGGTACATTTCCTATTTTCAAATTACGAGTTAAACGGATCAGCTTGTCGACATTCCCTAGTAGAGGCACCTCAAGCGACTGTCAATAAACCAATCCCTATCCTCAAGGAATACGTAATAGCCAGAGAGGATAGCGTCCTTATGCCTAACAGAAATATATTACAATGTCATTCCGTTCGAAGACAGATGGTGATGAACGCTTTTTCTTTCAGTATAATCAGTACAGTCCACAATTTATTATCATACATTTATTCAGTAATCGACTTGTTTCCAATTGTACTAAGTTTGTTAATCAGCCAACCAGATTCTTTGTTTTTTACACACCACGCGTTTTACAGGTCAACTTCTAATTAAGCTCTTTCTTTTTATATTTTTTTTGGTTCCTATTTTGTATGAAGAGATTTCTCCATTTTGGGGGATTGGGAATTATCTTGTTTTAATCTAGTTGTTTTTAACTAACATTTTATTTTATAATATTTTCTCTATTTTGTTTATTTAAAATTGTTATTATTGTGATTATTATTTTTACTATGCTATTGTTGTTAAAAGAGTTATTTGGTTTCTATCTTGACAGTTTCTTAACTTTTATTCGTTTATCCTATTTATCTTATGATTATTATTTTCACAATAGCTTTTTTTTACAATTTTCCATTTCGTATTATTTTACTGTATTCTTAGCTAGTTTCTTGCCTCATATATTTACCCACATATATTTCATAAATATATGCCCTCAAATAATTATAGTTATCTTCATGCTGCCCTCTTAGATTTAAATTTCTACTATATATTTAAGGTTTTTCTTTCTCCTATCATTTCCTTTCTTTTTAGTATTAACATTTCATTTCTCAACTAAGGTAACCTTAGACTAGACTTCATTTATATATATATTCATATATATATATATAGCCTTCTTTTCTTTTATATATATATATATATATATATATATATATATATATATATATATATATATATATATATATATATATATATAGCCGTCTTCCCTTTTCAATGCTTCTTAAATGCCATAGTATAAAGAGTTTCTAAGATTCTAATCGCAACATTTTTTCTTATTGAATAAATAAATAAATTTAACTTATACCTATTCTCTCTTGAATTATTATATATATATATATATAAATACATGTGTTTTTATGTATGTATGTATGTATTTGGAATTCTTTTACTCTTTTATTCATGTTGAATTCACCTATTCGTAAAAACCATCGTCGTCGTCATGCACGTTGAGGATTTGTGCCGTTATGAACGCGTTTTCATTTTAAAAACTGTACAACCGGCGAAGCGAACGCCTCTCTATTCTATCTTCTGTGTATTTGGGATTGTTTTACTCTTTTATTCATGTTGAATTCACATATTCGTAACAACCATCATCATCGTCATTATAAATGCTCCTTCATATATATTCTACATGCACGTGTATGTGTACGTGTGTGTGCATATGTATGTACATGCGTGTATTTATGAATGTATGAGTGTATGTGAATGTTGTCATGTGTATTTGTTCTTGCGTATGTATGTTTGCGTGCATCTGTTTGTATGCATCATTGTATGTGTACGTGTATATCTTTATTTCGATATGTGTGTGAGGTGGAGAGGACTCCCAAAAGCCCTGTTAAGGCAACCCCTCTGGGTGAAGCAAATCTCTGATTTAAAAAAAAAAATACATAAAATGGGAGACCAGTACCCGCATTAAGCTGGTCTGCAGTTTGATTTGTTGCTGGCTATCTTGCTCATGCTTGTTGCTGGATCTCGACATTTTGAACCGAGAGAGAGACTAAGCTGTCGTATAGATACTTCCTCAGGCATCTGTCTATAAAAATTGTCCGTGGCGATGGAAAAAGTGTCATGTGTGTAGGCCTGAAATGCTGGAAGCATGTAATAATTGATCTGCCATCATTCTATATATTCATATGTGTGTATGTATGTATGTATGTCAATATGTGTACTAGTGTATGTATGTGTATGTATAAATATTTGTATATGTGTCGTGGGGGCAAGAAAACTACCTTCCCCCACTCCACCATGTTTAAACACGCGTCATCTCTAACATGAGCGACGGAGAAAAAGAGAGGCGAATGGACGAATAGCCTCACCTAAAAGGCAAGGTCAGCAGCTGACCTACTTATGTCTCCCTTCCCCCCAGCATCCTCACTGTTAAAGGGAAACACTCATAAAAATTAATCTTTTACGATTAATAACGAAATGATTGTCTTTTTTGTTTCAGACGGAATGAAATTAAATACAACTCTCAAACTGCCAAACTAAGTTTGACTTGTAAACATTTCGTCTAGAATTAATGACTTTCATTTATCCTTTTTCCGAGACCGACGCCAGTTGTAACACCCTGTCTCCACAAAGAAAGCGCCTCTCGGCCAAAAAAAAAGTTAACCCGGCTAGGGGGCTACGAGTCCCCTGAATTGGAGATCCACTCACACTAGCCGACGGATCTCATGCAGGGCTAGGTTCCTACGAAAGACCTACCACTTTGATTACTCTGTTAGCACCTCCTGCCTGCAGCTTCCAGCTTCCTGCATCTCCTCCTGCAGCATCCAGCTTCCTGCACTGCACTGCAGCATCCAGCTTCCTGCATCTCCTGCCTGCAACCTCAGCTTCCTGCACTGCACTGCAGCATCCAGCTTCCTGCATCTCCTGCCTGCAACCTCAGCTTCCTGCACTGCACTGCATCTCCTGCCTGCAACCTCAGCTTCCTGCACTGCACTGCATCTCCTGCCTGCAGCCTCAGCTTCCTGCACTGCACTGCATCTCCTGCCTGCAGCCTCAGCTTCTTGCACTGCACCCGCATCTCCTGCCTGCAGTCTCAGTTTCCTGCACCGCTACCTCGCTCGCACCTCCGGTCCGCTACCTCGCTCGCACCTCCGGTCCGCTACCTCGCTCGCACCTCTGGTCCGCTACCTCGCACCTCCGGTCCGCTACCTCGCTCGCACCCCTGGTCCGCTACCTCGCTCGCACCTCTGGTTCACTACCTCGCTTGCACCTCTGGTCCGCTACCTCACTCGCACCTCTGGTCTGCTACCTCGCTTGCACCTCTGGTCCGCTACCTCGCTCGCACCTCTGGTCCGCTACCTCGCACCTCCGGTCCGCTACCTCGCTCGCACCTCTGGTCCGCTACCTCGCTTGCACCTCTGGTCCGCTACCTCGCTTGCACCTCTGGTCCGCTACCTCGCTCGCACCTCTGGTCCGCTACCTCGTTTGCACCTCTGGTCCGCTACCTGGCTCCGTACCTGTCGTCCGTTCCGAACACTGATCCCTCCGTTCTCGGTGTTGTCGGTTCCTCAACACTGACCTCCGAGCTCTCAGTGTTCACCCTGCGTTCCGGATCGCCCTGACGCCCAGCTGACCGTTTCCATACCCAGCAAGCACCCTCTGAACCACACTACGTCCAGAATACCAGTCCGGGCCTCCAGACCTTGCCTCCAGTGACGTGCGACCTTCCAGGCGATCAGCACCCGGATTTGGACATTTTTGTTTATATTCAAATAAAAGGCGAACCCTCGTCTTTAAATCAAACAACCTGTGTCTGTCATTCTTCTTTGCGTTGCATGCTGTTCACCTTTTGCCTGTGTTTATTTTGTTAGTTGTTGGGTCGATTGTCTCCGGACGACCGGCTCCCGCAACATATGTATGTATATATGTATGTGTATGTATATTTTTATTTATTGTGTATACACGTTTATGTGTGTTTGTATGTATATACGTATATATATTTGTGTGTATGTATATGTATATATGCATATATATGGATGCGTATAGGTGCATATATATGTATGTGTACGTATATGTAGGCAACTTTATGTGTATGTATATATGCATACATGTGTACGTATATGTATGTGAACACGTATGTATATGTGTGTATGTATTTGTATATGATAGTATATATGTCTATTCATATATATGTATATGTGTGTGCATGTGTGTATGTATATGTTTGTATGTATGTGTCATATGTATTGTGTATGTATGGATGTATGGATGTATGCACGTGGGTATGTTTATGGGTATGTATGTGTATGTATGTGTGTATATGTATATATATATGTATGTATGCTAAGGACCGTCTTCAATGCCATGTCTGCTTGAGTGTGTGAATTCGCTGGCAGGACTAAAAAAAAAAAGAAGTGACTGAGGGAGTGGCACTTGTCTGACAAGACGTTGCAATCATTATAATCATCATGTATGTACGAGCAAATCTGATTTTATTATTTTTAATTCTTTGTTATTGCGTATGAAAATGTACACATTCACACACACACAAGTTCACTTTTTTATATATAATAGAAAATCATTAATTGTGTTTAATCGTGCAATAAGTTTAATATATTGCTGCCAGTATAAAATTTACATTGTTAATATTTAGCTGTACTTTCTCATAAGTATTACTTCAAGTAATTTCAGTAAATATATGCAAGCATTTTGTGGTACAGAATAATCTATCTATTATATATATAAAAGTGAACGTGTCTGTGTATGTGTCTGCGTACATTTTCCCATGCAATAACTGTGTCAATTTTCAATCTACAGACTCGAAATTTGATATACAGGGTACTGATATTTGGGAAATCTTTGTAATAAGTTCTTAGCCAGAGATTTGGTTGTAAAGGGGTCAAAGTTCAAGGATTTGACCTTTGAGAACTATACCAAACTCCTCCGCCAATTTTGGGTCTAGACAGTTGAAATTTTAGATACATATTCCTTGGACATTTGTCTAACTTAATAACTTGATTTGAGCCCAAAATAATAAATATTAAAGGGTCATAATAGGGTCAAAGTTAAAAAAATTGACCGCTTTTGTTTTGCTAAACATACACCTCCAAACACCTGGGCAACGCCGAGTTGAAATGCTAGTACATATATAAACGTGAACGTGTCTGTACATCTGTGTGTCTGTGTACATTTCCCTGCGCAATAACTCTGTCAATTTTAAGTCTACAGACTCGAAATTTCATATACAGGGTACTGAGATTTCGAAAAATCTTTGTAATCTGTTTTTGGCCAGACATTTGGCTGTTAAGGTCTCAAAGTTCAACGATTTGTACCTTTAAGAACACTATCAAACTCCTCCACCTATTTTGTGTATAAATAATTGAAATTTTAGATATACGTTACTTGGACATGAATCTAATTCAATAACTTGATTTGAGCCCAAAACAATAAATCTTAAGTGGTCAAAATTGACCTCTGCGGTCTGTACCAAATTACTCAGACAATTTCTGGTCTAAATATAGTTACTACGTTATGCATTCGTAAGGTCGGCATTCGCCCTTCGCCTGGCAAATTTCAATTTTTTAATTGTCGCATTTTTGCACTGATTTTTCCGGGCTAAAGCCCAAATATAAAGTCTCCCATGGATTCAAATACCTTATATATGAAGTTTCATGCCTGTAGTAGGAGTTTTGTAGGCAAAATGTGTTAACCAAAATTATATACTTATACATAAATACATATGGAAACAATTTTGTGTTTACTATAAACTCTTTACGCAAATACAGTGCAAGTATAAATCATGTAGAATATTTGCATGAATATAATTACACGTAATAGTTAACTAAAGATGATTATCCCATTCGAAAACGAAAGCAACTAACAGGGAATAAATTAAAATGAATGTTTAAAAAAAATATGCAAATTAGATAGATCTTTTGCTAGTGAATGCAATTCCACAAGCCATATATAAGAAAATTGTATTTTCTTTTTAAATAAATAACAAAGAGGGTTTTTAATATGAATATCAATACACACAAAAGAAAAACGAATTTATAGGAGTATAGAAGATAGATAGATTTTACATAAAGGCTATTCAGAGATATGGCGCGCTTTTTAATCGGTTTGGGTCGAAAATTTTTAGTTACCAATATACAAATGCATGTATATATATTTGCATGTCTGTCTAAAACTTTCGACAGAGACGACAGATTTTTAGAAGATCAGTATCGTTTTGAGGTTCAACCTTTCAGACGACAAATATCGAAAAAATGGCTAAAAACATTAATATCTTCACCTTCAATTGGGCACTTTTCTATAGGGGGTCGTTTTTTTTTTCGACGATATTTTTGAAAGTCATCCTCTCCTTTCGATTTACTTAATTAAAACCTACCTCACTTTCTTCATGGCAGTGGTAACAGCAAAGACGTCAGTTTTTCCCCCTTCTTTTTCTCATTCGCGGTAGGGGTTCGAGCCTGCGTTCCTACTACCACGTTCTTTTTTTTTCCTCAATACATACACCGAAACACCCGGGCAATGCCGGCTTAAATGCTCGTATGTTATAGAATAGCATGGGAAATGTCTGGAGATTATTGTTGTCGTGTAGCCAATATAGTTAATAGTAGGAGGGAAGACGCTTTCATGCATCCAGGAAATTAATTAGGACAGAATAAACCGTAGTCTACATTTTACTGTAGAGAACCTACTGGTTCTTTTATAGAATTATTTTTATTTAATGGTTTGAATTAAAGGTAAACTATCACGGTTTAATTGTGCTTTAAAAAGTAACATTCATTCAAGATATGTCTTCTATTAAGCATCTTTATCACCCTACTTACTGTTAATTTAAAACGACGGACTATTCTGCTTGTGCAGTGGTAAGATTTCGCACATGTACTGTGCGGTATAAGAGTATTTCCTTTATAATGAGCTTTTTTCGATTATAAATTTTCGATACTTATCAGAGGCACTCCGATACAAAACATATTTTGTAGACCATACGAGTAACAAAATCTTATTAATTGTAAGTTTTTTTTTTATAGAACGTTCCGGGAAGAAACCTCCCCCAAAACATAGATTCCAGAAGAGAAATCTCTCGCAAATACACCGTTAATCTTTTTAATATAGACGAATTTTATTCGTGGCATCTGTGTTTTGAGGGAGGGTTGTTCTTCACAGAACCATGTATAAACAACCCTACGATTAGTTTTTTTTTCTTTTACTCTTATGACTTTAAAAGAAGTTCGTTTCCTTCTGCACATTTGATCCATTTTAAGGAACAACTATCTGATGGGAATATGTGGGTATCTGATACGTTGTTTAGTCTACATATACCATTCAACGAAACATGTAAAGGCGAACTATATATCAATTAAAATTATATGAATGTGATGTAAATGTACTTGTTGTATTTTAATTGTTTGATATACATGTCCAGAAAGTACAATCCTATTTAATTGAGTTTAAATTGATCTAGAAATTAAAAAAAACTCTGCATAAATACATTAAAAGTGTATCTATATTATACTATGAAAAAGTGTATATATATATATATATATATGTGTGTATAAATATATATATGATACTATTGATATAAATATATATTTAAGTTTGTATGTGGTTCCGTGTGTGTGTGTGTGTGTATATATATATTTGGCTGTAATAAACAACCTTGACTAGTGTATTCTGCTTTAAAAGTGTCAATATTTTCGCACGCTTTTGGCAACATGCTTCGCTGTTATTGGTTTAGCGTTTCATTAAATCTCGATCGATAAGCGAGTCAATGTAAAGATGCCGATTTTAAACGATTAACGATTTACCGTTGCCGATATGTTACGATTTATCGATTTGTTAGCGATCTTTGAGGCGAGAATATGTGTTATAAAAGGCTGGACATGTTCACAGCATCGAAATGCCAAACTAGCATATGTAATGTGAAAACAATGTGTCCCACTGAAATACATTGAACAATTAAATTACTTAAAGGGACTGCAATATTGACGACTATAATGCACGTTTGGATTATACATTTTTACACGCCGGTAATATTACTATTTACGCTTGGTCCATTTTTAACTTAATTGCCTCTAATTCAAAATGTGTATTTCCTGCGCAAGAGTACAATAATATCAAATCACCTCGAGTAACACCCTTCACCTTTAAAACAGAATACAAGGAAGGAAACCCTTTGCTAACACTTTAAAAAAATGTCTTGTTTATAGCAAGTGTAAAATAAAGCGCACCAGAAAGTATAGCATTCCAACCAACACCCTTCAAAATCCAATTTGAATATTAGTTGTTTCAATTTGACGGACACAAAAAGCGTTTACGTGGGTGTATTCTCCGGTGGAATACGTGTAATATAATACCTAGTGAAGTTGAACTCCGCTTGTTTGCACAGTTCCAGTTCACGTTGGACAAGTTATAGCACTTGTTTACCCCTCTCTCTCTCTTTCTCTGGCGATGTAATGTGTTACCATACATGAGATAGATGAAACTCTCTAGCTGTAATTATGGAAATCCATCTATAAGTAAACTGATAAAAACCTCAAAACTGAATCAAAAAAGACTGTTAGCCCTGTAAGACAATCTATAGTGATGGTGTTACAAACAAAACATACGTTTATACTTTGGCATGAGAAAGCACGGAAGTAGTAAGTATTAGAAAAACATTCATGAAAATAGTCATGTCAACTCGGAATATTGATCTAACCAGAGATGTCGAAACACAAAACATGAAGTATGTTGGATATGCCACGCTTTTGTAATATTCAAGTTTGTCCTTGGCCAATTTATTCATGTCGAAAAATATGCTGAGATTCACTTAAAAGTTATATTCTTTTAGGGACATTTATTTTAAGAAATATTTTTCTCGTTCAAGTCATATTGGAATGCTTATAAGAAGAGATTGGTCAGTGTAGTTGTGATCGCTTATTTGACCAATGGGATGGTTCAAAACGTAAAGCCAATCAAAGCCTCTTTTGGGGTCTCATGTACACGTTTATGTAAGCGCTGAGGATTTTCTCTCTTTTATATTTTTCTTACTACAGTCGACTTCGGTAACTAGTTACCTTCTTTGTGACAGAAGACGAAGATGACTGTCGCAGATTATAATTGCTATGAGGGAAGAATTAGCAATTCCTGTTACACAACTGTGAAAGGGAATTGTAGCACACTTCAAATAAGATAAGTTCTAGGAAAGTTGCATTGGTATAGTAATCGTCTTAGAACGACGTTAATGAATATACGCTTTATTACATTATCCATTTGCTAGAGAGATATTTTTTTATAGATATTTCAAATGTTTAGACCATAAATTAGCTGAGTAATTTTGACTCCTTAACATTCATTGTTTTCGGCTCAAATTAAATTAAAAAGTATGATCAATGTCCAAGTACCATACAACTAAATTTACAGTGTTTAGACCCAAAATTGGCGAAGGAGTTTTGTAGAGTTTTCAAAGGTCAAACTGCTGAACTTTAACCTTTTCAGAGCTAAATTTTTGGCCGAAAACAGATTAAAAAGATTTCCCCAAATATCAATTCCCCTTATGTCAAATCTCGAGTCTATAGATTGAAAATTGACAGAGTAGTTTGGTAGGGAAATGTATACACACAGACACAGAGAAAATTTCACATTTATAAATATATAGATATCTACATATATACATATATAAGTACATATGTATATATATATATATGTGTGTGTGTGTGTACGTGTGTGTGTAGATATATGTGATTCAGTCTGTGTTTCTTTGCGTCTGTCTGAGGAACGGTTCTTACCAAACTCCACCAATTTTATTTTTATTCTACACACTTGAAACTTAATATATAAAGGATTACGACCTGCAGAACAAATTCGATTTCGTCACTAAGTGGTAAATATAATTGCCAAGGAGTCAAAATTGAAAGAATATGGAATTTGGGAGGTCTAAGTTGACTTGAAGTGCTGTTGTACAGGTGCGCAAATATACATTTATACGAATAGTAAAAAGAATAACGTTTTCTTATCCATCTGACATTTGTTAACGGGAAAGACTAAGGCTGGACGTTATATATTTTCGTTTCGGTTTCAGCTGATGGCACCCAAATCGTAATAATTTTGTTTTATATTTGTATTTACTAATATTTATTTGGTTCAGTATTTATGGCGCATTTGATCTATAATAATAAATACGAAATCTGTATGAATTTAAATATCATATTTAAGCGCACACACATAGGGACAGCGACACAGACAGACAGACACAGACACACACACACACACACACACACACACATATATATATATATATATATATATATATATATATATATATATATATATATATATATATATAGACTTGTTTGTAATATTCCGAATTTTACTGGGTTTGTATAACTCAGTAAATTTTCATACACCAATGAATTTTAAGCCAAATGCTCAATCATGAAATATACAGAGTGTCCACAAAGTCTGGCTACATTATGTAGCCAGACTTTGTGGAAGCATCCTGTAGATTATGTAGCCAGACTTTGTGGGCACCCTGTATACACACACACACACACACATACACACACACACGTGTGTCTGTATATATATATATATATACATATATATACATATATATATATATATATATATATATATATATATATATATATGTATATATACAGGGTGCCCACAATGTCTGGCTACATTATGTAGGCAGACTTCCACAAAGTCTGGCTAGGCAGGCTTTGTGGGCGCCCTGTTTATATATATATATATATATATATATATATATATATATATATATATATATGTATATATATATATATATGTATATATATATATATATATATAAACAGGGCGCCCACAAAGCCTGCCTACATTATGTAGCCAGACTTTGTGGAAGTCTGCCTACATAATGTAGCCAGACATTGTGGGCACCCTGTATATATATATATGTATATATATATATATATATATATATATATATATATATACATATATATATATATATATATATATATATACTAGCATTTCAGCTCGGCGTTGCCCGGGTGTTTGGATGTGTGTGTTGAGCAAAAAAAAAAAAAAGCGGAGGTAGGAAGGCAGGCCCGAATCCGTACCGCGAAGGAGAAAAGGAACGGGGAAAAACCTGAGGTCTTTGTTGTTACGACCATCGTCAAACCGGAAGTGACGTAGGTTTTAATTAAGGCTAGACAATCGAAAGGATAGGATGACTTTCAAATATTTCGTCGAAAAAAACGACCCCTGTAGAAAACTGCCCAATTGAAGGTGAAGATATTAATTTTTTTAGCCATTTTTTCGATATTTGTCGTCTGAAACGTTGATCCTCAAAACGATACTTATTTTTTAAAAATCCGTTGCCTCTGTCGAAAGTTTTAGGCAGACATGCAAACATACATACATATATACATTTATATACTAGTAACTAAAAATATCTGCAGAGGTATTTTTTTAAAACTTTGACCCCTCTTATGACCTCTGAAGATTTATTGTTTTGGGCTCAAATCATGTTATTAAGTTAGATCCATGTCCCAGTAAGCTATATCTAAAATTTCATTTGTTTATACCCAAAATTGTCTGAGAAGTTTGGTAAAGGTTTCAAAGGTCATATCGTTGAACTTTGACCCCTTTACAGCCAAATTTCTGGCCGAAAACGAATTATAAAGATTTTCTTAAATCTCAGTACCCTGTATATCAAATTTCGAGTATGTAGGTATAAAATTGACAGAGTTGTTGCGTAGGGAAATGTACACAGACACTGAGACACACACACAGACACTTTCACTTGTATAGATATATAGATAGATATATGCAAGTATGTGTTTTCTTCAGGGGAATAACCATTTTTTTTTTGGTTTGCTTATCTTATCACATGAAGGGCGACGATGTTAATTCTTTGCGAATATGTATGACTTAAACCGTTCGACTGTAATTTAAATAAAAGTCACGGATAAGAAATGTTTTGTAAAAGGACGGCAGAGACATCAACTGAAATGATGTTTGACATACATGTAAGATTAAAAAATAATCTGAATAATCTCCATAAAGGAGAAATTCCTATTTTGTTTTTTGTCATGATTTCCGCCCAAGCTATCTAAAACTAGATTTCCCATAAGATAGGAATTGTCGCATGAGAAATATTTTAAACTCCATATATTAGTATGTACAAGATTTACTTCTAAACTAATTAACCGAAGTGTTCTATAAGGCGTCGCAATTAGAGACTATTTTGTTTTTAATTTGGTTTCAATCAAACGCGGTGAAAGGCGAGATATACTATTTTCCTAAATGTAAACTCTCTGAAACCCCATATTTTCTCCAAGAATATTCAACAACAAGCAGGTAATTATTATCGTATGTTTATATACTAAAACATTGTTGGCTGCATATGTGCGTACATATATTACCCCCAGGTCTTTGATTCGACAGATATTAAAACATGGTGACATGAAAGAAAGAAGCTATTAAGTATTTAATGTTGACATATTAGAGTTAAAACTGTTTAACGGCATAGCCCACTAGTTATCCTCTTCTCTTTTTTTACTTGTATAGTTTATATTTAACTTGTTTACAATTTTTTTTTTGTTTCAGCCCCCACTTTCTTTTTCTTCTCTTGAATCATTTGAATGATTTTTCTGTTTAACTTGATTTAAAAGAATAACATCCATAAATAAGAATAGTTTAGATTTTTGTTTCAAATCAGATAAGCACTGATGAGGCTGGATCAGTAATTGAAATTTGTCTGAAACATGTATGCATATATGGAGCCAAAACTGTTTGTATAATAAATAGGCTACATATATACACATATAAATCTTTAACATTTACTTTAGAACTGTCTCTCTCCGTCGCGGGATATATATATATATATATATATATATATATATATATATATATATATATATATATATATATATATATATATATATAATGTGTGTTGTAATATAAAAGGAGGGGGAGACAAAAGATTAGTTCGATGTGTAGCAGTGTCGTTATTTTATTTATTACATTATTTTTACAACAATTTGTATTTTCCATCAATCTAATTTTGACATTTTTTTTTTATTTACGTCTTCTACATAAATATAAAAGCCTGAATTGAACACCCACAGACACGGATGCGATTTTAAAAGTTCATAATTCCGGGAGTGTTTCCAGTTGCCCCGCAACGTTTCAATCTCTTTCTCTCCGAGACTTGGCATATTTGCCAGATTGATATATCGGTCGTAGAACATTTAATCGAATGTTTTAGCAAAGGATTATAGCTTTCAATTTGCTCGTATTTCCTTGCGCATGTCATCACGAAATAACTTGGTTGTTAAGCAGAATTCGTCCTTTCTACTTTCAACTTATTCATAGAAACTTTCTCAAAATCAAATATGTATGTTTATCAATAAATCAATGACACCAATAAAGAAGTGCCCAGTTCGAAAGTCAAATAACACACACACAAACACACACACACACACACATATATATATATATATATATATATATATATATATATATATATATGCCAAATTAATAAAATATTGGATAAGGAGGTATATTTAGTTATAGTAGTTTGTATCTTAAATAATGTAAGCCATTGTTTAAGAGAGATCAACTCGAGCCAATAAATTAGAAGATGTGTCGGCAAGTACCTATCACGTGATTATTACTTATTTAAACCTATTTAAGTGGGAGTAATTGTAAACTAAACACAGAGATTCAATACTGCAACAATGGATCACAGGTTGTATTTTTTATCTGTTATCAAGATCAATTAGAAAATATGTCTTGATGAGTGAACGGTGGTCATTATGACAGCAGGATAGTGATTATTTTTGGTACGGATTGAAGACAACTTGTTTAAATCAGACTTCAACATGACCATATTAGAGAGAGTTACCATGAAAGAGGTTTACAGGGGGGGGGGAAATTATAGAAATTGAGCTTTTTTTCTATGACATTGTGTTTAGATAAAGGCACACATAGAAAGTGCGGGAAATTTTTAATAGCGGTTTGACCTAATCGAGAACGTTTTTTACAAGTATAGAGAGGACTATAAATTCAAGCTCAAACAAATGCCTGTTATAAAAATAACATTAAACCAGAATCAGGTTCACAGCATTTTTTTTGTTTGTTTTTTTTGTAGAAGAGAGGTTGCAGAGAGTACAAAGTGCGCCCCAACTAAGGTTTCGTAGTGTTTTTTTTTACACTGTCTAAATAAGATAGGATGCTCCGAGATGCACCTCTCCAGATGTAGACAAAGTATTTCATTTTAGAAAGCATTTAAGTAATGAATTGTCTCGAAAGTGAAGCATTGACTGAAGCAGTGGAATGTTGCAACAATGTTTCCAGCAACTTATGTAACAGCTTTGATGTAAGTCTTCCATATTCAGTCTAGGACTGAAGGTCAAACCCAGAAGTCTGCTAAAGAATGTAGCTTCTTTCAGACGGGAGCAATTCATATCAATTGGAGGCAAGTAGGGATCAGAACATTAGTGGTGAAAAATAGAAGCTTGATTTTCGATGCGTTAAAGTAAATCAGCAACCTTTTGCTCCATTGCACACCGTGCTTAAGGTCGGAGGAGAAGAGACTTTGATCGTTGTTGGCCTTTGAAGTTTGTGCTTAGATTGTGGTGTCAACCGCATACATCTCGACAGATTTAGTCAGAATGTGATTTCGCAAATGATTGATGAGGTTTAGGAAGCACGTCAGTTTTTATACTTTGAGCTTCAAACGTCTGCCCATCGATGACTACGTGTTAAAACATATTGGATAGAAATGATCCGATGGGCGAGGAAACATCTCTATATATTCCATAGATAGTAATCATCTGTAGCAGACTTTTATGCCTAACCCTATCAATTTTTTTTACATATCGAAAGTTATTGCTTTAGAGAAAAGTCCCGTCGATAGATTCACTAATCCCATTTTAAATTACAGTCAGTACATCAATTGTAGATCTTACCGGACAGAAACCATATTGCTTGTCACTGAGTAAGTTGTTTTTGATAAGGTGGTTTAAAACTTCTATATTTAACACGGATTTCCCCGACTTTCCCGTGACACACGGAATGCTAATTGATCTGAATTGCCGTGCAGAAGATCGATCAATATTATTTTAAAACTAGACAGACTTATGAGTGTTTCAAAGTATTTGGTAAAATTTCTCTTTTAGCAATAGATTGAACAACTTTGCAAAGATTAGGCGCTATTTTCGTCTGCAGCTTTAACCATAATATAACTAATATTGTCAGAACTAGCTGATTGGCTTACATCGAGGTGCTTGTAGTGTTGCAATTCTTCGAACAGATATGTGGGTGTGGCTCAGATTATTTTCGATTTTGGGAGAAAGTTCTTGATGTAGTTGATCATGATCGCATGGGATTGTGTTTGATATAATGTTTTTGGCAAAGAGTTTGATTTTTTCAGATGCTGACGAAATCAAGTCAAACCCATTAATAATGATTAAGATAGAGGTCTTCCACTTGTTCAGGACATCAATTGTTGTTCATAAAAACCTATAGGAACCAGGCAACTGTTCTTCTACTCTTGGTGGACTTTTTGACACATAATGTTACGAATTCCTTTGAACATCATGAGTATAGCATAAATGTTTAAATGAAAATATATCGAGAATATTATTATTTCAGAAACACAAAATCTAATATTAAAAGATGGCGTAGATCTGGGCAGCCGCCAGAACGGAGGAAAACGGATAACATCTGAAGAGAAGAATGCGATTCCCAATACTCTTGTGAAGATTGAAATGAATACAACTATAACAAGTTTAAACAGACATTAAAAAATACGTGCGCCTATAAAGATTGGAAATCGTAAGAAGAATTAAAGCAACGCGTTAAAAAACGAAACCTAATTGAATTCTGTAGAAATATCGCAAAACCAAAATGCCAGACAATTGCGAATTCTTTCTGCCACTTAATCCGAATCGAAAACCACAAGACAATACAAATGAGAAAAAACTAAACTCAGTTGCCAAGCAAATTTGAAGAAAACAAGAACGGCTATTTTATGATACGTCTAACTAATCTGGTATTTTAAGATGCGTCCAACTAATCTGATATTTTTTAATACGTTTAAGTAATCTAGGGTGCAGAAGATATCCCAACCAATCTATTGTTCTCAAGATACGCTCAACGCCTGGTATTTTTAAGTAACGTCCAACTAATCTAATATTCTTAAGATTCCTCAATCTAATGTAGTAATTTAAGATTCTATCTAGTATTCTTAAAATGCATCAAATAAATCTAGACTTTTGAAAATACGTCCAACTAATCTGGTATTTTTTAAGATACGTTCAATAAATCTGGTATTCTTAAGATACGTTGAACTAATTTTTTATCCTTTGATACGTCTAGTTAATCTAGTATTCTTAAGATACGGCCAATAGATTTGGTATTCTTCAGATATGTCCCATACATTTTCACGCTTAGATATGAAAACTGTATAATCAAACTGAAAGGCATAGGCGAAACATTTGTTTAAACTTGAGCATGAAAAATTCTTCAGTAGAGCCAAGTCTAGTAATAAAAATGGATGAGAAAAGAAATAACTATCGAAGGGAAAAATATTATCTAATTGTCAATATTAAATGTAGTTTTTCCAAGCAAAAATTAGCAGCAGAGAATTTCATGTAAAACAGGAGTAGTATTAATCTAGTGACTATAAGCAGAGCATCGTTCCCTTCGCATATAAAGGCGGAAGTTATGATATTAAAATTCGAAGATTTTAAGTATATTTTATGCAGCGATTTTGGCAACTGATTAATCGGTTTTTATTATGCTTGGCTATTAATATAATAGTATAAATATTCATTATCATACGTTCTATAATATGTCAAAATATCGAAACACAGATCATACAAAATATGTTGATCATATGCGTGACCTATTTAAGTTCAGTTAAGCCTTCTATGGCAATGTCACAAACCGAGGAATATTATCTTTTCAATTTAGAAATTACATACAAACGAAAATACAATCTGAACTTTACTATGAGAGATCTGGTAATTAACGTAACGGCTTACCGAGATTATTAGTTAAAATAAAATATTATATAAATGTGTTTCGTTGGACAATCTAGTGAATACAAAGCCAGATTTATTTCATTCTGCAAATAATGGTTTATAAAGCTAGTTATGAAAAATAAATAGATAAAATCTAAAATTAGACGTTATTCTTTCTAGATGCTGCATATATAATGTTACTATCCTTGGAGACATTCTCTCCTGTATATAATAGAGTATTTCAATGCATATTACATTTCACTTAGTCTACCTATTTCACTGTTCTACGTTTTACGGAAACTACGAGGAACTCTGACTTAAATTTTGCATGGATTTTGGGTCTGATAGAATGCAGCGAAGTAAGCATTATAGTGTCAGTAACAGGCACAGTTACTGATTACTATGGATTATTATTTTGTTCCAGTTTTTTTTTATCGGAAACTAGGTTTTGAATAGGCCGGAAACATTTTATGGAACTTTATTATGATGAGGTGTAGCGAACTACGTACTATGATATCCGTTCTATGCCAGTTAAAGATTATCAGGAACTAATAAATATTAATATGTTAAAAATATTACTAATTTAACCATATTCAACTATGACTATGACATGTAGTACTCACAGTAAATCAATGGTATATAAAGTTTGCTCGTTTGAAACCGGCTTAAAATATTAGTATTTTATCATGACTTCCCTGTATGAAATTACTTTTGTAATAAACACGGCGTGACAGAGCGAGAGAGCGAGAGAGAAGGGAGAGAGGAGAGAGAAAAAAAACAAACAAGAAAACGACGGAAACAAATTGTAAAGGTATCATTTATATCTCAACTATTATTTAAACAGAACTTTGTGTGCGTGCGTGTAAGTGTGTGCGTGTATGTGTGTGCGTGTGTGTGAGTTCATTCCATATAGGCTTGAAAATGTAAAGCCGATTTTTATAAAATTTCATATGAAGGTAGTTTATAGGCCTGTCAGTGATTTTCGATAAATTTTGTATCAGAATGTCTTTGATAAGTATCGATAATCGATAATCGAAATAATCCGATGAAAAAAGGAACAGGCGATTAACTACCAAATTTAACACCTTACACTGCCTAACATCTCAAGTACATTTGAGAAATGTTATTACCACACAAGCCAAAAAGGGCCAATATAGAAAATTCACATTAGGTAACTTATATGATAAAGTCGCGTTCGAAATGAATGTTTCTATTTAAAACACAATTATTTAAAACCCCATTATACGTGACTTTTTTAATTTAAACTTAAATTCAAACTCTTATAATCGAACATGCAGTAAGATCAATCATATAAAATAAACAGCAGGTCCTTTAATATGACAGGGGCGCGTTCAAATAAATGTTTCTGTTTAGACCACAATTGAACCATGATACTTGACTTTTGTATTTGAAACTTTCATTCAAGCCATTTATATCCAAAACAATTATAAAATACACTGTAGGTTCTCTACAATGCAATATAGATTACAAAGTATTCTTGACTAAGTCGCTGCGGGTCAAGTTTCCTCTCTGTGTCTCTAACTAAAGCAGGCGATTAATCGATTAAATTTTTTAAAAATAGGCGATTCTACCGATTTTGATGAAAATAATAATATGGAGGTGTGATAAATTCGTTGAATATTATTCAATGCCGGACAACATCGGGTACCCTTGCGAGTAGAAAAAATATACATGGCGTCTAACAACATGCAAGTTTTTTTATATTAATTTTTTTTGGATCCTAGCAGTTCAGCCCGGCTTTGGCCGGGCCCTATTTACTGTTCATAACTTTATGTGTATATGGATATATATATATATATATATATATATATATATATATATATATATATATATATAATATACATGCATATATATGTATATATATATATATATATATTATAAATCTGAGACATGTCCAGTTAACCTACATCTAAAATTTCAAGTGGTTAGACCTAAAATCTCAAGTCGTTAGACCTAAAATTGACAGAGGGGTTTGTTAGAGTCCTTAACTATAAACTACGTCAACTTTGACATATTGGCAGTCAAATTTTCACGACAACTGATTTAAAAGTTTGCTGCGTGTCTTAATATATTTTATGTAAAATTTCAAATGTTTAGTGACAAAATTGGCTGAATAATTTGCTAAATGCCGCAAAGGTAAAATCTTTTGAACTTTGACCCCTTGACAGCCAACATTTCGGCCCAAAACGTATTATAAAGCTTGTTCTAGGTCTAAATACACTTTTTGTAAAATTTTAAATGTTTAGACCAAAATTTAGCTGAGTAATCTGGTAGAGACCATAGAGGTAAATATTTTAAAAATTTAATCCCAATTCTGACCCCTTAACATTGACTGTTTTAGGGATTAAATTGAATTAAAAAGTTTGATCAATGTCCAAGTAATCTACATCTAAAATTTCAAGTTTATATACCCAAAACTGGCGGAGGAGTTTCGTAGAGTTTTCAAAGGACAAATTGTTGAATTTTGACCCCCTCGACAACCAAATTTCTTGTCGAAAACTGATTAAATTTTTTTCCTAAATCTCAATACCCCTTATGTAAAATCTGGAGTCTGTAAACTGAAAATAGACAGAGTAGTTTGGTAGGGAAATGTACACACACAGACACACATACAGACAGACACTTTCATAGATTGGTGACTTGTTGAATTACTCCAAAATTACAGATAATTATAATAATGATATTAAAGTCTTCGAATACAAATCTATCTTTAAACTGATGAATACTTTAACATTGTGACAAGAAACTTATTCAGATATGTAATTTATTCAGATCTGTCTAAATCAGTAAATTTAACAGAGTGCGTATGCGACCTAAATTTCATTTCAACTTCGTCATATAAATCCAACAAAAATGTATCTTAAAAAAACACTCACACATTAATTTCCATATGAACTTGGACGGGTCAAGTACTACCATTGTTGTTTTTGACACATTGATTCATAAAACACGACTAAAAGTGAACTGTAGCATCGTTAGTGTGCTAGACTTTGGAACCCCCTTTCGGGATTCTGTTTTTCCAACTGTGCTGACATGCAAAAGTTCAAATGTAATGTGAACATACATCTTGCTACTCATCCTTCATAATATCCCTTAAACTTATGTCACCGATAGTAATACCCTACTGCAAAGTGGCAATGTGCCTTGTTTAGGGTGAACATTGAATAAAAGAAAATAGCCATAACTGAATTGCACCAACGAATATGAATATATAATGAGAATGATGTCAACCTTCCCTCTCGTGAGAAAATGGCGTTCTGCATCTTGTTTGGTGCATTGCGGCGTGTGCTGTAGCTACACACTCCAAGCAGCAGTTGCCTTTGCAGATGCAGGCTTGAAAGAGTGATAAGAGGACAGAGGTTTGGTCAGTTACCAGAGTCCCCTTTTTGGGCGTTACGCACAAAATCCGATGGAAAGGCAAGGTAATACGAACGGATTCAACGCAACTACAAGAGTTGCCTGAAAGGTGTTGCAGTGCTTTATCATGCGCACATCGAGATTCCAAGCAGGTATTTGTCAGGGTTTACTTTCTTAAGGACTCATAAAGTAATAGATCTATTCGTCCATAGCTTGTAAAAATTTGAAAACATTTCCAAATTTTGACGAAGATCCTCATTTATTTATAATAAATTTATTATGTATTTATGGCTGTATCAATGTAAAAGTGAAATTCTTAAGTGCTTCTTTCTAAAATAGACTCGGGCAAAAGAAACTCGAATTCTATAACGGTGAAAATTTGAAAATATTTCCACTTTTGACGTAAATATCATAGTTGTGGTTATAAATAGATAACGAAAGCGAAAAGTAACTCTAGCCTGAAGCAAAAACCTATAATCAAATGAGACAATTACGTACTGTAGCTTTTTTATTGTCATCTACTCAACTTTAATAACATGTATGAGTCTTGTTTGTCTTAATGGACTGCTTGTCTTACCAGAGCACACATAAGTTATACATATTTTAATAATAACAGTTTCATATCTATGTCGTTAATATTGTACTAGATACGGATTCCTTCCTGTCTGCCTATACACAGTGTAATAACTATTATTGACACGAATGCGTCTGAGTGCTAAGGCAAGTTTCAGCGTAATTGATAATCATTGTGTGTATCAGTTCGATCAGGTTCAGTCTATAACGTTATTTTATGTGTCAGAAAAAAAGATCAATTAATGCATTGAAACATATACTAGATGTAAATTGACAAAGCTTATATAATTATCAGTACCAAAATATAAAATCGCACAACAGCGGGCAGCGATCAGATAGAAAGGTAAATATTGGAACATCGATTACCTTTTGCACAATCTAGTTGTCATTCTTTACTTCTAAGTGTAAATTGCACTGTATTGCGTAGTTCCTCGTCTTACTTTCTTTTTTCGTTGTTTTCTGTTTTCTCTTTTTGGCAGTGTGGCTAAATTCCATTGTTCGATTACCTTTGTTCCGAATATAGAAGAAGAATAGTTAACACAGTGATTGATAATGAATAGTTATTCATAAGAAAATGTTTAAAAATTTGGCGAATATAGTCAACACTTATAAAGAAGACATTTATAAATATAACGTAACTATAGCTACGTAGAAAACCATATACACAGATGGGCATATAGATGTCGTCACTGGTTGTCACAGTTATTTATTTTAAGGCATCGTATAAAGAAACGCCGATAGCTTCGACAACATTCTAATTTAAAACCCAACTTATTCTCTAACACTTTGTCCTCACGTAACGCTATATCCGCATATCCCTTTTAATCTATCTCTTCTGATACCACTCATCAAATCTGACACTAGTGGTAGACTACCCAATAATACAATATGGTATCGTTATTTGCTTTACACACTTGCATATCATTGTAAACTTATTTATTCATATATGCCGAAATTTATATTAGTGTATCATTTATCCGTCATCTAAAAAAAAAAAAAGTTTGAATGAAAGCTTAATGCGTCTATAAAGGAAAGACAAGTTAATGTTCTTCAACGTTTTTGAAATTAAGTATTTTAAATTTATGACTATGTTAAATAACCTTTTCGACATTCTTAGCTGATCCAACAAAATATTTATCATAAAAAGCTTTATCTGTGCAGTAAGAATCTTATATAGGTCAAGTTAAAAAATATCAAATAATTAAGTTAAACAATAAACAAAGGACAATAGTATTAGTATTTAAAAATGTTACTTACGACTACGCTATAATTTCACGTCGAATCAACATACGTATATTACGTATTGTTTACGTTAAATAAAAAAATTAATGATTTTTTTTATTGAAAATAGTAAAAAGACATTTGATATTTGTTTACTGATAATAGTTTACTTTAATAGGATTATTTAATTCAATTTATATTCATGTTTCTTGCCTCTAGACACCCGAACTATTGCAGATCTTTTGTTGAGATGAAATAGATTTTTATTTTGTATCTTTTCGTTGAATTTAATAATATATTTTAAGCAGCCTAAAACAAAATTCTCGAATCATCACTGGCCGTGTTAATAATCGTCAGAAAGTTTAACAAATCTTTCCATGTTCAAATGTTTATTCATATATCGAATTCATAAACATCGTTTAAGCAGGTTAAATTGAAAAAAGATTCGCTTCGTCTGGACCGAATGAATTAGAGTTGCCATTTTTTTCCAAAGTGTAATGCAATATTTTCCAGGCGATATCGATTATCATTATGAATCTTAGTAATAGTTTTACTTCATCTTCTGTCTATAACATTCACGTCGATATATCCATCGGCAAGTATTTTTAGACTGTGTTAAATGTTAATTTATTAATTGCGAACTATTATCCTCATCTTTATTAGTTGTTGTTTCATGACGTTTCAGCCAACTATTCCTCTGGCCTTCGTCAGGTGGTAACCGCGGCGGGATAGGAACTCCGAACCTCTTAACTGCATTCTCAGCAATTACTGTCATCCATAGTCGTTGTCGTCTCACCACGTTTTGGCCAGGTAAGCCTCTGGCCCGACTTGGGTAGGATTGAAACCGTTATTTCCAGACAATTCTCACCTGGAACCATAGAGATTGCAGTAATTGCTGAGAATGCAGTTAGGAGATTCGGAGTTCATATCCCGTCGCGGTTACCACCTGACTAAGGACGGAGGAATAGTTGGCCGAAACATCATAAAGCAACAACTAAGAAAGATAAGGATAATAATCCGCAATAAATAAATTAATAAATAATACTCATCTCAATAACAAATTCCAATTAAATAATATGTATGTGTGTGTTAATTGTGTTCTATAATGACAAAACTTTTACAAAAGAACACCTTTTTTCAAGAAATTGATGCTAATCTCATTAACCTACTCATCTAATTTTAGTCTTAAGCTTACCACATCTTCCCTCAAGTATTAGACATAAACCTAACCTGATTTTGTCCTCGTGCCCGAGAGATAAAATCATGAAAAAATATAACACAAATTTTGCTCATTATGCAGACATACTAACAGGGTTTTTATTTGAATTGTGGTTTTAAATTCAAAATAAATTACACTAACTGAAATCACGAATACTTTAAATGTTAAAAGTCAGTAAACACAAAACAAACAAATTACACAAACATAAAAATTGCACACACTATAACGTATCTAAAGTCTTTGCGCAGTCTAGACATTTATGTCCTCCTGGAAGTCATACATAGTATGGTTTATACACGTTATCGGTTATTTATATTATAACAGATTGTATTATGGTGGACAGACTATTGTAAATCGACATAAGCTAAGTATATTTAATAGGAAATGTTGAAGAATACAAAAGCTTATTAAAACATATATATTTACTTGTTTAGATGGGTGAATGCAACTAAACATTGGGAAAATTATAAGTATACTATAGTTTTTTTGGTTTGTGTAAATGAACAAAAGTTATAACCGGTTGACTTAGAATGACTACTTTATGCTAAATTGATTTGTGTTCATGTTTGCATTAACTACTGCCCCCTATTAATCGCTCTCAAGCACTCACTGTAAATAATCAATGATATAATATGTACTTTACTGCACTTTATCATAAAAAAGGTTCATACAAATATTCAGCCAAATCATCGCAGTAGTTTCTGAGAAATAATGAAACTTAAATACTAATTCCTATTAATCTCTGGCGCTACGAACAGGATTCGAGACAGAAGATTGGGAAGACTATTTCCTCAAAGCAGGCATTGCTGCCGATTCCGCCAAGAGCTACGCTGCAACTTTTGTGAAGGAAAAACTGAGGAAAGAAAACCTTCAAGTAATGGATCGAGCCATGCTAAGAGAATTGGGAATCACAACAATGGGAGAAGCTCTATCCTTCGACAAACCAAGGAGCCCGCTACCCGGACCACCTATGCTAAGGTACCAGCTGCCAGGCCTCCCCAACTTCATCTCGAAATGACCCCTCAACAATTCAGAAAATTTCGGATTGATTGGGAAGTATTCACCAGAATAACGGACATGCCAACTTCTCAGGCCAATATCCAGTTATACAGTTGCGCTGATGAATCCGTGCAAAACACAATCCAATATATAGCTGACAAAAATGTTCGTGCGGATTTTTTTTATTTGATTTTAAATGAAGTATTTTCAAATAAGTTTTCATCATAATACCTTTCTTTATATATAATTTAAAGATTATTTTTCGCCCTCTCCAACCTCTAGACAATAATTATTTTAAAGAAGTAAGTCTTCTTTCCAGATCGTTAAACTATCGATGGAAAAAAGCAAATTCGTACAATTTTCATAATTTTTATTTCGTTGAAATTGAGCAAACGTTTTAAACCGTTGACTTAAAATGAGTGCATTATGCCAAATGTTTAAATAAAGTGTTCTACTGTAGTGACTAATATAAATTTATCGCTACGTATCTCTATTTCCCCTCTAGTCTAAACAAAATGGACATCATATCTATCCGCTCTATCATATCGTTACGAATACACATACGAAATTTCAGGCGATAACTTTCAACTTTCTCGAAAACTGTTTTCGAAAAAAGTTGAAAGTTTTCGAAGGGCAGACAAAAATATATTTAAATTGTTAAATCCGTTTGAGCCTAGCATGTTTGTCTTCAATTTGTTGGTAAAATTAAAGAAGTGAATTATTGTTTTTAATCTGTTTTACACTATTTAAAACACCCAAATTACATTCTATGTTTTTAAGTTTCGTCAATTAATGTTGAACTTCCATTTACTATATAAATATACGCAGTCGTCATGACTACTAAAAAACAAACGAAGTGAATGCATGTTATTGATGTTTTACTTTCGGTTTCATTTTCTTCTCCAAATGACGGGTGTAAATCTTATCAAGCAACATATCTTATTAGATAGCAATGTGCATCGGATTAATCGCGCATAATCTGATGATAAATCATCTATAAAGAAGCAAACAGCTTTTCTTTTCAGTCTCTTAATAATGACCATGATTATTTTCTTAAGTACAAACTACCTGTACTTTTTTAATGTTTTCAATGTGTTCTATTTGTGTGGGTGGAAAAGAAGGTCAATGAGGTTTGTATTACTGTGCACATAGATTCGAAAAAGTTGTTAAAAAACAAGTATATAACAAATAAATGTTATCAAAGGCAAGATAAGTTACTTTTCTACCTAACTGGATATATTTTTCGTGTTTTTATTCAATGTAACATGTTTATTCAGCTCGAAAAGCATTCAGTGTTTACCGATGTATTGGAAAATTCAAAATGGTGCCCGACACTCTCCTTAACACGGTAAGTTCAGGAAAAGATGTTATAAATAATAAAGTAGACAAACAACTGTTAGAAATTCGCTCATTATATGTTACCGTGACATAAGTTGACATATATTCGGTGTTTTTTAATAGTATTTTGTCTAGTTTATTATTTATAACACCTTTTCCCAAACTTACCATGTTAAAGAGAGTGTCGGGTGCCATTTTGAATTTTCCAATACATCGGTAAACACTGCATGTTTTTCGAGCTGAATACACATGTTACATTGAATAAAAAAAACATGGATCCAGTTTGGTAGAAAAGTAACTTATCTTGCCTTTGATAACATTTATTTGTTATATATTTGTTTTTTGACAACTTTTTCAAATCTATGTGTACAGTAATACAAACCCGGTCGGCTTGATTGTTTAATTAGGAAATAAATATTTAACACATCAGAGAGACTAGTATATACTTAACTGAAGGATAAATAAGCAAACACAGCGGATACAGATAATAAGGGCGTTTTCTTGTTGGCGATTATTAAAGTTTTCCTTTAAGCTATTATAACATGATTGACGATGTGCCCCATATACAAACTGATATCACACTTCCGTTTCGCTGTCAACCTCTATATTCATGATGTCAAGCGACTTCCGCTTACGTCTCTTTTTCTGTCTATTTAAATTCATACCTAACCTTCAGGTAATCACATCCCGTCATCATAGAAATCGATTTATTTCTTAGTAGCAGGCTGCGTGTATACAAACAGCGTCTATTTAACAGATGTATCTTTAACGATAAGATATACACCATGTGTCGTCTACTGATTAACATATTTTTCAATTGTAGTATGTGTGCGGCCTTTTCCTCACAAATGCATATTGTTAACAAACATGATATATATATATATATATATATTTTACCGACAGTTTTTTCAAACGAAAACAATATATCTGCTTGTCTCATAATAAAAGAATCACATGCCTTCTCATTTGTCCAAATGCTAAAAGAGCACCATAACAATAAGTTACATTTTACATGGTGTTTACTCATCTGATGGGTGCATTCGTTGGAGTTTTGCACGCTGAGTCTCTGCCTACATTTTCACTCATCCTCCGTTCTGCTTTCAGCATAGTCGTTCACACGTGTTTACGCTAACGCGTTTCTCGATAACTCATTAGCTTGTTTTTTGATAAGTAACTATTTCCTTAGAAAAACAGACCAATTCGCGTGTCCAAGGACACTAACAGATGACCTCCCATATAAGTCAAAGTATGTGTTTATTTATCCAACTAAATTCTAATCTACTTAAAAATTCCTTAATTGACTTTCTTTATTTTATTTCTGAATCAATTTTCTGACCAAACATTCTGTAAATCCACATGTTCCAAAATCTATTTTTTTTTTCAATACAAATAATTTACCAGGTTCGGCATTGCACCGATATGCTAATATAATTCTACATATATTCCACATTGTTGTGACTTCGATGGTATTTAGTTCTACTTTTTTCAAGAGAAACACTATTCGATGCAATCACTATCAGATATAGTGACGCTTGGCTAACGCTTTTATCTGTTTGTACTTGAAGATTTTCATAAATAACAAACACATCGCGTGAAACAAAAATATACTTAAAATTTTAAAAGATCAGTAAATATAGTAGATTCTATTTGCCCACAGCTGCCCGGAAGTTGTTAACAACTACTAGGCGGTGCTGAACATTGATCAACGCAACGGTGCATATATATAGCATACTAGCCGGCTTTCCGGCGTTGTTCTGTCCTAAGATACGCATAAATGTTAATCCATACAGAAACTGAAACGGGTACACGAGTGTTATATTTTTTCTAAACAGTTCACTTTTAGTAACAAAATAAAAAAAATACTCAGGCTGAGATCGAAACAAAAACCTACAGACTATAATTCAAGTGCGATAGCCATTAGGCTATCATGACATGGTCATTAAAAAGTGTATTCAAATCTATTTAGTCTTAATATAATTAATATGTAATGTGAACGATTTCCGCATGCGCATTTATAAACTTGTTAATAAACAGATAACAATTTGATGAATCCTAAGTACCAATATTTCAATTTTGACCTCGTAACGACCCTATTTGGGGCTAATAGTAAATTAAAAGTTTTCCACGTGTCTGAATACGCTATATACCTAATTGCTAGTTTGTAGATCAATAATGCGTTGAGTATATTGGTTGAGAAGCGTCCTCACACAAACACAATCTTATTTTTATAGATATATAGATAACTGAACAACTATGAAAAAAATTGCACGTTTATCAAATAAAAACAGCCAGACGCCATTTTCCAGTCTTTAGAGTAAGGCAAACGAAGTGAGAGAGAGAGAGAGAGAGAGAGAGAGAGAGAGTTAGAGTGAGAGTGAGACTGATTCGACATGGGGGAGGGTCAACAACTCATGCGTCAGATGACGGTATGACGTCGTGACCTGATTTACTTTAAATAATTGATAAAGCGAACAAACGTTATATACGCCGCTTTAGCGCAGGTAGTTAAGGCCTTGGTTCATTATCTAAATGTTTTGGGTTCGAATCGTGGTGTGATATGTTTTTTTTTTTCGATTTTTTAAATTTAAATATTGAACCCTGTATTATTTAAGCAATTTTTCACGTTATTGTTTTTTTTTGTGTGTTTTACCACACCCCCTTAATTAAACCGTTGTTTTCTTTTCTTACTTCGCTTATAACAATGCTTACATCGTCATTGTCGTCGTCGTAACGCTCGACGACTTTCAAACATCTTTCACTTCTGGCTGGCCGATTTTATTTTCAAACTTTGCCTCAGGGGTTCGGCTTCGATCCTACCCCCCCCGGTTTCTTTTTTATTTAACATCACACAACCCTAAAAACACCCGGTTAACGCCGGGTACCCCTCGCTAGTATATCTATAAAAGAGAAAGTGTCTGTCTGTCTGTGTACATTTCCCTAGGCAACAACTCTGTCAATTTTCTGTCTACAGACTCTAAATTCTATATACAGGGTACTGAGATTTGGGAAAATCTTTTTAATCTGTTTTCAGTCAGAAATTTGGCTGTTAAGGGATCAAAGTTCAACGATTTCACCTTTGAGAACTCTACCAAACTTATCTGCTAATTTTGGGTCTAAACACTTTAAATTTTAGATATATGTTCCGTGAACATGGATCTTGATTTGAGCCCCAAACAATGAATGTTAAGGGATCATAATAAGAGACAAAGTTTTTAAAAATTTAACCTTTGCGGTCTCTACCAAATTACTCAGACAATTTCTAAACATTTGAAATTTTGCATAAAGGGTATTCAGAGATAGGACAAGCTTTTCAATAGGGTTGGGTCGAGAATTTGAGCTACCAATATATAAATGTACGTTTGTATGTCTGCCTACATCTTTCGACTGAAGCGGGATATTTTCACAAGATCAGTATGAATTTTAAGCTCGACCCTTCAGACGACAAATACCGAAAAATTGGCTAAAAACATTAATACCTTCACCCTCAACTGGGCACTTATCTACAGGGAGGGGTCGCTATTTTCACCGATATTTCCAAAAGTCACCCCTCTGTTTGATTGTCCAGCCTTAATTGAAACCTACGTCACTTCCGGTTTGGCGGTGGCCGTAACAGCAAAGACGACTCGTTTCCCCCTTCTTTTCCTCCTTTGCGATATGGGTTCGAGCCTGCCTTCTTACTACCACTTTTTTTTTGCTCAACACACACATCCAAACACCTGGGCAACGCCGGGCACTGAGTCTAGTATCTATAAAAGTGAAAGTGTCTGTCTGTCTGTGTGTCTGTGTGTCTGTGAACATTTCTGTAACAATATCTCTGTCAATTTTCAGTCTACAGACTCAAACTTTGATATCCAGCTTATTGAGATTTGGTAAAATTCGTTTTCGGCCGGAAATTTGGGTATAAAGACGTCAAAATTAAACGATTTGACCTTCGAGAACTCTACCAAACTCCTTCGCCAAACTCCTCCGCCAAATCTGGGTTTAAACACTTGAAAATTTAGATATAGGATTCTTGGGCATGGATCTAACTTAATAACTTGATTTGAGCCCAAAACGTCACGTTTTCCCCCTTTCATTTCCTCTTTCGTGGTACGGATTCGAGACTGCCTTCCTACTACCACTTTTTGTTTCTTTTTTTTTTTTTTTTTGCTTAACGTACACCTCCAACCCCCCGGGCAACTCCGGTACCCATGCTAATTTAGCATGAAATAGATATGTAAAATATGCGACACTTCAACGGCAATCGATTTATATAAGTAAGCTAGCAGCTAGCGGTAAATGTAATATACTTATATTATTTAATGGGAAATAGTATAGCTTTTTGAAATGAATATTGCGATTTTAACAATAAACGGCGTTAAAAGATATATAACATTTTTTTAATCATTTTACGAGCTGAGAAGACATTCATGCAGGGTAAGTGCAAACCTAACTTCACGTTTTTTTCCCAAGACAGTTTATATCGTAAGAACGTTGCAGACATTAAAATGAAACAGTGCGATAAGAGTAGAAAGGAGAAATAAATGTTTTAAATCACCACCAATAAACTATTTATGAGATTTCCCTTTCTTTTCTTTTACCTCAATTTTCTTTTTACCTTTCCTTCTTTTGCATCTTTCACTTTTCTTCCCTATCTCTTTACAAATAGATGTAGGGATGATGGAGTGATGCGGGAAAGGGCAAGAAGGAAACTTTATCTGTATACTTTTTGACCGCGGTAAATTCAGGTCATATTAAAAACATTTTCATAACGAAATAATCCCGGTTTACCCTTAAACCCTTTTTCGCATAGATATTTCCAAAAGGTTTGTCGAATTACACTACCCTAATAATTGACCGTGTACACACTAATACGTAAAGGATTTGGGGCGAGCATTAAACAGCCATATATATACTGTGCTTTCCAGCCCTTCGTTATTCTCATCTCAGTTTTTAACCCGCATCCTTTCAACCTTATTTCCTATATCTGAACACAGACTCTAATTCACACCCTATTCAATCTTCTTTACATACAACCAAATCTTATTCCTTGTTCCTACATTGAACGGAATTGATATTGATTCCCTGTGACGTGAAACACCTCATATTTTCATTGCAAACTTTTCTTTTGTATAAGCCGTATCTTCTGACGCGATCTCTAGTTACTAAAAACTGACTGAAACATGACCATGACTGCGTAGTAACATATTACTGATTATGAAAAAACAAATAAAAAGAATATATATATATATATATATATATATATATATATATATATATATATATATATATATATATATATATACTAGCCTGGGTGCCCGGCGTTGCTCGAGTGTTTGGAAGTGTGTGTTAAGCAAAAAAAAAAAAAGTGGTTGTAGGCAGGTAAGATCAAACCAATACCACGAAGGAGGCAAAGGGCGTGAAAAAACCCTGACGTCTTTGCTGTTGCGCCCATATTCATACCAGAAATGATATTCGTTTGAATTAAGGCTTAAAAATCGTAAAGTGAGGGTGACTTTCGAAAATATAGGCTATAAAAACGACCCCTCTCTGTAGAAAAGTGCCCAGATGTAGGTGAAAAATTAATGTTTTTGGCCAATTTTTCAATATTTGCTGTCCCGACCGGTATGAGTGTCATCCTACACTTATGACTGTGTAAGTATAAAACACTAGTGTACGTATAAAAGTAGAATTTTAGTTATCAAACTCCTTTAAGAAAACTTAAAGATCGGCACAGTCATGGATGCATAAACTAAGAGGCAGTCATGTAGTGTTTATTCATTTAATTTTTTTTATTATTCAATTTTCACCCCAAACAAGGCACAGTGCCACTTTGAAGCAGGGGGCTACTATCAGGGACTTAATTAGCGGGGTCATTATGAAGGGATATGAGTAGAAAGATGCTTGTTAACATTACACTTGAACTTCTGCACATTAGTGCAGTTGGGAAAGCAAAATCCCGGCAGGGAGTTCCAAAGACCCGCAGTTCTGGGGAAGAAACTATTGGAGTAAAAGGCTTTCTTGCACCTAGGGATCTCTACTGTAAAGGGATAATATTTAGTAGCTTGTCGGGTTTTTCGGAGGTAGTTACGTCGGGGAGGTACAAGTGTTTGCAGTTCGTCAGAGCATTCACCATTAAAGTATTTGTAGAACGGGTAGAGAGATGCAACATCTCATCGATGGGACAGAGGCTGAAGCCTAGATGATAGTTCAGGACCTATCAGGTTGGCGACTCTCTTTTGAACCCTGTCCAGGAGCGAGAGACAAGCAGCAGATACATCAGCCCAGATGTGACAACAGTACTCCATACATGGGGGAATGGTGGTCTTATAGAGGTATAGGATACTGTCAGGCTTAAGTAGTTTTCTAGCACGGTAGAGAGAGGCAACCTTCCTTGAAGCAGCCTTGGCAATGCTCTCAATGTATCTATTCCAGTTCATATTCCCTGTAAACCTTAGGCCAAGGAGTTTAAAAGAAGTACTTTCAGGCAATGTGTTCTTTGCCATTGCTATTGGTGGTAGAGAAGGTTTCTTGTAGTTATTGAAGGAAACAAGCTTAGTCTTAGCAGCATTGAATGTGACCAACCATTTTTGTCCCCATTCCACTACAGATTGGAGGTCATCCTCTAGTGTTTCTGCCATGTACTTGGATATGTGTTCATTTGTTTTCCCCTCATATCTGTTATAGAGAGTGGTGTCATCGGCAAATATACTCATCTCCGAAACAATTTTATCAGGGAGGTAATTTATGAATATCAGGAATAATAGAGGTCCCAGGATAGACCCCTGAGGTACTCCCGCATTTATGTCATATTGTTTAGATGTACGACCGTCGAGGACAACTTTGATGTTTCTATTACTTAAGAAGGATTTAATTACATTATGAATTCTTCCAGTGATTCCATATGATCTAATTTTCCTTAGAAGACCATCGTGCCATACCCTGTCAAAAGCCTTAGATATATCAAGGGCTACCGCTCTACCCTCCCCTTTTTGTCCAATGAACGGTATATACGTTCAGAAACTACAGTTAAGATATCTGCTGTTGAACGGGCTTGCCTGAATCCATATTGTTTGTCAGTCAGGAGTTTAACAGATGTTAGGTGCTGGACTAGGGCTTGATTAACTAAGGACTCAAATATTTTGGCGAAAAGCGCGAGGAGGCTAATGGGGCAATAATTTATTCAGATCTTTCACCAGAATTCTTGAAGACTGGTACCACAGAGGCGGTTTTCCAGCAGTCGGGAAAGCAAGATTCGTTAAGGCATTTATTGTAAAGTTTCGAGAGAAATGGAGCAACCTCGGCAGAGCATTTTTAGAATAGCACAGCCGGGATGAGATCTGGTCCACGTGCTTTTGAGGTGTCTAGGTATTTTATAATAGCATGTACCTGAGAAGGAGTGATTTCCAAATCGTCTAGTGTGGCGTCTGTTCGAAGAGGAAAATCAGGGAGTGAGTGGTGTACCGAGTTCAGTGTGGAGTTTGAGGCAAACTGACTAGCAAGCAGATTAGCCATGTCAGTTGCCGTGCAAGCAACCTCATGATTGTTTGATTGTGGCGGAATAGTTGACTGTCCATTATTTACTACGCTGTTGTAGATTTTCCAAAAATCCCGGGTTCCTAATTTCTGTGCTTCGATGCGTTTTCTGGTGGTTTCGGAGTAATCTGTCTTAGCTGTCTCTATCACTCTCTTACAATTATTTCTAGCTTCTATAAACTTCTGTTTATTTGAGCTGGACTTATGTCGGTTGAATCTGCGGAACTCATGCTGCGTTTGACAAATGGCAGCTGCACAAGCAGAAGTAAACCATTAGGGAGAGTGGGGCTTGCTATAGAATTTCCGTGCGGGAACATGTGCTTCAATAGCAGTTTTGAACCATTCACTGGTCTTATTTGCACACTGTTCCGCTGGAAGTGTAAAGATATTTTGCCATGGGGCATTTCTGATGAGCTCCCTGATGGCTTCCCAATCAGCCTTTTTGTAATATCTCGTTGTTTTGAATAGTGGGTCTTCAGTTTTAGAGCAAGAATTAAGGGTGATTTCTACCATTATCACAGCGTGATTCACATTCCCGAATGGGATGTGGGAATTTGTTGTACAGTCATTGGGAACCATTGTCAGAAAGAGATCTAGAAGTGAGGCATGTTGATCTTGCTGGTCTGGGAAACGTGTCGGAAATGTAACCACCTGAGATAGGGAATGGGATATAGGGAAGCTATGTGTTGTGCTAGAGAATCCTAGCCAGTTACTGTGGTGGACATTGAAGTCACCAAATACATGTATTTGTGCGCTAGTATCGAGGGAGAGTGTTATATATATGCTGTCTGAGACTTTGTTTATTAGGGTACAGTCTCGGTTTAATGGAGAGCGGTAGACAAAATACAAGTAGCTAATATTGTGTTGCATATTTAGTCTGAAGCACATAAAGGCCTGGTCGTCTGATTCTAGTTTTATTTCTCTAGTCAGGGGGGAGGGTGTTACGAATATAGACTCCGAGCCCATGCATATGTCTGTCCGAGTCCTTACGGTAGAGTTGGAGATAACCAGGCATGTTAAAGTGGTTAGAGGGAATGGAGGAGTGAAGGTTAGTTTCACTTAATGCTACGATATCCGGGGTGTTTACAAGGAGAAATGACTCAACATCATCTAAGTTAGTTCTAAGCCCGCGGATATTAGTAAACGCAAGCCTCAAGGGAAGAGGCAGGTTGGTTTTCTTTGAGTTTTGTCCTGGTTTAAACGTAAGTTTTGCTTGAGCTGTCATTTCATTTTATTTTATTTAAAAGTTTCAGTTAGGGTGAGTGAGTGAGGGGGCGCCGGACAAGTAGTTATGCAGAATACCAGACATGCAATACAAGTAGACTATCAGCTGTTCTCACCCACAGGATTGTGGCCTCAGGAAAGCCCACCGGGGATGAGTACCAGGTCCCTTTCCATACGTGACATGGCACTACAAACATCCCGATATTTTACAACTGTTAATGGAGCAGCCGCTCTAAGCGCTACCAAAAAGTTAGGGTTCCTGTACTATCAGTCGAAAACAGCAGCCAGGAACTGTCAATCCGGTACCCTCAATCCATTAGGCAAAGCCAGCCCAGTCCAACTGCACCGACATATATGGCATTGAAGCACCCAACTGTGTCCAGTTTAGGGGGATGGGATGTGGCGGGAGCGGGGAAAAGCGGCATTCATTGCCCTAGTCAGGAAACAAGGTCAACCACTGGGTGATTCAGACGAGTCCCTGTGATAGTACCTCTACGACTGGCCAATAGGCAAAGAAGGAGTATGAAAGCCGGGCGATAGACAGAGCCTATATCCTTCTTAAGCAGTTTAGATTTGCCAACCGGTGATTTGTCTGAGTCACCAGCTCTATGAAGGTTGTCGTTCTGGACTGAAAAGGCCTCCCTCCCCTAGGTTTAGTTTCAGAGTTTTCCTTCTCCTAGACGGATGACCTGGGAGGATCTACGGGTCCATCAGCTCCGAGGGGGTTCGCCCCGCGACTGGGTCCTAATCCAGGTATTTCTGCGACCCAGCATGGGTAGTTAATATTTATTGGTTATTTAGGTTAATATCTCCTAAAAAAATCGGGTATTAAGGTTAACTTCTACAGAAAATTTTCACTCCTCAAAACGTGGTTAAAAAAGGACATTACTATGCTTTCCATTTTTATTTTTACTGGGAGAGGGTATAGGTAAAAATTCATGCAGTGGAAGCAGCTAAATTTGCTACAGCATTGGATTGAGAGAGACGAGTTAATGTATGGTGAGATATAGTTTTATAAGTTTAGGAATGTATGGTTAGATATGGTTTAGTAGGTTTAGGAATGTATGGTTAGATATGGTTTAGTAGGTTTAGGATTAGGATAAAGTGTTAAAGTATGATTTATTTGCTATTAGAAATTATGATTTGGTGCCCAAACCGAATATTTAGTATGACTGAAAGATAAGATATGCTCAGTATAGATACAAGAGAACATTTGATATGGAGTACAGTTATACCTGATAGATATAGGTTATTGCATATTCTATAAGTATAGGTAAATATAGATGGATGGATAAGTAGTATTGTATACGAATGCATGGACTTTTAGACAATTTAAGTAAGTTGCCTTCAGACTACAACGAAGGACGATGACTTTGCCTTTTTCTTAATATCCGGAAGTTTGTATTTCAATGAGTACCGGTTTAGTTTTGTAATAATTATCGCAATACTATCTCATAACAAAGAGATATTAATGGTTGCTGTTCATTATAGATTACTTTAAGTCTATGTATAGGACTATGGATTGTAATATTTACTTATAAGCTTGGTTATGCGTTAGGAGTTATAGTCAGGAGCATACCTAGGAAATCTTTGGGTGTTGATGGGTATCGATTTACGAGTCTGTTAGAGTCAAGGGCGGAGAGAAAGGACCCCTCTAAGTTACGTGAAACGGATTAGGTTCAGTGACAACTTGGGAAATAGAGCAGTTTGATTTGTTAGTGATCAGGAGAAAGAGAATTTAAGTAAAAAATAAAAAGGTTTGTCATGCAAAACAGACAAGGTAGTCATCTTGGAAGTAAAGTATCTATAGGATATACTTAGTATACAAGCTGCGGTATTTTGCAGTTTTGAGAGGAATTTTAGGTTTAATAGTTTCATGGTTTATTGTACAAGTCCTTAGTCTAGGTCAGGGACGAAGCACTTCTAATATTGAAACTGGGTTTATCTAATTGTAAAAGTAGTTGAATAGAGTATTATGAGGTGTTCTACTTAGCTTAGGGATAGAATGAAAATTTAAGGTAATATTCAGAGTGATATAAGGACTTTCATGAGGATTAGATATATGATCACTGGATGTTGAACTGCTCAGGAGAATTCTTGTATCTATTCAGAAGGATGTCTTGGTGACATAAGATTTGAGAAAGTAAGAGTCTGAGGATACAGAAAGTTGTGAGCTGATGAGGATTCAGTATAGGCGATTATATATAGGTAACAAAGGTGGTTTAGTTTAGTACGCACGTATTGTACATATTAAGTATACTGCTTCAGTTCTATCCTCTATCGTATAGGAAAATCCGTTTGTCTTTCGGTTGTCAATTTTGTCAAGAGAGGAAATTTAAAACAGCTTATCTCATTTTTGATGATATCAGTTTACAGACAATTGTACAGACTGATAAATTGTTGTGTAAGACATAAGAGCCCATCATCTTCGTATTTTGATGAAATGATGGATCAAGAGCATAGGTTCGGAACAGATCTCCGGAAAGGAAATGGCAATGTACAAGGTAGGGGGGTCACTGATATCTTATTAACGTTATTTTTTTATTTTTTCCTATTAAAAAAAAAATAAAAATGTTGCCTTTCGATGGCTGATTATATCAAGTATCGTACTTAAATAAAGTTTTCATGTTCTCTAAATAAATTAGCATAATTTCTTCTTTTTTTTACCGAGTTTGTCTTTACTATAGCATTGACTTATTATTTAAGTGAGATGGGATTGTAAACTACGAAATGGTCTATTTAAGTGGAGAAAAATTATCGGTTACAATATGCCTGGAAATGTAAAGAATAGTTACTTTAATTACATGCGAAACAGTTAAAAATTTTTTACTTAGCTTTGTTTTTTTCTTGGACACTCGAGGCTACCCTTAGCCCCGCCGGTCGAATGGCATTTGTGGTACCAAGATGCTATCTATTCAGTAGGGAGTGGGTGGGCTGATTTAGGGGAGGGGTCGCTTAGTGAAAAGTTTTCCATTTGGCAGCGCGACAATATTTCTTTGCATGTGTATCGTTTTCAGAGATATTAATGTTAATAATGAACACGCGTTTCAAACAAATATGATGGAAATAAAATAATAGCATATATAACATACAAGGTGAAAAGCGGAAAAACTGAAAAGTTGTGAGTACAGCTTTGTGAAAGAATTTTATACAACGTTCACAACTTTTATTGTTCGAACACTATGAATTGGTTATGTATGCTCCTGAATTGTGCGTTTATTAGTTCTTAATTCCCTTCATTCTCGGGGAAATTGTTTGGTGGCTCGGAGGTAGAGGCTTAGCAAGTGGAGTTAAAGGTGGCTTCGTGGATGGATTTGAATCTCCCGACCGGCATTTATTTTCTATCATACACTGATGATTGCGTAAGCATTAAACACATGTGTCTTTACATCTGAGAGGATATGTAATGTTTAATTACCGCACTTTCGAGTAATTGTGTCAAGTTCTAGGTAACTGCGCCAATTAGCTAAAAGTGCTCCTTATGTATATATATATATATATATATATATATATATATATATATATATATATATTGCTTTGAAAAGTATGAATGGAGTCATTATGGGTGAAAAAAAAAGAGAAACGGGAAATTGTATAGAGACAAATCGACTAAAAAGAATTATAGGTAAAAAAAAACATCGAATAAAAAAGGATCCATACGAAATTACGTGTAAAAAAAAAATAATAAAGGGATCTAGAGGTTAACCTTTCGACCGACCCTTTTCAATAGATCTCGTCGGTAAGTTGCATTAAATGAATGAGAATGGAAAAAGGGGAGGAGATGAAGTCGATATATTGAAGTATATATATATATATATATATATATATATATATATATATATATATATATATATATATGCATATAAAGAGAACCCTTTTAGTTGGCGCAATTACCCCAAAGTACAGTATATATATATATATATATATATATATATATATATATATATATATATATATATATATATATATATATAATAAAATGCGTGCGTGTACGTACTATGAATCGCATAGAATCGACACTTTCAAAGAGTTTCCTGTCATTGAGGCAGAATTGTCTACATCAAAATAATAGCTTTGCTAAAACGTTTTGGGGTTTGTGATGATGAATTATTTTTTACTTAGTGCAAAGCGATTACAGTTCGTTTTTAAACTGAAATTCGCATCTCAAAATGACCGAAGGTTGATCAGTTCAAAAAATATATATACTTTGTTTATTCCAAACTGCATTCGTTATTCCGTTTCATCTCTCTGTTCACATATAAGATGATAAACATGAAATTTTGTCTGACTTTTCATTTCGCTTTAATAAACTTGATAAATATCTTATCAGTGTTCGGCTGACAGGAAAGTAATCTCATTGGGAATCGCGGAGGTTGGTAAACATATTTTTTAATGAAAATCTTTTAAGCGCATTATCAAATGATGTTTTTTAATGCTAAACAAAATAACAACTCATTCATGTAATAAACGGCTTTTTAACACAAAATGTGCCGGTATCTTGATGAATAGAAGACGTCGAGGTCTAATAGGTATATGTAACCGGTCTAGTTCAAACAGAAAACACTGTTCAATGTTTAATCTTCTAGATTAGATTGATATTATTTTATTTTGTTTTGTTTTACTTTTTTCACTTTACACAACGCATAAACGCATTATCAGAGACCGTGTCTAACAGAGAAGTATGGAGAATTGAACAACGAGATATATGTTTACATTAAATTAAAACTACTGCTAATAAGTACAGTCAAAGATGCAGAAAACGGCGTGAACATGAATTTCATAAAGACACTATCGTAAAATGTCTAACGTCTCTCTGTAAAAGTTATTTGTCCGGATATCTTTGCATGATAATAATTCTCCCTACAAGTAAACCCTAACCAAACATTCAAAATAACAAAGTATTCGTGGCCCAATCGATAAGGCTTACATACACTGGATATTTCGAGAAATTGTGCAGCTTCTCCAAGTGACGTTACCTCAAGTAGAAACAAGAGGCTAAATACCCCAGAAGACTAAATGAATTATTGTTCTGTATTCAAGTAAGTCCAAGTGACAACAAGAGTAATATAATATAACAGATTAAAATAGTCAGAGGAGAGGAAAATGTGTTCTCAATTTCTTTAATAACCTCGTGTTTTATAGATAAATAACGTAAATCGATCGCTTGAATATCTATGTATCCCATAGTCACCTTTTACAATACTTTAAAAAATTGAAATTTGAAAAATAAATATGTCCAATAACTAGCATTAGAAGCATGAGTATCTCAATTTTCCTTTCTTATCTGCGGAAAAATAAGCAAACATAGCTCACGTTATGCATCGTTAGGTCATGCAGCTGTGTTCTAATATTCATTATTATTTATTAATGTCTTTAGCAGTGACGTCTGTAAAAATATATAGAAACATATGAAAATTCATTATTGTGCGTATATAGAAAACAAGCTATCTCAATCTATCCTGGTCTGTTTAAGTGAAAAATATCTTTATGACAGACAAACTTAAATATTATTTTAATTGTAATTATGACAGACAGATGAAAATTCTATTACACATGTAAATGTAATAGACCGAACGATGGACTGTACGTCTTAAGTTATATC
>NC_136485.1:104359639-104527139 GCF_053919585.1 Euprymna scolopes
AAAATTATGTAAAATTATCGAGTAGTTTCATCTCTATCTTAGACAGGGCGTACTTGTACATTATCCTACCCAAGAAATAAGGTACTTGTGCAGTATAGTACTCATATGAATAAACAGTTATTATAACCGAAAATTATTATATATGTTCGGGTAGTATGACTTAACTGAGAAATAAGGTGCTTCTTCATTACAGCATTCTAATGTAAAAACAAACAAACTCTTACCTGTGACATACAGAAAAATTAGCACAACAGAAAATGTTGTAAATTATTTAAAATATGTGTTGTATATTACTCGCCTTATGTAAGGATTTTTTCCATATACGTGCTGTAAATTTCCTGTCCTAGGGATGGTTCACTTATTCATACAAATAATTCCCGTCATGGAATAGGTAAAATGTTCCTTTGCTGAAGATGGCAAATGATACGTAGACATTAAAAATTCCTCTATGCTAAGTATAACAGGCATGTTCAAATTTTTTCTCATTGTCTTGTACGGTCCCGAGCAACGCCGGGTGGGCTTGCTAGTAATACTATATTTATATACGTTGCGGTCAAAACGTGTTTAAAACTAATATTAATACACCACTGTAATATTAATATACCACTGTAATTATCTTTTCAAAAAGTAATTTTTTCACTTATTCTTTTACATGTACAAAAATCGTCTTTAAAAAACTACATCGAAATATCAATTAAAATATTTGGAGAGAATACATTTTTTGTGGTAATTAGGAAAAATGAAGTGAGCCAAAAGCGTTTAAAAAATTTATTAACGAAAATTAAATATGATTACATTAAGTTTTACTGAATGTTTTATCCTTTATTGAATTCTAAAAGACAAACATTAAATTTTCTTTGGAATTCTATTCAAAAACTCAGTTTTGAGAAAACACTATGCTTGTTAGCATTTATCCTAAATCCGCTTTTAATTTATTCTAAATGCAGTCTATTTACCTTCTGTTAAGTTTGCACTTTCTCACTACTGAATTGTAGTTTATTCTCGTAAGTATTCCTCTTAATAATTGACCAGAGTTTTTCTATCGAATTTAAATGCGGACTCAGCTAAGACCAATCCATCAGTCATTCCTCAATGATTCCTTGGTCTGAAAGTTAAGCATTTGTAAAGAAAGAATCGTGACTTGATACGCTGTCACATTGGACAATCAGACTGTGTTTTATTTCATCATTCTGTGAATTCAACCACAGTAACGAATTCTCTTTCAAGAACGGGCAACAGTTCACTGAATTTATTTTAACGCTATGAAGAACCAGAAATGATCCAACGATTTCACTGCCAACAATCCCAGCCCAAATCATTACTCTACCGACACAATTTCCAAATTTATACCGGAGACGAGGGCTGACGCCTTTTAGCAGCCACCATTTGGTCCATCGACGCTCAAGTTTCATCAGTCCATATAACATTGTAAAAAACAGTTTAAGGTTCTAAGTGGTTTGCACTAATCACTTGTGACAGTTAATATCACTCAAATAGGGACCTTTACTCAGTGCTCTCAGATCTGCTTTTCGTTTCCAAATGTAAGTTTGGATATTTTGGTAAATAGAAAATCGCGTTGCTTGTAATGTGTGTGTTTGCAGGAATAAAGCTATTTGCGTTTTCTTAAATCTATTTATTTGTCACTTTTCTGTTTTTCCTGTTTTCTTTGTCTTCGTTGACAAAACTTTGCACAATTCGAAGGTCTCATTTAAAAGTTTTGCAATTTTTAATGTACACTGTTTCAATGCAAGTGACTTTGAAATTTGAATCTTTTCACTGGCTGTCAACATCTTTTATTTTAATTATAATGAACACATTTTAGTAATCTGCAAACGCATTTAGCACATTTAAAAATATAAAACTTTTGAAAATTAATTCATTTTGAGACTATTCATAAAATTGCACTTATATGGTTAATATTTGTAAAGTGAACTGCAAACTATAGCAGGTGAGCCATCAAAATGAATGCACAATGAAAGTCAGCAAATTTGTGTTGCAAACAATTCTGTCCTGCAAGGTATATATATATATATATATATATATATATATATATATATATATATATATATATATATATATTTATTTATTTATAAACTAACAGGACACCTGGAATAACTTGCTCGTAAAATACGCTTAATTAGAATAGTTTGATTAATGCAGATTTCGTATTTATTATATTATATTGGGACCAATATATAGTAATGGTTTTAAAAGTTAAAAACAAAAATAACCCGTGCGCTACCTTTGAGAATCGGAACCAAAAATGTTTAGCTTACGATTTATATTTGCCTCTGCAGTTAATAACTGTGCTATCAAGACATGTTTGTTGCAGGCCAAAAATTAAAGCTACTACGTTATGCATGCATATTCTTAATACCGGCGTTTGACCTACACCTACTAAATTTCATTTTATTTTTAAATTTTCACACTTTGTACTTATTTTGCCGATCAAAACCCAAAATAAAAAAAATTCGCATGGGTTCAAATACCTTATATATGAAGATTTCTTGTCTGCAGATCAAAAGAACTAGAAGGAGTTTTGTTGAGGAATTGCTTTAACATAAATATATATAAATATATATGGAAAGAGTTTTGTGTTTAGTATACAGGGCGAACAGAAAGTCCTTGGACCAATTCAAAAGTGGTTTATTGATAGAAAATTACAAAAATATAAATTAAACATGAATGAAAATTATAAATTTGGAAACCAAGAATAAATTCAAATTATTTATTTTCAATGTGATGTCCCTTCCTTTCGATTAGACGTTAAATTCTCTGTCTGAAGTTACCAACCGAGGCACGCAGCGTTTCCTGAGGTATTTTAGCCCATTCACTCAGAAGAGATGTCTTCAAAGCATCAACACTTGGATGAGCAACAGAACAGACCTTTTCCTCCAACAAAGACCACACCGAAAAATCCATGGGATTCAAATCAGGCGATGCAAGAGGCCACATCTCCTTACTCCAGAATCTTGGAAAATGACGTTGGCACCAGTCCTGAGTATTTCTGGCGCTGTGGGATTGTGCCCCATCTTGTTGGAAGGTGAAAGGCTGATCTTTGAAGTATTTCTTCATCTCTTCAAATGCTGGAACAAAAATATCGTTAATGTAGCGATCTGTGTTGATCTTAACCCCCTGCTCCACGAAAATCAGAGGCGACTTCCAAGATTTGGAGACTGCAGCCCACACCATGTGGGAAGACGGCTTTTGTCGGCGGAAAATAAAGTCTCACGGAGTCATCAATGTCTGCTGAAGATTTTGCGTAAACTCGTTCTGATTGTTAACAGACGCTTCAATTGTGAAGAGTTTTTCATCAGAAAAAACGATCTCTCGCTCTGCCGTGCCAGCTTCAGTTCTCCAAGAAGAAGCTTTGCTCTTTCAAGTCTCTTGTGCTTTTGGGCAGGTGTGAGGTACTGTCTCTTTCTCATCTTGTAGGAGGACAACTGGAGATGGTTCTCATCGAGGGCATGCTCACATTACTGTCTTTAGCCATTTGTCTTGCAGATCTCTTCGGGTTCCTCCTTACCCTCTCTCGGACAGCTTTAATCACCTTCTTTGTTCGAGAAGTGCGAGGTCTTCCACTCCTAGGATGGTCTTCAGATGTACCAAGTTCCTTAAATCTGTTCACAACATGTTACACGGTGGATTTAGCCACTTTCAAGAGCTTAATAATCTCTGAGTTTGTCCTTCCCGCGCAATGAAGCTGAATTATGGCCTCTCGTTTGCTCATTTTTCTGAAAGTTTAAACAAAATTATTTTAATATTTTTGTTGAAAATAATTAGATCAATAGTTAGACTAAATACTTACTTTATTCGAAAAGAGAAAAAGTGATTTTAACAATATTTAATTTTAAAACTAAAAATGGTCCAAGGACTTTCTGTTCACCCTGTAATATTTTACGCAAATATTTTACCCTATGAGAAAACCGGAAATCTAATAGAGAATTAACAAAATCAACGTTTACAAGAATACTCAAATTATCTAGATCTTTTGCTAGTGAATGCAAATCCACGAATGATATATAAGAAAGTTGTATTATCCTTTGTAATGAATAGAAAAAGGGGTTTTAATATGAATATTATTACACGAAAATGTTATATATATATATATATATATATATATATATATATATATATATATATATATATATAATACTAAAACTCTGTCGTTATTGGTTGTTTGCTTGTTTGCTTGCGCAATATCCTCCTACTACTACTACTCTGCTTCCTCTTCTTGCTACTACTATTACTTCTCCTCTTTACAAGTACTACTACGCCTCCTCTTCCTCCTCTTACTACTACGCCTCCTCTTCATTATCCTACTATTACTACTACTGATTGACATGTATTTTCCCTACTACTACTCTAAACAGAATTACATTGGAGGAACTGTCATGGATGGTGGTAATTGCACTTTTAAGGTGGTTTCTCTCAGTTAATGTTAGGGTATCGTCAAAATAATAATGACCGTGATGCTGATTACGACAATAATAATAATAATAATAATAATAATAATAATAATAATAATAATAATAATAAAGTCACGAATCGTCCTAAAAAGTATAATTGTGAATGAGAAGGAAAGAACAAACAAGATAGTGATGCATGTGATGAACGTGTGTTTAAACGATATAATATTTTAATTGAAACAATATATGGTTTAATATTTCTTATGTAATAGAAATATGCTTGAGGATTGCATGAAACGTAGCAGCGAATTATAAAAATACAAAAATAACAGTATCCTTATTAGCAGTAAAAGTATTTATCAATGTTGGAATTCGTCTAAAGGTAATATTAATACTTCCTCTACTACTAATACTCTACTCTTTCTTCCACTACAACTACTACTACGACTAGTACTATTAATATGAGGTGATCCAGAAATATAGACGACTGACGGTGTCAGGGTAATATCTGTCTTCGATGGGTAAATGTTCTATTTATCAAACCGGTTGTTCAAATGTTTCACTTTTTCTTTAATTTAAATGGGCTTTTTATTTACTACTACTACTACTACTACTACTACTACTACTACTACTACTACTACTACCTATACTACGACGACGACGACGACGACTACTGATACTATAACTAATAATAATAATAATAATAATAATAATAGGAAGAAAAAAAGAAGAAAAAGGTGGAGTAAAGGAATAACACGAAAACAATCATTCTGCCTGTATTTATTTTGAATAGAGCAAAATTTATTTTCAAAACTCTCTCATTGTTGTTCAAAAATGTTTACTCTTTTATTTCCTTTTTATACATATATGTGTGTGCGCTTATAGCTGTGCATATATTTGAAAAGTGTCCGTCGTCATAAAAAAGACCACGCGCTTTTATCCTGCTGAAAACTCAATTTCTGAATCAATAAATATTACTAATTTTTATTTTTTTTCTTATTATATATTCCCTAATCTCTGCTATCTTCTCACTTAAAAACTCTCTTTGTTTCCAGATTTCTGTCTCTCGTGTCAACTTGTTTGCATTATATTTACAATAGAGAAATTAGAAAATGCTTATCTGCATTCTAGCATCCTTTACCTTTGGATGTTTTGAAATTAATATGAGAAAAGAAATCGAAAGTGATCCTTCCAATTAAGTACGAGAGAAAAATAACTGACCGGCTGTTCGGAAGAACACACTTTGTCTTTAAGGCACACCCTCCCCCTGTTATTACTACTCTGAAATAGATAGCAACGTTGGCACCCGAAATTCATTTCACGTGCAGACACTCGTCTGTTAACTAGCCCAATCATGGGTCGCTCGAAGGACACCAAGCTAAGTATATTTATCTATTCCGTGTTGTATGTAACCTGTTTATGTCAATTTTATCTTACCATTACATTTATTTTATTTATTCTCCTTGTATTTAGTTGCATATCCAGGTACTTATTAATATTTAATTCACTTGTTTTCAAACGAATTTGCTGCTAAAAACAGATTGGTTTTCTCACAAGACTTAAAACATACCCGTTTTTCCCCTTAATATTAGAGATAAATGTGTTTTTAATTATACGCTTATTTATAAAGAACAGAGCAAAACTTCAAGAAATATACCTTATGTTTTCATCCATCCGGGGGCGCAAAAATATCTGGTGGAGAAACCAGGCTCATAGTTACCATTCTGATAAACCCACAGATCTTGTCATCTAGAAGACCATCTAGGAGAACGAAAACTCTGATATTAAAACTTTGGGAGAAAGACCTCCTCAGTCATGATCGAAAACCTCCCTAGAGCTGGTAACTCGAACAAATTCTTTAAATTTCTTAGGGGGGTAGACACGCTCTGCCTTACACTCTTCTCCCAACCTAAAATTAAGCAAAACGTAATGAAATAAATCAAACAAATGTCAAAATAACACCAGACAACTACTAAAACAAAACCAATTTGCCTCTTCCCTTGAGGCTCACATTTCCAACTATCATTGGTCTTAGAAGTAATCTAGAAATACCTTTAGTAAGCTCCCGGTATACGTTAGTATTAAGTGAAACAAACTTACGCTCCTGAATCGCCCTATTTTAACATGACAGGATGCCCTCCCTTCTTCCGTAAGAACTCGGATAGATGTATGCACTGGTTTGAGTTTATTTTCAAAGAACCCCCTCCTTAACTAGAGAGTAATGTCCATGTAGATACTTAACGACGACTGGTCAGTTTCCGGCCACCGTTTAAATAAATGCAATTGTGCATTTGCAGCTAGGGCGCACCTTTTGCAAGACTCGATCGTCTCCATTATGTCTTTGCCCATGTAATATCTCTTTTCCAATATTTGAATAAAATAGAATACCCTTTTATATGCAAAATGAACAAATCTTGACTTTCACTTTAATATTGCAGCTTTTTTCGATCTGATAAGGTGGTATCTATGAATCGTGATAAACTGATGTATGTCTGCACATATATGACCAATAATGTTTGTATACATATTTTTTCTTACACAAAGCACTATTTAATAAATGCAGGGGTTTCAATGGATCTACAAAAAATAAACTATAGAACATTTATATATACATCTATAAATATAATAAATTTAGATGATAAAGGGTAACGTTGAAAGAACTTTATTATATCATGGAGTGGAAAACGGTAACGGAAAGTGTAATATGTTTGTGTGTGTGTGTGTTTATATATATAGGAAGTATATGGTAAAAGGTGAAAGGAACAGACAGACTACAGACTAAGAGAAATCATAAATATACACGTAGTATATTAAATACCCCATAACTATATACGTTTTGATACGATAAAATAATCATATTTATCTATCTATCTATCTGTCTGTCTGTCTGTCTCTCTCTCTCTCTCTCTCTCTCTATATATATATATATATATATATATGTGTGTGTATATACTAGCAAAAGTACCCGTCGTTTACTGGGTTCAAAAACAACCTACAGAAAATGGACTCTGATTTATGAAAGTATGATAGGTTATGAAAAGGAAGGGTTGTAAAGAGATAGCTTGAACTTTGGGGGGTATCAAAATCGAAGCAAAATATGATGAAAGTAAAAATAAAATAGATAAACCCCATAATGTATTATACCATACCTGTCCACACTGAGACACTTATCACAATATTCTGTGGATCTATATCAAAACACCTTGTTAAACTTTTGTGACATATTTCCATTCTATGGAGGTCAGGTGCGAACGAACACCCCATAACTTTATTATACCATATTTCTTCAAACTAAAACATATATTATCCAAGTATACTTACGCAGATAGATATGAAAAGTCTTTATTAAAGTTTGTGCCTATTTCTATTCTATGGAGGCCAGGCGCGAACGCAGACCCCATAATTTTATTATACTATCCATATTTAAGGTAAAACATACTTATTAAAGTATTCTTATATACATCCATATACAAAACCACTTGTAAACGTTTTTTTTTTAATTTTTAAATTTTTTATTTCCATACTTTGTGGACCAGTCGCGAAGGCAGACCACACAAATTTAATGAATCATTATTATGCCAGATCGAACATACCCATTCCTGTGTCTCGATACATCTTCTATCATTATATGCAATCATTTTTTTTTAATAGTTAACCACATAGGAACCTATTCGTCACCAGACACACACACATGTACACACAGGCATTCAGCTATATATATATATATATATATATATATATATATATATATATATATATATATATATATTGTATTATCTCTGAATCTTATTACCCATACACATTAAACTATTATTCCCAGCATCGCCCAATGAATATCTACGATATCTTCTAATGACAAATATTTAATAGTAAGTAAAAATATTATAACGAAGCATTAGCTAAGCCGGGATATTATAGTAATATCAAATATATTAAGCAGATGCCGACAGAGACTAGGAGAAACAGGAATAAGAAATAGGCTTCAGCCCATGATATATCTTCTAATAACGTTGTTTGCAATTCTGGACTTAAGACTTCGAAAAACATAATAATAGACATTGATAACAGTGATCCTATAAAGGTAAGTACTCCATACAAATATCACGGAAATAAGAATAATACGAAAAACAGACGTAGAGATATGTTTTTAATCCGCCTACTGTGTGCACATCCAAAACAACTACCAGATTCTTAATAAGAACTTGTCTACACTTAAGTAAGTTTTGTTTTTAGAAAAAAAAGTAAAATTACTATACTCAGTATCTGGTAAGACGTATAATATGTTCCAATAACGCAAAAATAGATAAGGCGATTGAGAAAAGTGGACAGGCTAACAGCCAAACCTCAGAAAATAAAAGTCATTGTAACTTCAGAAAAAAAATGATTGTCTTTGGAACGGTAAATGGTTTATCTCTGACATATATATATATATATATATATATATATATATATATATATATATATATATATATATATATATATATAAAAGCGAAAATGTGTGTGTTTGGTGTGTGTGCATTTTTTCCTGTATGTCTGGCAATTCTCGGCTTGCTCGCTCATTCTTATAACTTTTTATATGTTACCGAGATCATAATATCTAACACTTACGAAACGACGTCGTAAATTTCTTTTATTTTGGCCACTTTTATCTTACAACAAAATTCGCGCTGTGAATTCATTTACTCCTGCTCCTACTGCTGCTATGGCCTGATATTTGGACTAGAAAACCACCTTCGTTTTTAAATGCTTATTTTCGACTGTTTCTAAAGTCCCTGCCTAATTAGCGTAATGCTATGCCGTTAGACTATTAACTTAAAGCTTTGGGTTCGGGCTTACCTCCCAAAACTTTTTCGATGTTTTTTTTCGTATTTTATTTTATATTAAAACAGGGTTATTGATTTTAGTTTCAATCTATCCCCCCGCCAACTGAAACAGGTTTATTTATGTCATTTTTCGCGTTCGCTGTTTCTTTTTCTTTTTATTTTTCAGATTTTTTAAGAAGTTTTACATCACGTTCGGTTTTTTTTCCATCACGTTTGCATTTTCTTTTTTAGTTTTTGTTTTTTTCCAATTCTAAGAAATTTTAACATCGTTCCTTTACATCACGTTCGTTTATTGTTTTTTTAAATAATATTTAACCAGGCTTATTACTTCACTTATTCTTTTGATTTACCCCACCCCCAACACACACACACACACACCTCTAAACACCCGGGCAACGTCGGGTAACCCCGCTAGTTGCATATAAATGCGTAGTCATTATAAGCAGTAGAACTAGACTTGGACGGACGCGCTATCGAATTAAGGACAGATTCTTCAACCATGTATCATTTTTTTTTAAATAAGAAATGAGAGAACTAATGAGAAATCTATATATTTCGCTACAGTATGAGAGAACTACAGAAAAATAACAGGAAATACAAAATGAAATGATCAATATTAGGATGAGAAAAACATATACACCTAATATATCTATGTAACCTCGAAGCTTATCACATAGTAGTATCCAATGAAAGTTTTAAACGGCAAGAGTTCCTTCAGTGTTATTTTCATACGAAGTGTTTATTACAGTGGCTTAAACCCGATTACGTAAATTAAAGTTCGATAATAACCAGTATTTAAGAGAATTCAGAAAATAATAATAATATATAAATAAAAAAAAAAAAATTAAAAATAAAAATAAAACAAAATAAATAAATTAAATAATAAAGGTGACAAAGATGTAAGTGACAAGAAATAGAATCTTATAGAATCATGCGATTATAAGAGAAAGTATAAGGACTCTCTATTTTCAAGCACATAGGAGAAATTCATAAGATGTTATCAAGCAAATATCCTAAAATAATGTTTTCCTTAGCACATATTCAACAACTACAAAATATAAATTGAATCATGATCTACTGCAATTATAAATAGTATGAGTTAAAATATCAGGACATAATTTATAACTGAGTTTCCATGAATTTAATTAAATACATATATGTATTTATATATATATATATGCGGCAAAAAGAAAGTCCGCACTTATAATTTTTTCAAAAACTGCAAAGTTAAGCTAAATTGAATGTAACTTTTTAAACAAAATATATCTCATTTGATTGGCCTTTTATTCTTCTATAATTGTCCCTGTTTATATTTTACTTTTTTATTGAAATATGCTAGTGTTCAGGTTTATTTTTTAAAATACTTCAAATTGAGGCCGCAAAAAGAAAGTCCGCACAATGGAAAAGTGATATTTAAATGTAACTTTAGGACATTAATGAAAACAAATACAACAGGAAGACAATGAACTAGTTAATATTTAGTAACACAGCTCTTCAGCAATTTGGCAGCCTGCAATCTTTTCGGAATTCCTTAAATGAGACTGCAACAATACCCCAGGGAAAGGGCATCTCACTTTCCTTTAATTTTTGTCCAAAGTTCTTCCAAATTTGAAATTTTATCATTGCATAGCGGTTGCTTAATGTAATGCTGTACGTTTTCAGACCAATCCAAACAGGGAATATCATGCTGTGCCAGGAACCTCTTACATTGCAAGCTATGTGAATGGGAACATTATCCTGCATAAAGATGGGATTATCATCCAAATTCCGATCAAATTAGAGTAGAAAATTCTCAGTCAACATATTAATGTACTTGGTCGAAGTAATTCGACCTTGCAAGCGAACTATGGAGCCTGAACCATGGGGACTAATAATGCTCCACACCAAAACTGGACCTGCACCACCTTGCAGCGTTGAAACTGAGAGTTTAGTATTAAATTTTTCGTCTTTCCGCCGACGGACGTTCTGCCTACTATTACTGCTTAGCCTATTGTACATGTTTTCGTCGCTAAAAAGCACTGTTGACCAATATGAAGAGTCATGATCTTCATTGCATCTGACGAAGTATAGACGGCGCTTTCTGTTTTATTTACAGAAATTGGCTTGCATGTTGCAACATATCCTCGAATATTAAATTCCTTTAATCTGTTTTTGTCAGTAGAAAGAGATCACCTTTTAACAATATTGCACTGTTGTTGGATTTGGAGAGACGTTTCAAATATGTTTCTTAGGTTGATACCTTGATAGCATTGCCTTCCCTGTTAGAAGTAACCCTAGTAAGACCAGATTTAGGAGCATCACGAACACTGCCGGTGTTTTGGTGCTTTTGCACAGTTTTCCGTACCGTTTTCTTACCACATTTAAATCTGAGGTCGATTTCTCGATTGGATAAACCAGAAATGTGGAGATTAATGAGCTCCCGACGATCACTAAGAGAAAGTCGTGGCCTATGGACTTAATTTTACTTTGCAAAACCTGGAACAACAACAATTATAATTAGAGATGCTTTGTTGTCTGTTAGTGGATATTTTAAACCGATTTAGGGGCGAGAATTTAAGCTGGTTTTAAGCGAATTTGTTGCTGCGTAATTTCTTTTTGTCTCCCCGATTTGAAGTTTGCTTCTTTCTTTTTTTAAATTGAGGGGAATACCAGAACAATTCAATTAAAGGTAAAATATGAACATGTAAAATTATAGAGGAATAAAACGCGAATCAAATGAGGTATAGTTTGTTTAAACAGTTACATACAATTTACCTTAAATTTGCAATTTTTCACAAAATCAAAAGTGTTGACTTTCTTTTTGCCGGCGCTATATATATATATATATATATATATATATATATATATATATATATATATATATATATATATATATATAATATATATATATATATATATATATAATGGGTTAAGAAATTCCAACAAAAGAAAGATGTATATTTAAATAAGGGGATAGTCACCAACAATGTGTATTTTTAACAGTATTTTATTATTCCGTGTCTTGGTTTTTCATTGAGAATTATGTTTAGATCATTGTAATAATGTTTTTAAATCATTGAAATCGTTTTTAACGCGTTTCAGACGTTCTGTGAAGCGTCCTCTTCAGAAATTATTTTCAAATGTGTTGGAGATGTAAAAATAGCATTTTCGTAGTTCATTTGAAGTGTTTCCAAGGGGTGGAAACGTGTAAGTGTCTACTATTCATTGGAATGCTCAATTTTTATTACTCTTTTATTGGGCTGTTGCGAGGTCGCCGACCTCGGCTGTGATCCAAGGTCGTTACTAATGTGTATGTACAAGCTCTTCTGAAATAATGGTAGGGGTGCTTTCATTCTATTTTGATATTTACTTTTTGGATTCTTAGATTTTAGTATTGTGGTTTTTCGTTTCAGTCTTTTCAGGTATTCTTTATATTATATTTATTTTGATAGAGTGGTGTATGTAGGAGCAGTTTATCCCAAACAAATTCCGAGGAAAAGTTACATCACAGGACACAGAGGAGCAGAAGAAAATAAAAAAAAGCCCTACATATATCAAAACTACAAGCTGAAATCGACATACAGGAGGACAGAAAGATACACCTCACAGAGGAATACACCAAAATCGACGATAAAATACTTACCGACATCAGAAAACTATGCCCCAAGGAGACCCACCAATTCCGTATTGGACTTTAGGAATCTGAATGCAGAGAGGAGGAGGAGGAGGAGGAGGCAAAATCCAAAAGAATTACCGAAAGGAAGATAACCTGGCTGAAAAATCTACCAGAAAAAGAAAAAAACGAACAAGTACCGAACATGACCAGTCAAACCTACCAAAACCCGAATCATACCCGATTTCAACAGCTGGAGAGATTTCGAAACAAAGGTAAGAAACGAGGCACACATCACTCTCAAACATACCAACACAACAGACCTAAACACACACAACGAAACGACCGGAGCATATTCATACCATACACCCATCCCCACCAACAAGCTCAACCAAAACTCCCATCTAGAACACCACACATCAACACAAGAACACAGGCACCATACAAACACAAATACTACTACCAAAAATGCTCCAAAAAACAACATATCAGCAACCGACAACCCACTACCACATGACAATACTAAAAGATACAACCTCCCACATTACGAAAATAGTTACTACAAACCACGTCACCCAACCCAGTCAAGAACACACTATCTCTTACCCCACCGACACAAACCACCAAAGAACCTCCTACTTAACAACCCCCACCGAAACAACCCAATGGAACTAAACTACCCCTATACATACCACCCAACACATAACAGTCCTTACAACACCCACCCCAGTACCCCACAGTACAAAACCGACCCCCAAAATACCTCCCACACAAACACAACCAATCCAAATACCCCACGTACCATCATAACCCATACATCCCTACAAAACGACACAACCTAACTCCCAACCGGATCAACGAAACTAACGACCCGCACAATCATTTTTTAGGAATCCCTCACAAAATGACAACACCAGACTAGACAACAAAAAACCCAAAGTCATCAACCTATCTACAGACCCACTTACAAAGGACGAAATTAATCTTTCTAGGGCAATTGCTCTTGACATATCTAAAGCCTTTGATAGGGTATAGCATAAAGGTTTACTTCATAAGATCGCTAGCTATGGTATAGCTGGAAAAGTCTTCTCAATTATTAAATCATTTCTTTCTGATAGGTTCATAAGAGTAGTAGTTGAGGGGCAAAAATCAGAAGCTCACAGTATTAATGCCGGTGTCCCTCAGGGATCCATCCTGGGCCCAACTCTTTTCCTGATCTACATTAATGATCTTCCAAATCATATCCTTACATCATTTGTAGACATTTATGCTGACGATACTACCATTTATGGTAGCACATCTAAGACAGTAAACGACCAAGTTCTCTCCAATTCTCTCTCCTCTGATCTTGAGCACGTAGTACAATGGGGAAAGGAGTGGCTGATTACTTTTAATGCATCTAAAACCAAGCTTCTCTCTTTTCATCATCAACATTCTAATTTACATTTGTCTTCAATTGAATTGAATGGCTCTCGTCTTCAGGAGGCCTCAAGTTTTGACAAGCTTCTGGGCTTGACCATTACTCCTGATCTTAAATGGAACACGTATATCAAATCTGTTGCCAAGGCCGCTGGAAAAATGGTGGGATCTTTCTATCGATCCAGTAGATATCTCACTGCTGATGCTATTCTCTACCTATATAAGAGCCAGGTACGTCCAAGGATGGAATACTGTTGCCACATCTGGGCAGGAGCTGCTAGAAAGGACTTGTCCTGCCTTGATAGAGTTCAAAATAGACTTCGTAGCCTCGTAGGAGATGTCCTTTTCTCCTCCTTGCAACCTCTATCTCACAGAAGAGATGTTGCGAGTTTGTCTCTGATGTATCGTTATTTTCATGGAAAGTGTTCAACTGAGCTTCAATCTATGGTCCCCCCTCGCCAAACTTTCACAAGAAACACTCGTCTAGCTGTAAACACTATCAATAATTTCCCCCACTCTTTATCTGTGCCTAAACCTAAACGTAGATTCCATGAACAAAGCTTCTTTCTTAGAACTGCACGCCTGTGGAATTGGCTTCCGTTTTTCTGCTTTCCGGCTGACTACAATATGGTTGTGTTCAAGTCTAAAGTAAATAAGTCCTTGATGAGCCGTTCCATATAAGTTATTAAATTTACCAAATTTTCATTACTAATGATTACTATATTGACCAATTTCTACTGTACACTCTTTAACCCTTATCCTTGAGTGGCCTCTGGGCCTTGATAATGTGGTGATGCCTTTGTAAAAAAAAAAAAAGTACTAAAACTAGGCCTCAAATTCTGCCCAACTCCCAATGTAACATCGCAGAGTTAAAGAAAGACCTTAAAGAATTTGAACGCAAATTTAGACTCATAGATATACTTAATGACAGTGATAACACAACACACGCCTCTCTAGTGAAAAACAAATCAACACACTTCCCCAATAAACATAACAACACAAAAGAGCTAAATACTTTCTTTGAAATGCTCTGGAACCTCAACCCCCAACAAAAAGAAAAACTGACCAGTAATCTAACATGAAAACAAAATCAAGCACTTAAAAAAATCCGACACAATAACAACTTAGTTATAAAGGAAGCAGACAAAGGTAGTGCAGTGGTTATAATGAATAAGAACTTCTATAAAACAAAAATTTTAGAATCACTAGGTAACGAAAATTATAACAAACAAATTAGCTCTAACATAGACGACACAACCATATCTAAAATAACAAAACTCTGCACAAAATACAATAGTACATTAACTAAAAAAAAAAAGACTTCCTTACAAAATTCACAAGAAAAACAAACATCGTCTATGGGCTACCCAAAATACACAAATCTAACCAGGTAAGACATGCCATCAACATACAAAAGTCGGAGTACATAGCCATCCCAAACCCCAACGACCTCACATTCAGACCCATAGTAGCAGGACCATCATGCCCAACAAGCAGACTTAGCAACCTAATAGATATACTATTACATCCCTTCACCAATCTAGTCAGAAGTTTTGTAAAAGATGACACTCACTTCCTTAGCTCCATATCACAAACAGTAGACGATGGGACAATACTAGCCACATTCGATGTTAGCAGACTATATAGCAATATCCCACACAACCTAGGAAAAGAAGCTATCTCATATTGGATTGACAAACATACACAGACATTACACCCCAGATTCAATAAACAATTCGTGATTGATAGCATCGACATAATCCTCAATAACAACTCCTTCAAATTCAATAAAGACAACTACATCCAAATACTAGGTACAGCAATGGGTACTAAAATGGCACCGACATATGTCACCCTTACACTCGCCTTCCTAGAAGAGACCCTTTATGAAAGGATAGAGCAAAAGTACGGGCACAATATAAAAACATTCTTCATAAAATCTTGGAAAAGATACCAAGACAACCGCTTTATCTTCTGGAGAACCACATGGGGGGTATCAGAGAACTACACACTTTGCTACAAAATCTACACCCAAGAATAAACTTCACACTAGAACAAAGCCCCACAGAACTTCCTTTCCTAGACATTCTAGTAACAATAAAAAGCAACAACATAATCACAGACATCTACCCCAAACCCACTGACACTCAACAATACGTCCACTTTAAAAGCAACCATCCTAAAAACTGTCTAAAATCAATACCCTACTCCCTAGCACATAGAGTGTGCACCATAGTAACAGACAGAAACCTCCTTTCGACTAGACTGAATAAACTACAAATAACACTGCGACAAAAAAGGATATCCACTACCACTAATATAGAAAGGTATTGAACTGGCTGAAAAAATTCCAACAGACCAACTAAGAATCCCAAAAGAACACAACAAAGAACAAACTTTAGCATACGTCTCTACACAAAACACAAACAACCCAGAACTATTCACACAGATAACGTAAAACCTTATCCTCCTCAATCAGAACGACAAACTAAATAACATACTTAAAACAACAAAAATAGTAAAAGGCAATCGCCAACCCAAAAACACATCCTAACTTCCTCAAAACTCGTTCCACACACTACAAAAGGGGTTACGAAATGCAACAAACCGCGATGTGGAGTATGTGACATAATAATAGAATGAACCACATACACATTCAAAAACCCAGCACAAACATTCAAAATAAAAAAGGATCTAAATTGCACCTCCAGATAAGATGCACAGCATGCAACAAATCCTACATAGGCGCCACCAAAAATTTCAGCAATAGAATGGCCTTACATAAGAGCAACATCAAAATTGCAGATAACAAACACCTCTATGTTTCAAAATACGTACACACATGCAGTTGAAACAGCTTCAAAATAATACCAATCTTCCAAATAGACAATTATTTTTATTTACTTACACAGGAGAAAACTTCATCACAAGATTCACTCCTGAACTGAACAGAGCCTAATATCAACACACAAAAACATGAAATGCGAGGCACACTCGCATGCACATACATATACATATACACACCCATACATAAATCAGAACCGACACATTAAAACACTCACACGCGCACGCATACAACCACACACAGACATAACACCCCTATCTCTAATACAACACACTGAACAATACCAACCCTAATTAACCTCGAAACCAACAACACTAGGAAACACCTGGAACCCTAGTATAATATCTGTTCCAACACCCCGCTCCCCCTTCAGTCAGTGGAGGAGAAATCCCTCATGACTGAGACAACTTTCATCCCTTCTACCATCCCCCTCCCATACCTATACCCCTCCAATTGGCCCCTCCCATCTGGGGAACGAGATCTTCCCCACACTAGGAACCGATCCTGGGTCTGGCCATACCCACATGGGGAGACAAATAAATAGAAACATAAAAAAATCCCCTATACATATTTTTAAATACACCCCTCTATCTACACAAATATAATATAAAGAATACCCGAAAAGACTGAAACGAAATATCACAATACTAAGATCTAACAATCGAAATAAATAAATATCAAAATAGAATGAAAGCACCCCTACCCTTATTTCAGAAGAGCTGGTTCTCCCCCCCTTCTCATTCATACACATTAGTAACGACCTTGGATCACAGTCACCTTCCTAGGGAAGCAAATAACCTCACAATACTATAAAACAGTACGCACATCTTCAAACCAATAAAAGAAAACACACACGCGTGAGCGCGTGCGCACGCGTGCACGCGTGCACGTACACACACACATGCACACACATACACACACACACACACCCTACCCTAAAGGAAAAGAAATACACACAAGCAGAAAGAGAGAGAGAGAGAAACACAACAGAGGAGTGACCACAGCCAAGGTCGGCGGCCTCGCCACAGCCCAATAAAAGAGTAATAAAAATTGAGCATTCCAATGAATAGTAGACACACGTTTCCACCCCTTGGAAACACTTCAAATGAACTACGAAAATGCTATTTTTACATCTCCAACACATTTGAAAATAATTTCTGAAGAGGACGCTTCACAGAACGTCTGAAACGCGTTAAAAACGATTTCAATGATTTAAAAACATTATTACAATGATCTAAACATAATTCTCAATGAAAAAACAAGACACGGAATAATAAAATACTGTTAAAAAATACACATTGTTGGTGACTACCCCCTTATTTAAATAAATATATATAGAGAGAGAGATATAGATAGATAGATAGATAGATAGATGGATAGATAGATAGATAGATAGAGTGTAAGATTTTGTAGAAAATTCCAAAACTCACGTTTCCTTTTTTATAACTTTCGTTTATTTCCTGGAGTTTTTCTATTGCAGCTGTTTCATTGATGAGTAGGCAATTTTACGATTTATGTTTGCATAAAAATATTTTTACGATGGTCGCTCATTTAAAATAGGCATTTTGGCAATATCATCTACTAGATTCGTACTGTTAATATTTTAACATATGTGAAATGTTCACATTTTAAAACTGTTAAACTATTTTATAGTTAACTATATTTTATGTTTATTTTTCACCCCACTTATAATTAAATATAATAGTCTTTATCAATTTTTAAAAAATTGTTTTATCGCACATCCTTTCAAATAGCTATGTTTATTTTGTTTAATATGTTATATATTTATGTCAACCTTTCACATATTTAAAAATATATACTTATTTAAAAAACCATGAAAAAATGAAAGTTTCACATATTTACGGTTTTAGTAGTTTTAAAAAGGTGAAGATGAAACAAAAAATACTTTAAGCCTTGTAAAATTCGAATATTTCACATATGTAAAAAAAACTAAAATTTAAAAACTATAAGTACGTAATCGGGTAGATGATATTGCCGATTGTTTTTAATCGGCAACGATCGTAATAGATTGCGCAGATTTAAATAAAGCACATGTAAATAAAGTATATTTGCATAAAGTATATTAAAAAAAGTCCTTATATTAAAAAAAACGAAAGAACGAAATGTAAATATGTTTGAAAAATTTATTATCCAAAAGAACTTAATATTTTACCAAATATATATAAAAAAGCGACGTTGAATTATAGCAAAAGTATTACGTCCATTTTGTGCTTCTATATCTAAATTAACAGATGACATATGCGTGTTTTAAAGTTAGGTTCTGGTTTTATGCACAATTACCAGTGTTTTACACCGATTGCACCCACCACAGTTTTAACATTAATTTCATTACATAAAGAAACTAGTATTTGTCATATACTGGTGTTTTTACGAATTATAATTTTTATAGAGTATTTTATTTCATTTTCTCTTACGGGATGGTTATCGAAGTTTCGCACACGTTGATTCTTGGGTTGCGAGGTGGGGGAAAATTTGTTATTAAAAAGTTTTAAATGATCTGGGCGGGTACGGTGTAAATTTCGTTTGCGCCAACTGTACATTGTAGTGTTTGTCATCGCTTCTTCTGAAATTATTAAAGTTTTATGGCACCTCTTTGGACACAAGGACATTCCTCCTTTGTTATTCCAAGCATATTTGAATACCCATTCGCAGACGAAGACTCTCCAAACCTTATTTAATTTGTTTTGATTAGTTTTTATTGTAAGCAAAGTAAATATTCTAGAGTTCACTTGCCTCTTCAATATCAAAAATATTAAAAAGCCTTGCGCACCTATTTGATAAATTGATATATGGTGTCTATTAGACACTTAACACAGATTTAACATGCTTGGAATTATTTTCTGGCGCTGGTTTTGTCTGATCATCACATCCTTTGAAATATTTCATGATTCTTTATATTTCGTTTTGTTTTGGCACAAGTGAAAATATAGATGAAAATCTTACAAGTTTATCAGAGAAACGCTATTTTAGAATTTAGAATGGGGGTTCAGTTGTGCATATAAATTTCATGTAAACTGGTCCCATTTAGGTACCTTATAACTTTTAAGCAGTTAAGTAATTTTACCACCCATTCTTATTCAATCAGTAAAATCATAAAATCACATGTAATTTCTATATTTTTCGTATTGCCACCCGTACTTAGGATTAGTAGTAGGCAAGGAGAGTGGGGTTTTATGACTTTTAACAATACTATATATATTACTACGGCAGCGTGTGTGTTATTTATTTTATGTCTCACGATTAGATCTGAGTAACGTTTGTTTAATTTGTATGGATTCCCATTTCTTATAATAAATAATTTTATCATAAGTTGGATTTAATTATAGCTGATGGCACTTAAGTAATCTATTTTTTATGAATTAATTTACCAATCATTTTTTATAAGTTTTGCTTTCGATTTCCATTAAAGCTGATGGAACTCCAGTGGTCCGTTTATTTTTTAAACAATTTTAAATCGATAGAACATTACCTCTATAATAATATATACGAAATCTGCAAGTAACAAGCAATATTGTTTCCGTCTCATGAGATTAACATCTTTTGTACTGACTGTAGTTCCACGTTGTATTAGTGAATCTATCGACGGGGTTTCCTTTGAAAGCAGTAGCTTTTGACATATAAATGCATCTGATAGCATTTTACTTAAAGATTTACTACACAAGCGTTCCAGCTGTAGATATGTCCTCTAGACTATCAAATCTTTTCTCACTGATAAGTTTGTAAAAATACTTGTTAATAGACAAAAGTGTAAAGCTCGACGTGTGAGTCTAACGCTCTTATTTATCCTTATCAATGATCTCCTAAATCACAACCAAAATCAACAACGTAGACATATGCACAGATTACACTATGATTCATAGCAACACCTCAAAGATTAATGCTAGCAAGTATCTCTCTGAGCTTCTCTGCTCAGACTGAGTATATGGTCTAATATGTGCAGTAAATGACTACTTAACTTTAACACATCAAAAATCAAGTACTATATTGTTACTATAAACGCCCTGATGTCTACTTGACCCCTATTTATATACATAGTACAATTTTAAAAGAGGTTCTCTGGTTTCTGGGTCTGAATTTACTCCAAATTACAAGACTTACATCAAATCTGTTGCCAAGGTTGCCTGGAAAATTGTTCTGTTATTTTACCGCTTCAGAAGGTATCTAACTCCCAATTAAATTCACTATCTATATTATAGCCTGATACGTCCTAAAATACAGTATTATTTATATATCTGGGCCGGCGCTGCTAAAATCACGGTATCCTGCCTTGAAAATATTCAAAATTGTCTTCGAAACCTAACACGTGAGATGCCCTTTTTGTCTTCCTGCAACCTTTTTCTCACAGTAGAGACGTTGCGAGCCTGTCTCTTGTCTATTCTTATTTTCATGGCAAGTACTCGTCTGGGTTTTAAGCTATACCCCTCTTGCCAAACTTACACAAAAAATACTCGTCTAGTTGCAACAACCATCAAGTTTTGCCAACATTCTATCTGTGCCTAAATCTAAACGAACATTTCATGAACAAATCTTCTTTCCTAAAACTGCTCGCCAATGAAACTGTTCCGTGGGCGTACTATGCCACTGAATACAATGGTTGTCATCTCCAAGTCTAATGTAAACAAGTTCTTGTTGAGTCGCCCCCAACAATTTTTTTCTATTCCATTTTAACCGCTAACTATTAATACGCTGTTATCCTAGCGACCAGCTTACTCGAATTTATCTTCGTCCTCGAGTGGCTTATGGGGCTTGGTTAGTGAATGTTCGCATGGTAAAAATAAAAACAAAACTATAACGTACATGCCTGTAGAATTTTAATAAAAATAAGCCCAGCCACTTAAGAATCCATGAAGAACGGACTAGCACGCGTACATAAAGCCATATATATATATATATATATATATATATATATATATATATATATATATATATATATATATATATATATATATATATTGTTCAGTTTTAATGAAAATATAATGTCTTATAAATCTGACATTCTTCAGTACTTTGTACCGAGGCTTTCAGCTTCATTAAAATACCAACGAGATATAACAGAGAAACATAAGAAACCGACATTTCTCTTTCTTCCTCTATCTTACTATCATTCTATCTTTCTGCTCTGTTTGCCTCACTTCCTCTTTCCGCTTTGTAATCATTCTTTTTTTTTACGTTATCCTTTAATAACACTCTCGTCCTCTCTATGTCTTTCTATCTTTTTGTCTTTCCTGACAGAGCAAATGTTTTTCTTCGTGAATGCATTAATAAGTGAACCTCATACAACTTGTGTTTCTTATTGATTTATCCACGGAACAGATTGTCAATCCCCCCCCTTTCACTTCCGCACATTAAAAACGCTCCGAGATGCGTAGACATTAGAAATGGGAAATTCCGATCAATCTCTAAAATAACAACCGGCAAGAAATATGGATAGATTTTAGTTGCGACCCTTACAACTGCGCGTTTATCGATGAAAATACGGTTTCAGACGTATGTGACGGACCAACGAAAGACTATTTCGAACTTAAACTCCTCACACAAATAGGAAGCATATATCCAACCTAGGAATGAAATATCAGACAAGGTTGCATGTCAAACTCCAACGCGAATGATATGTTAAACTTAACAATGGCAGGCCAATGCACAGCTCGTTTTTGAAACAGAAATTTGTCCGATTAAAATGAATTATATTCTTGTTAAACCGTCGACATCCAACTGAAATAATATATTCTGAACTAATGCGTTAGAGACTAATAACAATATAATATTTCAAACTTAAGCCTCACAAGTAAACATCATATTTTAAATTTAAGCATGATAGACAAGCGTAAACATTTTTCAACACTAAAATGTGGAAGGCTAAAAGAAATTCAAAATGAAGTTGATAGACCAACGGAAATTCTATTTCAAACTTTAGACGGATATAGAGAAATGATTTCTGAACGTTAAGCTTTGCAGACGGATCAACAATGTTTCTAATGAACATGATGGATCAACTGAAATAGTATTTCAAATGTATTAAAAATAGAAATATTATTTTTAAACTCGAAGATGAAATATTTATGCATATGGTATCTGAAAAGAAAAGCTTACAGGCTGACTGACAGACACAAACTAATACTATGATTACTAGTTGCATCAAAATTAAGAGGCGCCCATTGCATAATTATATTTGGTGGTTGAATAGTGTGTGTAAACTTGAAAATAGAAGCTGCTATACTGTTGATTGCACTTATTTGAACATGAAATTGCACATTTAAGTAAAGTGGACTGAAAAACTATTATTACATATTTAATCATGACAGACTGACACAATTGTTATTTCATCTTAATCATGACAGACTGTAAAATGGTATTTCTTTATTTGTATCATGGCACACTAACAAAATGGTTCATAAATACGTAATCATGACAGACTGAAAAACTGAATATTTCCTATATTTAATTATGGCAGACTGATAAACTGATTATTCTACACTTAATTATTACAAACTAACAAATGATTCCTCTATACTTAATCATGACAGACTGAGAAAAATGCTATTCCATACTAAATTTTGACTGATATGCTTATTACAAAGTAAAACATGACAGATTGACAAAATATTATCTCATACTTGATCATACTTGACAAAATAGATATTTCTATATTGAATCATCACAGATAATAATAGCACATTGGCATAATGGTATTCTATACGTAATCATAATAGAATAAAAAATATATTATACACTGAAACCTAACACAGTGAAAAATGTGTATTACATAGTTAATTCTGACAGACTGAGAAAAATTTTATTCCACGCTGAAGCGTGACAGACTGACTTATTTTCTATATTTAACCATGCGCTTAGTTAAATTGTTATTCTATAACAAAGTGTAACAAATATACAAACTGTTTATTCAATAGTTAATCATTACATGCTCCGTTAATGCACAATAGTTAATCATGACTTTTACACGCGTGGCCTCAGTTGCAACGTCTGCAGAGAATAGAAAAGAACTTTCACTCGGTTTTTCTTTATAATAACGGCATTTATTTCATCATCGTTACAACCGAGGCATCATTCATGTCATCTCGACAATTATTCAAACCTCTAACGTAATCCATGTCTCATCCGTGCTCTTTCTCTTTCTCCTATTCATAGTTTTTTTTCTTTCCTAGTGACGTCATTTCACATGCATCTGATATAGCTGTCCGCACTATGTCTCAGACAGACAGATAACATGATTATTTCATATGAAGCAGGATAGACCAATAATTCCTCAATAAATCATGATAGACTACAAAAATAGAATTTGATACTTAAGTAGCACAGAATGACTGCCAATGCGTCATATATCGCTGCCTTAATCTACGCTTTTATCGACAGAATTGCTATTTGCATATTAACTGTGACAGAGTGACAAAAGAACAAATTTATTTATAAAGATGTAAAGCTGGATCTAAAAAATCGCTGCGACGCGAATATAGCTTTTGTCTTAGTGGTTGTCCTGCGGCGTTTGCAATCAATATCGCAGATATCGTCAAAATGCATTAACCTGACGACTTCTCCCACTTAAAAAATAACAATTGCTATCATACAATTATTATTGATCAAAGGAAATCGACATAATGAATTCCTTTCAAACATGTGCCACGTGTTGTCGCTCATTGAATCGACATAATTTTTTTAAGTACGCTCAATATGAATATTTTGTCTTCGAGATTTTATTCTAAAGTTCATTCATAAACCAGTTTCTTTTTTGTTTTTTATTTTAGAAATATTTCAATTAAAATAGATTATTTTATCTGTATCCATTGTAAACAATATAAACGATAGTAAGAAATCTATGTTATCTTATACTAGCTGTTCTGATCCAGCAAAACCCGGGAGGATTTTGTGGTGTCTAGAATTATTTAAAGTAAGGTTTAAGTGTTGTACAGAACTGTTTGACTATCTTTCCTATTGTGTATTCAATTATGTTACGAAAAACCTTTTTAAATAGAAATTAAAGGCATATGTGTGGTAACTTTACATAAATATAAAAGTCAAATATCTGATAAAAGTAAGAAGTAGAGGAGAATGAAAAGCAAAATACCTTTAAAATGTTTCATTATTTCCGTACATGTGAAATTCCAAATAAATTTGATACAATTGTAAATGATTTTCTATTCCAACCTTTAATTTGCTTCCAAATTCCTTTACATTTTGGGGAATCATTAAAATGGCTTAACTATTATAGTGAGTGATAGTATTTATGTGTGTGTGCACTTTTAAGAGTCGGTTTTAGTTTTGATTTACAATTTATGAATGGATCGCAAGTTGCCAGCCCGTTAGCAAACTTCCTGAATGTTATCTTTCACGATAAATCTTAAGCATTTCATCACGAAATTAGCAATTTCTAAGCCGATTATGTAAATTGAAAAGATTACAATAATAGAGTTCAACAATTGCGAATGGTTAGTTTATTATTGAAATAATTGTGGATTTTTTCTTAATGAATATGATGATGAGATTACTTAAGACATCGAACGCATATTTTATGGGAATCGCTTCAGACAGCATAAGGAATTATATATATATATATATATATATATGTATATATATATATATGTGTGTGTGTGTGTGTGTATGTGTATAGATATATATAGATATAGATATATATAGATATCGATATATAAGTACTTCAATGTCGAAAACAAATAACCAATAGCAAGTGTTAGATCGATAGACTTACAACCCAGAACAGCAAATTATCCCCCTTTACTAGAAACATTACTCATAGAATGTGAGATCTAAAAGATAAAATAAGGAAAGCTAGAGCTATAGGACTACCGAAAGTAAACACGTACTCACTTTAAAAATACCTAACAATTTTATTATAAATATGTATATAGGAAATATTACTTTTTATGTATCGATTTTAAGTATTTACTTCAAGAGTATTTATTACATTAGAAGATCTAGTAGTACGTTATAGACATATATAACAACTAGTAGGACCCGTTTCATGGTCAATATTCTCTATCAGACACTGAGTTTTATTCCGTTTTAAAGTTTTATCTTAGGTTTAGAAAATGCTAGATATTGTATAGACGTTAACGAGTTTGATGGAAAGTTTCTGAATTGCATCAATTGACAACAACAAAAAAACGCATTACTTAAAACGTGACAATTACAAACAATGGCATATCAGTATCGATTTTTTAATCCAATATAAAAGTGCTTATTGGCGCATGCCCCGTAAATTATCTCTGATTAGTTTTCATGTCATATTAGAAACGAGAATGGATTTCGAAAGATATTAAGAATTGTTTCGCACTGAGGTAACGATTGAAAGAAAAAACTAAGTTTCGATAAATTTTGGCGAGTTCTTTGAAACTAATAATGGTCATTTTCTGTTATTTACAGCATTACGTGTTTAGTAGAAATTTTGAGATGGCGATTCATATTTAATATTTGAATTAATCAAACTACTCATTTAACCTTAGTTTGCTTGTGACCAACGTTTGGATAGATATAATTTGCGACTTTATTCAACAGCCCAATTTAAAACTTGGAGATCTTATTGTCAAACATTCAAATTTATCCAATGACGAACGAGGAAACAAATAATTTCTCACTGAAACATTTATTTCATACAAGAGCAATGCAGAATAAACCATGAATGCGCTATATATATGTACAAAGTTGAACTCACATCGAATTTATTATAACGCTCTGAAAATATGGATAAAGTGTTCATACCAAGTTAACAAACAAGTATAAATGAATGAGAGATCAATAGCTCACAATGTTATGAGAAGTACAAAAAGCGAGTTCGTCTCTTAATTTCTCTCTTTTTCATTTCTTTTTTTCCCTACAATTATGATTCATGAAAAGATTTACCACTAGTGTCCTTGGGTATTAAAATAACTGTAGTAATAATATAGTAAAAAACGTATATGAATAATTATGTCTGCTTTTTTAGGAATTGGGTTCTTATTGTCGGGCCCTTTCAGTTGAAAGTAAATACTCCGTCACTTAAGTCAACGTACGTAGATCGTAATCTTAAAATTATTTGATAACTCTCTTGTATGTATGTATGTCTGATTCTATGTATATTTAGTTGTAAATAATGTGTGAATTTCGTAATCATTGCCTGCCTTCGGGACGTAAGTTGTTGTGTACAAACATTTTATTAAAAAACAAACAAACAAACAAAAAACTCCAGCCGTTCGTAACCCTGTTCTGTTCATTTGAAATTTTCGTCTAATTCTACGTATATTTAGTTGTAAATAATGTGTGAAGTTCGTCATCATTGTCCGCATTCGGGACGTGAGTTTTTGTGTGCAAACATTTTACTTAAAAAAAAAGAAAAAAAAGAGAGAAGAAGAAGGAGAAGAAAAAAAAGAAAAAAAGACAAAAAAAAAACTCCAGCTGTTTGAAACTGTGTTCTATTCATTTAGGTTTTTCGTCTTATTCTATGTATATTTAGTTTGTTTTGGATTTTTTTTGTCAAACTCATTTAATTGTACCCATCACCTTCATCCTGATCATTGAGGATATATGACTTTTGGAGCGCTCCTTCATGTGTATTTTACATTTATGTGCATGTGTACGTGTGTGTATTCATATGTAAGTACATGTTTATAATGTGTGCCTCTGTGTGTATGTTTGCATGTGTGTGTACATGCATATGTATGTTTGCGCGCATTCTGTGTGTATGCATGTATGTGTGGATGCATGTGTTTATTCCCATGTGTATGTGGGGTGGAGAGGGCTCCCGTAAGCCCTGTGAAGGCAATCCCTCTTGGAGAAGCTAATCTCTGATTTAAAATAATATAAAGCGGGAGACCAGTACCCACATTAAGCTGGTCTGCCGTTTAACTTGTTGCTGGTCGTCTTGCTCCAGCTTGTTGCTGGATCTCAACATTTTGAACCGAGAGAGAGATTTAACTGTTGTACAAAGCTAAATCCCTGTAACATCATCTTTGTATAGGTACTCCTTTAGGCATTTGTCTATAAAAAATAGTCTTATAGCAATGGAAAAGTTGTGGCGTGTGTAGGCTTGAAATGCTGGAAGCATGTAATAATTGATCTGACATCATTATATGTATCCGTGTGTGTATGTACGTATAGGTGTACCTATGTTTATATATGTACATGTGTATGCATATGTATATATGTCTATGTGTATATGTATGCATATATGTATATATGTTTGTGTGTGTTTGTATGTATATATGTATATATATATATATATATATATATGTTTGTCTGTGTATGTATATGTATGTGTATCTATGCATATGTGTATGTTTGTGTATAAATGCATAGATATGTATGTATATGCATATTAGTTAAATGTATATATATATACGTGCATATATGTGTACGTATTTGTATGTGTGTTTGTATTTGTATATGTTTTTTTTTTATTACATTTTCACCCCAAACAAGGCACATTGCCACTTTAATATAGGGGGCTACTATCAGGGGAAACATCTACTGGGGTACTATGTAGGGATTAGGGCAGCGAGATGTTGGTTCACGTTGCACTTGAACTTATGCATGTCAGTACAGTTGGGGAAGCAGTGACCTGGAATGGAATTCCAAAGTCTAGCAGTTCTGGGGAAGAAACTACTGGAGTAGAAAGATCTTTTACATCTAGGGATCTCTACAGTGTGGGGGTGGGATTTTGTAGCTTGTCGGGTCTGTCGAGGGTGTTCACGTCGTGGGGGCACAAGTGCTTGCAGTTCTTCAGAGCATTCACCATTATAATACTTGTAGAACAGGCAGAGGGATGCAACGTTTCGACGATGGGACAGAGGCTGAAGTTTTGATGCCAGTTTAGGGCCTATCAGATTTGCGACTCTCTTTTGAACCCTGTCAAGGAGCGAGAGACTAGTAGCCGATGCACCGGCCCAAATGTGACAGCAATACTCCATACATGGGCGAATAGTGGCCTTATAGAGGTACAGGATACTTTCGGGTGTTAGAAGTTTTCTAGCACGGTAGAGAGAGCCCACCTTCCTCGCAGCGGCCCTGGCAATGCCCTCGATGTAATTGTTCCAGCTCATGTTTCCTGTGAACGTTAGGCCAAGGAGCTTGAAAGACGTACTCTCAGCTAAAGAGTTGTTGGCCATTGCTATAGGTGGTAGAGAAGGTTTCTTGTAATTATTGAATGAAACCAGTTTTGTCTTGGTGGCATTGAACGTTACCATCCATTTTTGTCCCCATTCCACTACTGATTTGAGGTCATCCTCTAGTGTTTCTGCCATTACTTTAGATATATGTTCATTTGTTTTCCTGTCGTGCCTGCTATAGAGTGTGGTGTCATCAGCATATATACCCATCTCAGAGGCAGTTTTGTCGGGGAGGTCATTTATGAATATCAGGAACAGCAAAGGACCAAGGATAGATCCCTGGGGCACTCCCGCATTTATATTATATTGTTTAGACGTACGACCGTCGAGGACAACCTGGATTTTTCTCTTATCTAAGAAGGATTTAATTATGTTAAGTATTCTACCAGTGATACCGTAAGATCTAATCTTCCTGAGGAGACCCTCATGCCATACCCTGTCAAAAGCCTTAGATATGTCTAGAGCTACCGCTCTGCCCTCACCCGCTTTGTCCAGTGAATGGTATATGCGTTCAGAGATTACAGTGAGGATGTCTGCCGTGGAACGGGCTTGTCTAAATCCATATTGATGGTCGGTCAGAAGTTTAACATCTGTAAGGTGCTGGACTAGAGCATGGTTAATTAAGGTCTCAAATATTTTGGCAAAAAGTGGAAGAATGCTAATAGGGCGATAATTTAATGGGTCAGTTCTTTCGCCAGAATTCTTGAATACAGATATGTGTGTATATATGCGTATGTATTTGTGTATGTATGCATGTGTGTACGTATATGTATTATGTATGCATGTATATATGTATCTATGTGTATATTTATGTATATATGTATCTATGTGTGTAAGTCTATGGATATATGTGTGTATGTGTGTGTATGCGTGTACGTATATGTATATATAGCAATGACAGTCTTCAATGTCATGTCTGCTTGAGTGTGTGAATTCGCCGGTACCACTATAAAAAAAAGTCATGTTAAGGCTCATGGACTTGTTTGAGGGAGTGGCATTCGTCTGACAAGACGTTGCAATCATCAGCATCATGTTTGTATGTATGTATGTATATACTGACAATAAAACCCAACGTATTTTGAGATTAATTATGACCCGCTATGATGCACTCAGGTAGAACATAAGAAAGCTCTCCGAGATGGCTTTGTCCACAGTACATTGTAAGCTGCATGTACTGTAAGGAAGCTAGTGTTGATTATATAAAATTAATTTTATAGGGTTGTTTGAAGTAAATTTAAAATACCTATTTCAAGCATCATGATTCAAGGGTGATCTAAACAATATTCTTCATTCCGAATTTTTCTCTGTCTTATCTAAATAAATACTGTTGATTTTATACACTGGGTCTTTGTGCTTTTGCATTGATAAAACCTATCAACTGCCCTTGTGATATAAGGTTGTATAAAAGTATAACTTTGGTCAATATCAGATTGTTTTTTCTTTAATAAGATTTTTTTATTATCGGTTTTCGATACTTATCGAAAGGAATTCTGGTATAAAACTTATCTGAGAATATTCCCCGATACATAAAGCACATTAGTGTGAAATTAAAAATAAATCGGCTAATATGTTTCGAAGTCCATAAGGAATAACTCTCGTGCGCATACATACATACACATAAGCGCGCAATGACACATACATGTGCGCAAGCATTTAAAAAAAACTGAAATAATTACTTGCAGTAGTAATGACGCAACTCCTAACAGAAATAAAAAAAATGTACCAATGAGAAAAAAAGAAATATAACTGCAGAACTCCCGACCTCCATCCGCTATAAAATAAATGCCTAACAAAAACATCGTTTACCAGGCCACAATATTTGCCAAACAAACTCCGGATAAAAAATATATTACGAAGGAACGACCTTCGTTGATGGTAAAACATATATTACGACAACAGAATAACATTCAGAAAAGAAAAACGCCGAATAAAAATAGAATTAGCCAACCTGTACTGGGACTTACATACAGTGGACGATCACCGATAGTCGTTTGGAAAATAGTATGACAAAGCAGCACAAGTAAAGCATAACACTATGCGTGTAGGTCCTGTTTGAATGAGAAATCAGCTATTATAAACTTAAAAGAATGCCAAATTTTATCAATCTGCAAGATTGAGATAGCAAACGTATGCATACACAAAAAGTTTGTTTAGAAAACAACACATACACACACCAATAAAAATAACATTAACACAAATATAAATGGTAATCATAATAATAATCAATAAACAAATAAGCAAATACACTAGTAAAAAATAAAATGTAAGTGAAAAATATCGAGATTATTATTAATCAACACAAACATGAATCGATCCCATATTATAAAATTACTCTGAAACAGATAGAATTGGAGGTCTATTAAACCTTTGCTGATAAATGCGCGTAAATTGGCTAAGATGAATGGCTTTGTTATGGAATAAGAATCTCATATGCTGCTTACCAAACCCCTTACCACGAGAACATATAAAAATACGATGCAATATCGATTGCATGCACTAACTTGACAGATCCTTATAAAGATGAACGGCGTCAAAATTAAACATCATGTATAGTTTAATTGTTATGTATATTTTTAAAACTTACTCCTACCCCTACTTACGTATCGACCATTGTCAAAGTAAATACTAAAAAGCAATACAAAAATATATGTGTAACATAAGAACTTCATAACATTTTATATATATTTATATATATATATATATATATATATATATATATATATATATATATATATATATACACTAGCAATAGTACTCGCCGTTGACTGGGTTCAAAAACAGCCTACAGAAAATGGACTCTGATTTATGAAAGTATGATAGGTTATAAAAAGGAAGGGTTGTAAATTTGGGTTGAATTTGGGGGTATCAAAACCAAAGCAAAATATGATGAAAGTAAAAATAAAATAGATAAATCCCATAATTTATTAAACCATACCTGTTAATGCTGAAACACGTATCACAATATTCTGTGGATCTATATAAAAAAAACCTTGTTAAACTTTGTGACATATTTCCATTCTATGGAGGTCAGGTGCGAACGAACACCCCATAATTTTATTACACCATATTTCTTCAAACTGAAACATAATTATCAACGTATTCTTACGCAGATAGATATGAAAAGTCTTTATTAAAGTTTGTGCCTATTTCCATTCTATGGAGGCTAGGCGCGAACGCAGACCACACAATTTTATTATACCAACCCTATTTAAGTTAAAACATACCTATCAAAGTATTATTATGTACATCTATATCAAAAACACTTGCAAACGTTTTTTTTAATTTTTAATTTTTTTATTTCCATACTTTGTGGACTAGGCCAAAACGCAGACCCCACAATTTTAATGAACCACCGTTCTTCCAGATCAAACATACCCATTCCTGTGTCTCGATACATCTTCTATCATTATATTTGATCAGTTTTTTTAAAATAGTCAACCATATAGGAGCCTATTCGTGACCAGACACACACACAGACATTCAGCTTTATATTATATATATATATATATATATATATGTATATATATATATATATATATATATATATATATATATATATATATTACGTGATGAGGAATGTTATGCTAAATTTTTAATTTTGATTTAAAATGATGTGTTTGGAAATAAGTTTATGTTATAATACTTTACTTTATATATCATTTTAATCAGAACTTTTCTATCTAATCCTTAAAATAGCAATCCTTTTAAACATTAATGTATTCTTTTCAGAAGGGTGTCTTGAAGATTATGAGCAAAGTGGTCGGCCATTGAATGTTGACAACAATCAATATAGAGCAATAGTCAAAGCCAATACATGCAAAAGTCTTCGAGAACTTACTTCTGAATTAAACGTAACATATACGACGATTTATCACCTACCAAATGCCACTTTTTTTTAAGAATCTCGACAACTGTCTGCATGAGAAATGCTTCAAAAACCTAAGCGATATCAAAAACACCTTTAGCAACTTCATCGCCACCAAAACGCAAGGTTTTTACGTTACTGCCATACATACGCGTTGGCAAATGTGTGCATTCTGAAAGTGCTTATTTCGATCAATCAATTTTAGTTTGAGCCGAGATATATTCATCACAATTAAAAGGTTAAAAATCGCTAGAGTTTTTTGTTAATTTGATACAGACACACACACACACACAGACACAGACACAGACACACACACACACACACACACACACACATATATATATATATATATATATATGAAGCGATGCGGAGAGAGCAAAATAAAGCATGAGATATTATTGAGACAAATAGACAAGAGAAATTGTGGAATCTTTAAACTAAAGAGAGACAGGACGGAAGTGAAATAGATAGATGGCGCCAGAGGGAGATAGATAAGACAAAACATTTGTTTCCAATTACGGGAAAGCATAATTTTATTAAATGTATCGTTTAACTCTAGTCATTACTGCTTAGTAGAAAAATCGGCGTCACACCATCAACTATAGAGCAAAAAATAGAGTGATATGAGCCAAAATCTAGCAATAACACTCTACAAAAAACTATTGTTCAATCAGTGCCAATCACAAGAATAAATGCACAAGAGTCATTTTCAAACCTGATCAACTCAGTTTTTCAAAAGGTGTTTCAATTGACCACGTCTGAATTAACGATAGCAATAAAAAGCCACTGATGTATAAGGTTGTTTCTATAGGAAAAAGGGTCGTAAAATCTGTGAACCAAAGTCTTGCTTTTTTATTGGATTATCCGTCTTTCAGGAACCCAACTAAGAAAAAGGTTATTCTTCACAGCTAATCGATACTGGAAACATCAATCCACATCTTGTAAAAGAATCCAGAAAGAAAGGTCCCTTAACTGCAACATAATGAATCAAGACCGGTTGCTAACAGCGGTTAGAGATTTCATTTACCAAAGTCACGACACGAAATAATCAATTGATCAACGGCTGGCACATTTGACCTCTGTCTTTATTTACTTCTTTTCATAATCTCAATCGTTGCAAAGTTGAGCACTGCATATATAAACATGGGGACTGGAAAATCAATGGCATAGTATTCATATACATATGTATAGCTGTATATCTGTATCTATCTATCTATCTATCTATCTACTTATCTTTCTTTTCCACTCGCTCGCTCTGTGTATATATATATGTATATATATATATATATACTAGCAAAAGTACTCGCCGTTGACTGAGTTCAAAAACAGCCTACAGAAAATGGACTCTGATTTATGAAAATATGATAGGTTATGAAAAGGAAGGGTTGTAAAGAGATAGCTTCGACTTTGGGGGTGTCAAAACCAAAGTAAAATATGATGAAAGTAAAAATAAAATAGATAAACCCCATAATGTATTATACCATACCAGTTCATACTAAAACACTTATCACAATATTCTGTGGATCTATATTAAAAAACCTTGTTAAACTTTGTGACATATTTCCATTCTATTGAGGTCAGGTGCGAACGAACACCCCATAATTTTATTATACCATATTTCTTTAAACTGAAACATAATTATCAACGTATACTTACGCAGATAGATATTAAAAGTCTTTATTAAAGTCTGTTCTTATTTCCATTCTATGGAGGCCAGGCGCGAACGCAGACCCCACAATATTATTATACCATCCCTATTTAAGTTAAAACATACTTATCAAAGTATTATTATGTACATCTATATCAAAAACACTTGTAAGCGTTTTTTTTTTATTTTTAAATTTTTATTTCCATACTTTATGTACCAGGCGCGTACGCAGACCCCACAATTTTTATGAATCATCATTATACCCGATCTAACATACCCATTCATGTGGCTCGATACATCTTCTATCATTATATTTGATCAGTTTTCTATAACAGTCAACCATATAGGAGCATGTTCGTGACCGGACACACACACAGACGTTCATATTCATATTATATATATATATATATATATATATATATATATATATATATATATATATAATAAATTCCACAGCTAAACAACGTTCATATTCATATTATATATATATATATATATATATATATATATACATATATATATATATATGTGTGTGTGTGTGTATTGTGTGTGAATGTGTGTCTTAACGTATTTATATGCATATGTATTTAAGAATGACATAACACGTCCTCATTTGCTATACCTTTTTCTCCTTCCTCTTCTCTGTGCATGCGATTTTCTTTCACTACACTGAGTATGACCAAACGAGCGGTCGATAGTTTTGTTTTTTTAAAAAAGTTTTTTTCTCTTAAATTTTTATCATAATATTTTGTATTCCTGCACGCCACTAATCATGTATGTATCTATTTACAATATTTAATTGAAATGTGCTCTATACGTGAATAGAGCAAACTAGTATGTTTTGAAAATATATTGCTACATAGAACGTTGCACGTTACATCCCAGTGAGGATTTCTCAGGCTATTACCTGCAATTGCATTACCACATATTTTTTTTATATTTACGTTATTCCGAATCTGTTTTTATGCCAATCAGATTCGTTATTTTTTATTGTTATTCATGCATATATTCATCACACACGATGGCCTTTGGTTTATCAGAACGGACTTTACCTGTAATTTACCCCTTTCTTTGTTCGTTCCAGTGGGACAGAACTATCTTTTCTTTGTGTGATTAAAAGTGACCTAATTTTAATCTGAGTTTGTTCTGATAAGTGTACTTATATTTTGGTTTATTCTTGTTTACTTATTTATGAATTAATATTTCTTCTTCTTCTTCTTCTTCTTCTTCTTCTTATTATTATTATTATTATTATTCCATTAATGTCACAGTGTTGTGACCTTTTACACCAATTTTTTTTTTCAAGAGCGGGTTCTTACACCAAAGCGAGCAAGGATAGTCAAAATGTCAATTAGATGGAAAGTACTTGGTGTAGGACGTTTGCTGAGCCTAGCATAACTGCTTTCCGGAGTATCTGATTCCCAAGGTGTTCAGCTGATTCATAAGATCATCAAGAATTGCACCAAGCGCCCCTGGACACTAAGTTTCTCATAGTTCCGTATTTTCTCATTCTTTTTGCCTCCTAAGTTGAAGTCGTTTGGGCAAGCCACATTAATAAATTGTCATTCATTGATCTTCGTCGGTTCACAACTACAATATCCAGATACCTGTGAGTTATCCCTCGGTCACACTGAATCATGAAATCCCAGAGAATCTTAACGGCGTCATTTTCCACTACCCTTTCTGGATGAGGTTGTACCATTTGTCCGTCACTTGGATTCCAAAGTTTTGGCACAAACCCCAGTGCAGGTTTGTACAAACCTTGTCATGGCGACGTTTGTATTCACCAACAAATTGTGACACGGTTTCAACAGATGCTCTTATCAGAACAGTCCGTCGCATAGATATTTTTATTTATTGAACTTGTAATTAGTGCCTGTTCCTAAGCAGCAAATATGAGATTTTCTGTTTCTCTTTTCAAGTCACATTTTGACAGAACATTCTACGTATCCTGACATGTTGGTCTCTTAGTATCTTGTTAAAACTGACCACGAAGTTTCATTCTTAACAACGCAACAACTTTTCTGCTTCGATTTTTCTTCGTACTTCTGCTTATCTCCCAATAAATCTTTATCTAGGTCTTCTTCTTCCGCCACTGTCGCAACTAACACTTCATTACTGTATGCCAAGTAGTAGTGAACGCTTATAAGTTCTCGCCTACACATTTCCCAATCCTAATCAGTACTCACCCTCCTTTCTTCTGTGAGATATACAGAATAAACACATTAACATTTTGATAAAGTTCTCCATACTTGACCAACAGTTTCCGTGTGTCTCCGTCCAGTTTCTTCATTTCGTCCTGTGTATATCCTAGAAAAGGTGCGCTATCGGATTACAGCAACGACCCATGAATTGATGGCTTAGAACAAGTTCTCATCATTCAGTTTAAATTTCCCGAGAAGTTTGTGTCTCCTTATATATACCCCTTTCGGTTTATCTTTTAATTCATTGCAAAGCATCGTAGCAAGTTAAAGCACCCCAACTACGTGTAGCATTCTGCATCAAGATAACCTAATCCTTTACCAATTGGCGAGCATTTTCCTCGTTTGAGTCTAACTACTGCACAGTTGCAAATTCCAAACTCCATATTTATGTCTTCACTCCACTGCTGTACAGTTTGAACCAGAGAGTTTATTTCCTTTTCTGATTTTCCAAACAATTTCAGATCGTCTATAAAAAACATGAAGTTGATCTTCAGTCCATTCTTCTCTACTTGGTATCACATCTTTTTCTCTCATGTGCCAATGGTATGGGTGATATTATGAATAGGAGTGGCGATTGGAAGATACAGAGTCTGATATTGACTGCCCCTAATTGACTATCATCTGAAATAAGGTTAGTTTTCCAACTGCTCATACTTTTCCTATGAACTAAATTATATTGTGAGCAACCGTTACCATTTCTGACACCCTGAGTATCCACGAATATCCTAAGCCTTCCAGCAATCTATCCATGCTGCATTCAAGTTTGTTTTTCTCCTTTTCTTCCCGCCTTTTTACTCCGCTGGTAGTGAACCATTTACTTATATGGTCATATAATTTTGAACTGATTATATCTGCCAATGTCCTCTAAGGCAAGTTAAAGCAAGTAATTCGTCTATAATTTTCAACATTTGTCCCTTTAGTACGATCTTTCATTGTTATTATTATTATTGGCTCACAAGTTGCTTTCAAACATATCTCAGAGATCTTGCCCTGAAAAGAGCCTGTAGTGTTGCCTGGAAGCTGAGTGACAGCAAGTCCCCTCAGGCTTACAGTTCACTCTACCTTTTTCGATAACATTTGCAAATAAGTTTGCATTATCGCAACAGCTGCTTGCCATTGATTTATCGTTGGTACCGGCTATTAGTCTTTGCTGGACTTTGAGTGGCAATAAGCCTCCCCAAGGCGCCGGTTCTCTTCGCACTTATTTGGCTAGGTTCTGGTCTGTTCATCGGTCTTTCCTTTCTCCTTGACTATATATATATATATATATATATATATATATATATATATATATATATATATATATATATATATATATATACGTTTTTGCGAACTTTTCAATCCTCTCATAATTATTGTTGTTTCTTTACGCTTCTGCCAATTTATCCTCTGCCTTATTCATGTGGTTAACCGCGACGGGATTAGAATGCTGAGTGTTGTAACTGTATCCATAGTAATTATTGCATTCTAATTTTGTTGTTGTCTCGCCGCTCATTGACCAACTACTCTGCAGTAATTATCTGGAATATAGTTATAAGGTTCAACATTCCTCTCCCGTCGCTGTTAACCTCTTTTTTATAAAGCCAGAGGATGAGTTTGCCGAAAAATGGTGAAACAACAACTACGTAGATGAAAATAACAGTCCGAAAAAAGTGAATGCACTAAATATATGTACGTATAAACATAGAGTGCATGGACGACGAGTTGCGGAGAAATCAATCTGACGGCGATCATCCTGAAAGATGTAGAAATCATCATCTATATATAAGTTTACGAAAATATCACGTAGTACATATATGGTTTAGTACATTTTAAACCAGTATATAGATACACACATATATTATATATAGACACATATTTTATATATACACACATAAATATATCAGCTATAACATATGTTACCGTGTTATTGATAAGGATAGTAGAGGTAATTTAAACAATGACTACGAATCAACATGATTGGAAGAGAAGTATCAATTCTCAAATGCAAAAGGAAACTAGGAAGAATTTAGAATTTGTAAACAGATTTTTTTTAACTAACTAAGCCGTTCGCTAAAACAAAGTTTTCTTTATTCTTTCCATTATAATCTCATGCCTTTGATTAAAATGAGCAGCAATGATAAAGCCAAAATCCCGTAACAATTGATATAATAGGAAATGATTATCCTCTAAATGATTGTTGAATGGTTTTATCTTTAAAAATGTGCAATTATTTTGGCCTGCAATGACTAGACATACACATATGTTAGTAAAAGTTCACGAAGTATGGAAAATCTTTAGTATTTCAAGCTAAATCTAAAATACTAATTCATTTAATATGTCAAACTTAAGTATAAATTAGCATTTTTCTTTTTTTGCTCTGTTATGCACACGTTTGAAATATCATTTTCCCCATAAAACAGCCAACCAGAACGGACGCACTTTTAATAGTGTTTGTTTCTAATCGATATTCTATTTTTTAAGTATTGTCAATAGTTTCAGCTTTCTCATATAGTTGTATGCGTTTTATGTGATTTTGATGGCAGTGTGAATAATAACACAAATAAGCATATGGAAATGAAATTCTATTTTAGATATACATATTTTAGATATACATATTGTTTATGTTTGATATTATAACATTGGTGTTGTTTTCCATTTAAAACTGGCGATTCTGCTTCCTGTTATTTTTGTGCATATTTTCCGGCAAATTTGTCATCAAAGAGAAACAGTGAATAAAGTTTAATGATGTAAAGGAATCACAAAATCGATCAAATGGAATGAAATTTGAACCCGGAGACCATAAATATTGTTTTCTTGTTGCCGTGCATTATTCTTTCATTTTTACATTCGGCTCTTCTCTCAGAATTCAAAAACACTAAGAAAAAAAAAGTCTCCATTTGGTTGACACAATTAAAGTTAAAGAGAAGGTGAATGAAAGTAGTTACAATAATTTAACTTTGGTCATTAGAATATCTTTTTCTGACTTATTCGTAAATAGGAATACACAGTGATTAATCAAAAAAGCGAGATTCTCCATTTACGCTGAATATCTACAGAATTCCAACATCAATATATTACATATGAATGAATCGGCTGTGGAATTTCCACAGCTCCCGCTAGTTATTATTATTATTATTATTATTATTATTATTATTATTATTATTATTATTATTATTATTATTATTATTGGCTCACATGGAGCTTTCACATAAGTCAACAAACGATCTGATGGGAAACCTGTGGTGTTCTCTGGAGGCTGAGGGAAAACAAGTCTCCCCAAACGTCCAGTTATCTCCACCTCTTTTGATAGCATTTTCAAATGAATTTGCATCATCGCAACAACCTCTTACCATTCATTTCTCGCCGGGAGTGGCCATTGGTTTATACTGGAATTTAAGTGGCACTAAGCCTCCCCAAAGTCCTAGTTTTCTTTGCGCTTGTCCAACCGAGGTCTGGCTGGCGCTCTCTCCTCGGTCTTTCAGTCCTTCTTGACCCTTCTCAGCTCTTTGGTGTCACTTTTTTTTATTGGGAGGATGGGTGGTGAAACTATGGGGGGATGCATGATGGAGGTGTAGTACTTGTAGATATGCAGCTTCGGTGTTCATCATTTCCTGTAACGCTTATTCGTTATATTATCTTTTTGTATTATTTTCCGCATTCTAGGGTTTTCCATAATATTTTAGTCGTTTTCATTATCGTTAGTCGTTGGTTTTTTTGTTTGTTTTTTTTTTTGCAGTTATTCCTCTGATTCCAATTTCTGACATTCTTTTTTCGAAGTTTTTCGGAATTGTTCCTAGTATTATCGGTACTATTTTGATTTTCTTCATCGTCCAAATCCCTTTTAACCCTCTGGATAGCTCTGTGTATTTGCTTAGTTTCTCCTTTTCTTTCATACTCACCCTGTGGTCACCTGGGACAGCAAAGTCTACGATTTGACAGGATTTTTCTTTCTTGTTAATTATTACGACATCTGGTTTTCTGGCTTAGATGGGTTTGTCCGTCTGTATGTCCATGTAGGATTTTGTGGTTCTCGTTTTCGAGTGCTGTTGCGGTATTATTATTATTATTATTATTGTTATTATTATTATTATTATTATTATTATTATTATTATTATTATTATTAATATTACTATATTTTTATTTATTCCTATATGTTTATGCATAGATTTATATATTACTTATTATTTATAATGAATTGATTAAGAATTATAATTTAAGCAAATGTGGTTTCAATAATAAATCACACGTTGCAATTATTCTCCATATTTTATTCAGGTTTATGTGATAATACCCATTTTTTATCCTTTTTTTTTAATTAAAAAGAAGTTATATTTATCTAACGATCAACGCGGAAAAACTTCTCTATTGACATAATAATCTACTGATTGTTTCTCTGTTACGAACGAGATTCTGTAAAATGTTTGCAATTTTTCACAAGCTGACAGAAATAAATGGAAAGATGAATACATTCTACGAATTAGGAATATTTTTTGTAATCCATATATATATATATATATATATATATATATATATATATATATATACGTATGTGTAATATATACGTATGTGTAATCGATTATTTATAATTAATTGTTTCTATATGGTGTTAATGTCTACACTAGTAGTTTCGTGCAGATTTTCTAGTTTGACAAGAAACACTTGACAAAGATTGGAGATTACATCAGTCGCAACGTTTTGAAAATAACACTGGATATGAGAAAAGTACTTCGAAGAATCAAAATAATACGAATAATCAATCCTCACTGCAAAAATTCACAAACGTCGAGAGATATTATAGTTAAAATAAATTCTCCCAGTAAGGGCATTTATATCAAGACGCACCCTCCGTAAGTGTATGGTTGGATTTGTATCAATTTGATTCCATTGATTCTGCCACTGTTTGGATGGGAAAAAACAGACACTATTTCGTAATTCTGTCGATAATATTGTTTAGATAAAAACTAAATCAAGATTCTAATTATAAACGAGGCCTAATTCAATATTAAAGATCGTGAATAATAAAACTTAATAAAAATATTACATTTTTTTTTCAGCCGACTTTTTGCTTATTGGATTGAATTCATAGAAAGGAAGTTGTTATATTTTACGTGATATATATATATATATATATATATATATATATATATATATATATATATATATATATGTATAGTCTAAAGAAGCTTTGAATAAAAAAATAAAAATAAATAATGCAGTTTTAATTCCCGGAAGGAAAAAAATATTTTAACTTTAACCTATCGCAGACTTAGCACCTACATAATCCGACTTCTAAAATGCTTATAATGACAAAAGAGAATTCATTTATATAAGGATGAAGAAAAAATAACCTTTACTAAAATTGTTAAATAGAAATAGACTTAGCATTTGCATAAGCCGATTTCGCAAACGTTTTCAATTTTAAAACAGAACTTAACTACATGAGGATGAAAAGAGAAAACCTTAACTAAAATTTTATGGATATAAACCGGGAGTAATCAGCCGCTTACCATGCAGCTGTTTCGGAGATTTAAAAACAGAACAGCTGTATATATATGCGTAAATATTATGTATTGAAAATCATTTCCATAAACTATAAGAATTTAACATCAACAAACAATCTGCGTATGGTCGTTTTCGAGACTAGGAATTTTTTTTATTGAATTGAAATGACTTTCTCGGTACAATTAGTAGACGCTAAATAGAATTTAAACTCTTGATCATAACTAATGTGTAAATATTTAAGGTTTATACCGCAAATCATGCAGTCTATAAGCTAAATGGAATACTTACAATTTACGTAGAAGAAGCGATTATGCGTTGGTTAACTGAGTAAGTTGGTCGCGCTCCAACCAATATCAGTTTAGTGTACATTCACCCCAAAATTTAAGAAAATTTAGTCATATTCTAAAACATTTCTATATAATATTTTGCCCGCTTTTTCTAAGTTAGTTCTACGTTACGATTGAATAAAGCTAAATGCAAATTTTGAAACTCAAACAACATTTACAGAAGGCCAGATTCGCGAAGTGTGACTTTAAAATGGCAATATGACAATCCTGGAGAACAATATGAGAGTCACTTCATTTTAATTTATGCCCATTTTCGAATACTATTATAATAATATATTAGAATTGTTGTAATGGTGGGTGAAAGGAACTCGCACTCATTATGAAATACAACGGTATTTCGAAGAACAGAAATCTTACGTAACAAATAAAAATTTGAAAGTAACGGAGTAAAAAAGAAGGGCGTTGTGTCAACTAAAAGAGCACATAAATTAGTGTCTCTTACAATGTAATATTATTATTAGTTGTATTGAACTATGTAGCACAATAATACTTTCTGGTGATTTATTAATTCATCTCATTTGGGTTAATTCTATACTAAAAATACAATGGACATAATTTTTATTGAAATGTTTATAAACTTGTATTTGTTTATAAACTTGTATTCGCTATCCAGAAAAAATATCAACTTTATCAAACAATACTTGTTGATTAATATATTTCTGATTCCGTTGAATTTGTACGAGTTCATCTAGTTATTATCACTACAATAAGAACAGCATTCCAAACATTTTAATCATGTAATAATAAAGAGAGTTTTTTTTTTCTAATTTATTAAACGCTAAGAAATAGCTGCTTGCATACCAGTCCTTTAATGATTGGTTTTGTTAAAAACAAACTATAAGTCCATGGGGTAATTTTACTTGGTCGAACATATTATTGCAGATGTTTTCACGCGTATAGACAGAAAAACATGATTCCATTCCACCTAGCGTTTCAGAGAAACATAAAAACATAGAATAGTTTCTTACATCTAAACACACAATAACAAAAATTTAATGAAAAATGTTTTGTCTTGTTTGTAAATATAATTGATATTGCGTTTTTAGATTTTTAAAATCTGTATTTATCTTTCTTTCTAAAATTTAAAGTAACACTTCTTAACTATCTCTGTTTTTTAAAGAAACAAAAACTCATTAACTATATAACAGGAAATCAGAGAGCATGTTAAACAAAATAGACATTTAAAGAACGTGCAATATCTCAATTTATATACTTTCTCTCGGATCTATCACTTTCAACTAGTTGAATACGTAGATTTGTATTACCCGATATGGCACAACTTTGACTTACTTTATATGCTGTTGGTATTGGTTACCTTAACTTTTTTAAACATGATATTTTGACAGGATACACCAGAAGTAGGTTGCCCACAGGATTATTATAATAGTATAGGCTTCTGGTAGGATTTGAACATGGCAAGTCCTAATCTTTAATCAACGTCGGTATACATTTCACTACCTCCACTTTTTACTGTTAAAATCTATTAAAGAACAATACGTATTTAGTCTGTGTATTTGTGCGTATGTCCAGTTAAAACTACAAAAATACCTGACAAATACCCGCAAATTTCGTCACTAACTGAAAGAAGAGAGCTCCGTTATTTTTTAATGTTTTTTTAAGAAGGAATTCACTTACGCCGACATTTTTCGATTTGTATGTGTGTATGTGTGTTTATGTGTGTGTATGTCCGAAGAAAGATATGAGGTGAGCAAAAAAGAAAGAGTGATGGGAAAGAGAGAACGAAACCGAGTGAAGGTGAAAAGCAGAACTGTAAATAAGAGATAAAAGTAACAAATAAATATATAAGAATTTGTCACGGTTAACTCTGCAGGTACAACATTAATAAAGAAAAAGAAATCTAATATATATATTAAACTACGAAAAGGCGTTCCAAAATATTGATTTCAATTTTTTTTTATTCCACTCGAATTGATTAAAGTATATTATATATTTCTTTGTTATGGTAACTAAATTTATGCATTCCTGCCTTGAATGTTTCATCTTTCTGTTGCAAATAATGACTGTGTGAGACTAAGAAAGCAACCCCGTTCATAGACGTGCATCAGAAGCATAGATGGGTCAATTAATTCCTGGCAAAAGTGCATGAGAATTGAGGTGATTATGTATCAAAATAAATTCTAGAGCACAAGTAGTCGCTCATTGAGATGGTGCCTTTCCCGTCTCCGTAGCTATACAACCTTTTCGTAAACGAATAGTAAGCTTAACTTTTTAAACAGCTATTTTTATGACAAAGCGGGCTTCAGACGCCCATGCACGGCTTTTATTCATCATTCGCAAAAATGCATTTAATATGAAGGTGACAATGTACATAGAAAATTCCGGAGCACAAAAAATCACTTATATTAATGGTAGTACTTCCATCTTCGTAGCTCTTCAACTGTTTTAGTTTAAAAATAAGGAGGCTGCAATTTTTTAACTACCCTCGCGGTATCAGTGCCTTTTCTCAAATAAGTACCAGCGAGAACGAAAACACGTTATTTTTCTGATACATCTTTTATTTAATCCCTGCTGGCCCCGTGGAAATGAATAGTTCATTAAAATTTTTAACCATAACTGAACCAATAATCATACGTCTTTATTGTATAGTTTCAGATTTTTAACTGGGTATGCACTCACAGAATTACAACTTATTTGTATATATTAGATAGAACTGTTTACCGGTAACAGGGTTTGTCCATCGTACTTTCACACGCCAATTAGAAATAGTATTTTCTTCGTAAACATGCAGATTCAATTAAATTCATAAAATATGATTCGATATAAGCAAGTTCTTTATTAGATTCGTCAATGAATTTAATAAGGAGACTGTCTGTCAGTTAATTAGTTAGTCGGTCCCTCCGTCCGCGTGTCCCCTAAACAATCGTCCAAAATTGTATGGAGATCGCCTCAGAAAAATTGACAGTTGAGATAAAAAGTTAAGTTCTAATTCAGTCAGAAACTAATCAATGGTAAGTGTTAAATAAAAAAGTTTTGTTACTAATAAAACAGCAACTTTTCGCCCTCTTTCGGAAACACCATTCATAGAATGTGAGAAATAAAGGACACATATGGGACTTAAGAGTTGCGAGACTGCTGAAATTAAACCTTATATCTACTTTCAAGTCTAATTAAACGTTTATTTCAGTATATGTAATCCTATATATAAGGTTTTGATTGCAGAAATTCCCCCCTGGACCAAATTGCAGTAGGTTTGCAATAATAGAGGCCACTACAATTTTATTATGTCTAAACTATTATACAACATCTTATGTAACTTTAGAACACTGTTACATACACATTTATTCGTTATAATAAAATCCTATATTAAACCTAGGAGAAACATCATCACTATTGCACACACCCTACAAAGAATTAGTTATTAATTTCCCCTCTATAACTAAACTACTATTACCACCACTAGTCTACACCGGGTACTATTACACATATTATACATAAACCGGCCTGTCTATTTTCGTAACTGTCTCATGAACTTATACACAAGCTACTAGTTTTGGTTTTCCATGTACAAAAATAACAGTTTCCTCCTCATTCAGTTCCGGGTATTCTTATTGGCTGCGAGTGAAAAGAAATCTCTTATTTCGGAATACAACCCAACATAAATAAAAGAACATGCTGGCCAGTAACAAACATGACCGTATCATTAGGACGTAAAACACACCAAATGATTTATTTCGTTTTTGCTTTACTTCTTAATTATAATGCTCCATTTACTATATTACCTTACATACCACTTTCATTCCGGCATAAACGACAAGAAATGTTAGTACGAACTTGTAGGTTACACTGACAAGCGAGCAAGCTGCCAAGGAAGTAAATACACATGTATGTATATATACATATATATATATATATATATATATATATAGAGAGAGAGAGAGGGGGGGGGGAGAAAGAGAGAGAGGGATGGACATTATATATAAGAGACAGGCAGACAGTTAGCAGTATTTTGCGCGAACAGTTGGCAGAGTTGGTCGAAATTTTCTGTTTCTATGTCTATCCTTGTAGCCATGTCACTAGTAAGGGTGCTGGAGGTAAACGTTTTGTCTGGGCTGACGTTATCCGCCTGATAGTCAGGGACCCGAACCTTGGATTAACCACTAAGGAGGCTGTCCTATCAGCAGGTGCAAAGTACTGGGGCTGCTGTATTGCCATTTGGTGAATGGAATCTGGACCATGCAGTAGCTTCTGGTGGGGCCTCTCGATGCCATACTAGTGGGTAATTGTTACGGCTTTACCTTATCATGTGCTACAAAAAAAATTCTTCGTTTCTTTTTCTCTCTTAGTTTCCCCTCTCTGTCCTGCTCTAAGTAAATCTGACGACCTAGTCCACAAATTCCAAAATTTCATCATGACAAGTTTCAAGAAAAAATACACGATTAAACCCGATTCTCCAACTTCCAACGTAGACCCCTACTACCATGTCTCTTTCTCCAACATCAGGGGTCTTCGTTCTAACCTTCCAGAGGTTGAAACCTAATTACAGGAGACTAAACCAGACCTTTTATTTTTAAGTGAAACTGGCATTGGACAGGCTAATTCCCTAGATGAGTTTGCAATTACAGGATACTCTAACTTAACTTCTAAATCTGACCCCCAAGATCGCCATGGGCATGGAATATGTGCCTATATTAAAGATGGCTTTCCATGTGGGAGGGACATCTCCAGGGAAGATCCTAACTTACCCTATATGTGCTTCCGGGTTGCTTTAGCTCACACTACTGCATTTATATTTACTCTCTATCGCCCCCACAACAGCGGAGTTACTATCTTTCAAAGCATATCTGAGAAAATTGACCAAGTCCTTTCTACTTATCCTTCAGCTAACATTCACGTATGTGGAGACTTCAATGTTCACAACGTCGAATGGTTGACCCACTCAAACAAGACCGATGATGAGGGGAGGTTCTGTCATGATTTCTCCATTGCCTATGACCTCACTCAGATTGTTCAGGAACCTACCCGTGTGCCCGATAATGACGGCCAGTATGCGAGCCTACTAGACCTTTTTCTTACAACTTGCCCTGAACTATGTTCAGTTTCTGTTCTGTCGCCTCTTGGATCTTCCGACCACTCTGTTGTATCAATTAATATAAAAATGAAAGGTAATAAGTCCCCAGACGTACCTCTTCATCGTACAGTATATCGATACACTAAGGCTGACTGGGATAGCTTCCGTACATTTATATCTGATCTACCTCTGCATTCCATGTTTAAAAAGGATGTGTCATCTATAGTATTAGACCTGACTGAATGGTTAATTGTAGGTATTGACCATTTCATTCCCTCTAAAAAGTTTCAGCAAAAACCTAACAGCCAGCCATGGTTCTCTCCAGAATGTGCTGCTGCCATTGCGCACAGAAATCACTTTTTCCACTGCTTCAAACGTAATAGATGTATGGAAACTAAAGCCTTTTTCAGGACTGCCAGCAACCATTGTAAGAAAGTACTAAGGAACGCAAGAGAGTTGTATGCTCAATCTGTTAAGTCCAAAGTAGCTGAGCAGCGGCTTGGTTCCCACCAGTTTTGGCAAATAGCAAACAGAATCCTGAACAGAAGGGTGTGCTCCATCCCAACTATTATCAATGGACCTGAGGTAATCTCGTCAGCATCAGACAAAGCCAAACTCTTTGTCAAGAACTTTGCAGCTAATTCTACCCTTTGCGACCAAGACCGCCAACCCCCAATATTTCCTCCTGTATCAGAAAACACGCTATGTGATATACGTATATCTGTACGTGATGTTGCGAAGCTAATAAAAAACCTTGATTCGATTAAAGCAACTGGCCCTGACGGTATTCCAATTATAATACTCAAAAAACTTCAACCTGAACTAGCGCCCATACTTACAAAACTGTTTAAACGTTGTCTTAAGGAGAATAGTTTCCCATCTCCCTGGAAAATCTCATCAGTATGCCCTGTATTTAAGAATTCAGGTGATCGCTCATCCCCCTCTCAGTACAGGCCAATAAGTCTCCTGTGCGTCATGAGTAAGTTGCTAGAATCTGTTAAATACAGAAGTAATCAACGATCTCAATACAAATAACCTTCTTAGTGACACTCAATATGGTTTCCGTTCTGCTAGATCTACAGCAGATGTCCTTACAGTTATATCGCATAGGATTAGCAAATCTCTCGACGGTGGCAATCTTTCTAGGGAAATTGCTCTTGACATATCTAAAGCCTTTGATAGGGTATGGCATAAAGGTTTACTTCATAAGATCGCTAGCTATGGTATAGCTGGAAAAGTCTTCTCAATTATTAAATCATTTCTTTCTAATAGATCCATAAGAGTAGTAGTTGAGGGGCAAAAATCAGAAGCTCACAGTATTAATGCCGGTGTCCCTCAGGGATCCATCCTGGGCCCAACTCTTTTCCTGGTGTACATTAATGATCTTCCAAATCATATCCTTACATCATTTGTAGACATTTATGCTGACGACATTACCATTTATGGTAGCACATCTAAGACAGTAAACGACCAAGTTCTCTCCAATTCTCTCTCCTCTGATCTTGAGCACGTAGTACAATGGGGAAAGGAGTGGCTGGTTACTTTTAATGCATCTAAAACCAAGCTTCTCTCTTTACATCATCAACATCCTAATCCACATTTGTCATCAATTGAAATGAATGGCTCCCGTCTTCAGGAGGCCTCAAGTTTTGACAAGCTTCTGGGCTTGACCATTACTCCTGATCTTAAATGGAACACGTATATCAAATCTGTTGCCAAGGCCGCTGGAAAAATGGTGGGATTTTTCTATCGATCCGGTAGATATCTCACTGCTGATGCTATTCTCTATCTATATAAGAGCCAGGTACGTCCAAGGATGGAATACTGTTGCCACATCTGGGCAGGAGCTGCTAGAAAGGACTTGTCCTGCCTTGATAGAGTTCAAAATAGACTTCGTAGCCTCGTAGGAGATGTCCTTTTCTCCTCCTGCCAACCTCTATCTTACAGAAGAGATGTTGCGAGTTTGTCTCTGATGTATCGTTATTTTCATGGAAAGTGTTCAACTGAACTTCAATCTATGGTCCCCCCTCGCCAAACTTTCACAAGAAACACTCGTCTAGCTGTAAACACTATCAATAATTTCTCCCACTCTTTATCTGTGCCTAAACCTTAACGTAGATTCCATGAACAAAGCTTCTTTCTTTGAACTGCACGCCTGTGGAATTGTCTTCCGTTTTCCTGCTTTCCGGCTGACTACAATATGGTTGTGTTCAAGTCTAAAGTAAATAAGTTCTTGATGAGACGTTCCATATAAGTTATCAAATTTACCAAATTTTCATTACTAATGATAACTATATTGACCAATTTCTACTGTACACTCTTTAACCCTTATCCTTGAGTGGCCTCTGGGCCTTGATAATGTGGTGATGCCTATGTAAAAAAAAAGACAGGCAGAATGGAAGAATATCAAGAGAGAGATAGAGAGATTAAGAAAGTGAGAGAGGTTACTTCTATACTCATTTTATTTAGGTAACTAATTCATTCCGACTAGTAAAACGTTGTTATAAGTGTTATTTCAAAGACAGTAAAGTTGTACTTTCACGATGGCCAAGAAGACAGAACTGGATAATTTTTATTTGCCTCCTTTTCCACTTAGCGGTTCGCGCTCGAGCCTTGGCATCGCCGATAACGTTTTTTTTTTTTTTCTTTCCTCTTTTTTCGTTTGCTCAACATGGTACTAGATGCTATTTGCAATTTTCAGTAGGGGGTGCTTTAGTTTTTAATTTTTTTTTCACCTGCGGTCTCGCAAGGGTAATAACTAATAATTAATGTTTCGCTAGTCTTTATAAACCCGCGTAGGTCACAAACCAAAAGACAATTGTCGTTTGCTTTTATGTATATGTGAAAGACACCTGATTGCAATTTAGATACTTTTAATTATGTTTAAACGTAAATATGTCACTAACTAAATTTGGTGTGAAATATATTTCTTTCGGAAATAGCTAAAATGAGCAACCACTCCTCCACACACAAAACAAAGTGCTTATTCCGAAATCCGTCCTTAACATAGGGATGTTAGTAGTGTCCATTATGACAGACGTTCTTAACGTGAGGAGGTTGGTGTTTGGGCTACAACAACAACAACAACAACAACAACAGTAGTACTTTGATCTTTTACGCGAGAGGTGGGGGCATACTAACATCGAGCAACACTGGTTAACGGGCCCTGCTAGTGTGTATATATATACATATATATATATATATATATATATATATAAAGAGAGAGAGTGTGGGGGGGGTGGGAGAGTGTGTGTCTATGTGTGCACATCGTTCAACGAAGAAATTAAACAGATGTATCATATCTTATTTATCTCTGTATATGTGTATAGAGCAAATTCATGTCGCTCAGTCGGTCACATCTATATTTGAAATAGAATCTTCATTGCCATTTCCTGCTTACCTTTTAAAAAGCCTCTCGTTGGTGTGTCAGGCATAAGTTTAAAATATCAATACATGTATCAATTGAGTGAATGTAGATTCAGAAAAAAAAATTATTTATTCCTCTGTCACGCGTAAAATAATTAGCAAGTTTCCCGCGAGTTGCCATGTGATATGGAACCGGTAGATAAGCCATTCTAGTGGAATTATAATAGTATAATGTGTGTTAAAGGTTTTACGTCTAGTTATCATGATGATGTTTATGGTAAGAGTATCGCCAGCCTGTCACACATTTATTTAGAACACCATTTAAAGAAGTCTCGAACATTATGATTCTTGTCAGTTTTTCACGCTTTAATTTTAAATGGCATTTTGAGCTGTCTTTCATGATAAAGTTTGAAATTAAATTTTCTGCAGTCATATCCGTCTCAGTTTTATAGTATATGTTCGGTAGTGTTCAAGACTCACTTTTAAGAACACATTTTCATGAGTCTGTCATGTTTACGTTTGGAATAGCATCTTCGCCAGTTGGTCACGCTTAAGATTGGATTAGCATTCATTTACAGTTTGCCTGCGTCAATTTCAAATAATATTTACCGTACTCTGTCACGGTTTCTTTTTCTAAATATCACATGGTTTCGAAGATCAGTTGTTGGCCGTAATGTACTTTGAGTTTATGGCTAAGAGCAATCGAAACAAAAAAAAAAATACTTCAAAAATATCCATCAAATACTGTAGAAAAATTGCCTTTGTTTTATTATTGTCGAGTTAACAATAAATCTATTCGAACAATGGTTGGCTGCTGGGGGCTGTGAGTGCAAGTAATTGAAAGAAAAGGTAGATTTATTCACTGAGTTATATATATATATATATATATATATATATATATATATATATATATATATATAATGGTTCTTTTAGGGGATAAAATTTTAATATTGAAATCATGAAGATAAGATTTTATTATTCATGGTTAAAAGTAAAATTCGTAAAATATGTTTTAAAAACCAAAACACAGTAGGAGAACAATATTTTAAAAAAAAAAAGAGGGAATCAGCTGACTGGTGTTTGCCCTCGCTTTCTTAAAGTTGTATCGAGGGATTAAAAAAGAAGAAAAATTATGTACATTATTAAAATCAAGTTACGTTGCGTTCTATTTTGGGTGAAAAAAACAGGGAAGCGGTTAAAATAAAGCAACGTCCTCTTGAAAAGGTGTTCTGCACCCCCCATCATAATAATAATATAATTTGCATGTTAAGTGTAGTGGCGGTGCCAAATATGTAGGTTGAGATTGAACGGGACAGTCCAACAGCACATGCCTAGCAAAATACGAAATTTGACACACTGAGCAACGGGCGTAATTGCCAACACATACGTGTCTTCGATAGCTGACCATCTCATAAAAAAACCGTAATGTGCAGCGAACTTCAGCACGTACTCATTTTCAATTCTAAGTCGTTCTCACTTCATATTTCATCTCAGGATCCTGGAGACTATTCACGTTTGGTTGAGGAGGCCTTCACTCTGTAAGCAGAGGAAATGTCCCTTAAGTTTGAGCGGAATTTATCTCGATTTTCGAAAATACCATAACGTTGCTTTATTTTAATCGGGTCTCTTATTTTTTCACCCATGAATATTTCATGTAGTGTTTTTTTTTTTTTATAGAAAAGTGTTAATTTAGAAGATTAAGAATTGCATTCTTATTTTGGTTTTTACTAGCAAACTAACGGGCGCGTATACAAGAAAATTTTCTTCTGTATTTTCCTTTTGTTTTTTTTTTATTGTTTGTTGCTATGCCTTATTTTTAATGCATTGTCGTAGTTTTTGTTTCATATATAATTTATAGGTGCTATATCATTAAGGTTAGAAGTAATATATCGGAAGTGAGTAATTTGGTTTCATTCGTTATATCAAATTTAAGTGCTAAATTTTCCATAATCGTGTGTATGATTATCTTAGTTCTCTCGGTTTTAGAGTCAGTAATATTTCAAATTATAGCCAGACCGTCGTCCCCATATTATCTTATATATAGTGTTACTGACAACTAGTTCTCTCAATTTGTATAAAATGTATTAACCTGCTAGATCCATAATTCAGTAATATTTTGTGCCCATTGCTACATCAGTCGGGCAAATGAAGGCTTTTTCCATTCATTAATTATTTTTACAAATCAACACCGTTTTACAGCACGTGTCGATTATGTCTCTCTTTCTACTATTAATATCCATGTGAAGTGTAGCGACATCCATTGTCTTGTGAAAAAGCATTGTGCAATAGAGTATAGTAGTAACTCACGATGCCAATTGAATATGGGCACAGTGATATTTATCCTCGATTCTGTTGAACAAATCCATTGCATGTGTGGTAGTCTTCTATTTGTCTAATTGCAGCGTTACCTTGATTAATTTATTTATCATCTTTAGTATATTTTTCATGACTTTTTCTATTTCCGGTTTGGTTAGGTTGATCAGTCGTAGTACGATTGTTTAAGAACCTCGGTTGTTGTCTCAAACTTGCGTGTTAGCATCCTTTTGTTTACGTTAGTATACTTTAGTCGCTTATCCGTAATTTATCCGTTATATGTTTTCTTTCTAGATCGATTTCCTTCATAATACTTCAGTTCCTTGATTTTGTATAGTTTCTCGTTAGATTTTGGTTTACCAATTTGTTGTAATCATTTTCATCTATCTAGGGGATTTTGTTGTTGATGGGTAATTTATCCGAGTGTCTAATATGTCTCTCATTGTCTCTCAATGTGTCTGTTTATATATATATATATATATATATATATATATATATATATATATATATATATATATATATATGCGTGTGTGTATATATATGCGTGTATATATGCGTATATATATATATATATATATATATATATATATATATATATATATGCGCGTGTGTTTGGAATATCGATTTTCCGGCTTACGTTTATTTATTGTTTTTTGGGCCTACTCAGCCATTAACTCTTTTCATTGTCAAATAGCTCCCCTAAGGCTACAGTAGACGTTATTAACATTATTATGTTCCTTGAAACAAGTGTCTCTTCTTATTGTTGAAGATCAAAATCTGAATACACCGAAGATTGTTCATGAAAACAGAATCATCAAGAAGAAATACACAATCATATAAATCAATCAGAAATCATTCTCATAAATCAGACCAGAACTGACCCTGAAGTCAAACGTTGCCAATCATACTCAAGTAAGGTTCTACACTTAGCATCGATAAAATCGTAAGAAATTTTTTATCTTATTCCATTCTACACTGCATAGCTTGAGATGCATCATTTGTAAAAAAAAAGAAATATGTTCAAATATTTACAAATATACACATATTAGTATTATTTAACTATTAGAAGAAATGACGCCCTACCTTGTATGTCGTAACATACGCCTTATATATTTTAATTAATGCAGTTTCGTATTTATTCTTACAGAACCAATTATCTATTATTAAACATTACATTGTACCTAATATGTAGTACTGATTTCAACAGTAAAAATATAACCTGTGTGCAATCAGTTAAAATCGAAAACAAAACATTTAATGCGCTACAGTTTATATTCGGATGTATTTTACTCAAAGTTATGTGTATGGTCGTCCGTGCCACTCTGTAGCGGGTGCAGAAAACTAACATAATATGTAACGTTTCAGTATGATAAGAGATGAATCATGAAAAAGTTTTGCGTGTTAACAAGAAACTTGCTAATGCTTATTTGTTGCATTATTCCATTTAAAGTTCAAGAAAAAAAACGGCTGCAAGTATACTAAATATAATTAGATACTTCTTTGACAATAGAAACATACATGTTGTCATTGACGGACGTACATCAAAGCAGCATAACATAAATGCGTGAGTGCCTCAGGGGTCGATTCTTGGACCATTATTATTCCTAATAATCATAAAAGACTCCCTGATAATATTGTGCTCGAGGTGGGTATATTTGCTGATGGTACAACGCTCTATAATATGCATGAGAAAAGAACAGATGTACATAAATCTAAGAAAATGGCAGAACTGTTGGAAAATTACCTCCAGACTATAGTGAAATGGGGACGTAAATGGATGGTAATATTTAATGCAAGTAAAACTACGCTGTTCTCCTTTAATAATTACAAGACGCCTCTCCAACCGCCTATATCCATGACAAATAGCACCCTACATGAGAATTCTACTTTCAAACTCCTCGACCATAACATTTGTGGGCAATATTAAATGAAACAAATACATAGGGGACATTGCAAAGGCTGCTGCAAAGAAAGTGGGTTCCTCTATCGATCTAGAAGACAACTCACACCTGAGAGTATCATGTACCTCTAAAGGCCACCATTCGCCTACGCATGGAATATTGTTGCCACATCTGGGCTGGTGCATCTACCATTAGTCTCTACCTTTTAGATAGGGTCCAAAAAAGAGTTGTCAATCTAATAGGTCCCACTTTATCAACTAAGCCCCAGACTCTGTCCCATCGCCGCAATTTTGACTCACTGTGCCTGTTTTTCAAATATTTTAATGGAATGTGTTCTGATGAACTCGTTTCAGTTGTACTCCCTCGACGCATATATCCTCGACAAACCCGCTTAGCAATAAGATGTCACCCGTTCAGTGTTGATGTCCCTAAATGCCAGAAAAATTCTATTCTAATAGTTTCTTCCCTGAAACGGCTAGACTTTGGAATTCCCTTCCCGCTGCCTGCTTTCCTTACCGTACTGATATGCAGAAGTTTAAATGTAATATAAACAAATATCTTGTACATCAGTCCTAGACATGGCCCCTAATAGTAAACCCTTACGTCTAATTGGCGATATGCTTTGTAAGGGGTGAACATGAGTTTAAACAATTCCATCAAAAGTGGAAAACGAACAACTTTTGTTGCAAACCCACCCCGAAAACTTGACTTTATCCCAATTCAGTCAACTATTAACAATGTTTCAGTAGATTACGTGGATCTGTTGTTTATTTTTATTTCTTGCATAATTGTAATTGCAAGAAAAATGAATGCAACTGGTGGCTATCGTTACAATAGAGGAATATGTTGAAGATCTCAGTTTTAGCTTCCACATTACAGCATAGTACATTATTTGTAGAACTAGATGTTAATACACATTCAGTCAACGACGTATAACGTGGCAACAATAAACCTGTCTTGTTTCCGTCAACAAGCAAGTTGGTGAAAGACGAAGAACTCCCCACATAATAGTACATTATGTTTTATATAAATGAATATTTCCTTTTCAGTAATTTAATAATATTTTAAATAAATTTCAGAAACAATTTCGCATAAAGTTTATCCACCCTTACAAAGACTTAGATCGAAACAAAAAACATTAAACTTTATATCTAAAACAGTAATTTTAGAATATACCGTAAAAGTTATCAGAAGAAATCAAAATTAAGGCTATCTTGCTTTATTGATATCTAATGACTACGGATGAATTTCTATGCAAACCTGAATATATATATATTTTTGATTCTTAAAATATTGAATTTTGTCAATAGTATGCCCCTAAAACACCTAAAAAAACTTAATCTGGTAGGATTTTTTCATTGATACCTATACCATTTAGTAAGATCTCACAAAAATCTTACTTGTATGAATTCGCATGGATAGCTCCAGTTGTCTGACATGCGAATAAATGAACCTATATATTGCACACATTAAAACTCCTTACGCCTAGCTAGTATGTTTAAAAATTCCTGATGCACAATGATCGATTAATTATTTTAAGAATTATTTGCGTACATGCAAATATATACATTCATGTAAACATATATAAATTTACATCAAAACTATACCTCCACTTCAAAAGCCACCATCCCAAAAACTGTCTAAAATCCATATCCTACTCATTGGCTCGTAGAGTCTGCAGTATAGTCACAGACAGACACCTCCGTTCGACTCGACTAAATGAACTGCAAATAACCCTGAGGAAAAGAGAATATCAACCACCACTAATACGTAAAGATCACGACTGACAGAAAAATCCCAGTAGACCAACTAAGAAACTCCCAAAACATAACAAAGAACAAATTCTAGCATACGTCTCCACACACAATACAAACAACCCAGAACTATTTACACAGATAATGAAAAACCTTATCCTTCTCAGTCAGAATGATAAACTTAACAACATACTTAAAACAACAAAAATAATAAAAAGGAAATGCCAACCCAAAATCTTAAAACATATCCTAACCTCCTCTGAATTCGTTCAGCACACTACAAAAGAGTCACAAAATGCAATAAACAGTGATGTGGAGTTTGTGACATAATAATAGAAGGAAACACATACACATTCAAAAATCTAACACAAACATTTAGAATAAAAATACCTAAACTGTACCTCCAGAAATATAATGTATGCACTAAGATGCACGGCATGCGACAAAGCTTACATAGGCGCCACCAAAAACCTCAGCAATAAAGTGGTCTTACATGAGAGCAACATTAAAATCGCAGATAACAGACACCTCTATGTTTCAAAACACGTGCATACATGCAGTGGAAATAGCTTCAAAATGATGCCAATCTTCCAAACAGACAATTATTTTTATTTACTTACACCGGAAAAAAATGTCATGACCAGATTAACTTCCGAATTGAACAGAGCTTATTATCAACACACAAAAAAAATGAAATACAAAGCACATTCTCACGCACGTTCATATACGTGTATACATTCACAGATAAATCAGAATCGATACAATAAAACACACACACACACACACACACACGCATACAGCCACACACAGGAACAACACCCCTATCTCTAGTGTAATATATTAAACAATACATAAACCCTACCTCGAAACCTACTACACTAAAAAATACATAGAACCACACTGTTCCAACACTGCACCACCCCTCCTACCTTCAGTTAGTGAAGGAGAAATCTTTCATGACTGAAATAATTCTCATTCTGTACTTGTTCCTTTCTAGGTGCGCCCTCCCTTCTGAGGAACGAGATCTTCCCCACACTAAAAGGCGATCATGGATATGTCCATACTCACATGGGGAGACAAATAAATAGGAGTATTAGAAAAGATAAAATTAAAATTAAAGTGTCAGCTAAAGGTCAAAGGTGACCTCAGTAAAACGGAAGTCAACAAAATGTATTTGTGGAAATGTTTTGAAAAAAAAAGAGAACGTTTAAAATTCATAGTTCTCAATACGGACAAGCCCTATGTGCGAAGACAAGCTATCTATCGGTATTTTTCTCTATATCGATTCGAAACAACGGCAAATCACGATTGGTATAAATAAACATTCTATTTTTGCTCCACTGTGTCGGTTTACGTTTTCCCTTCACTATGTAATGCAAGTTAAAATCCTGACGGAATGATGTTAACTCAATATTTTGAATGAAAATCGTGCTCAACCTAAAATCAAATAAGTGGATGCGAACTTTGAAACCCCATAAAACCGGGGAAAACTAATTAGACGGCTAAAAGTTGACCAGAGATTAAAATTGGCGGCCATGAGAGAACCCAAGAGCGTAGGCCCACCGTCTCTATGCATTTTTGGTCGAAAAAGGCAACAATAAATAAACACTTCAAGACTCACATACACATGAAATAAGACAACAATGTCAATCGATACACCTAGTATCACGCTGCTGAATACTCGCATACGCATAATACATAATGAATATTTACAGTAATAAATATATACACATCCGTTAGCCTGTACACTGGACATTTTACTCAAAAGACGAGACTTCTCAAATGAGCATTTTGGATTTTAAATGCCTTTTATCTGTTTTATACATTTATTGTTATTATTTATTATATATTATATATTTCGTTATTTAGTCACATGTTACTTTATTTACCATTAATACAACAATGTTCATGCTAAGTCAGCACGTATTAGTTGGTGAGCTTAATATTTCTCAATATTTCATGGATGTCTATTTTGATATGCATACACGTCCGTTTAATATGTATAACTTTCTATCCTACACAAATACTTAACATTTATAAACAATTTATAGTTCATGTATTGTGGTTCTAAACAATATGCGAACACACTACAGCCTTCCAAAAGTGTACTACTTAAGTAAGCCGGGAACAACTATAGGTTAGGACGTGGCTTTCACTCACTCTTTTTTATCTATGATTCTAGTACTATAAATAATAAACCATTAAAAAAAAACTAAACAAACGATTGGAAACATAAGCTTGCGACAAAAACGAGTGTATAATGATTTATCCACGTCATAGACAACTGAAACTTATATTACTCGTTTATCCTTTCATGCTCAAAAAATGAGCTGCGATGTGTTTAACCAGATTTCACCTCCAAGGGGGAGATTTTATAGGGATACTGAATTAAGCAGCAAATATCTCCCGTGTAGGGGAGCTAACTTTAATGGACTTAGCTTTTACATTTTTTTTTCTCGCAAGATATGGCTGTGATCAACCAGACACAGTCTGCAATACCAAATGATTATTCATGCTGACCAGACTTATCTTTGTATAAGTTGAGGCACTTTACAAGAATCGGCGACTTAACGTGAAAATATCGGAATGTTAGTAACCTAAAATCATTATAAAGAAATAATTACAGTTACTGTATGAAAAAGCAGCGTTGAATTTTAAATATACACAGAAAAAAAATCGGCAAAGTGTTTTCCGCTTGGGTGATCGCTTTGCTCGAGACCTAATTAAGAGTGTTTTTCTTTAGAGTAAAGCTTGATTTCCATTAAGCGTATTAAACAGTAAATCGATTCGAATGAAAAAGTTAACTATTGTTTTATTTCAAAGCAAACCAAATAAGAAGATGGGAAGACAAGCAGCCACCGCATCACCCACAATATGACAATTAATGTAAGAATTGCATCCCAGCAAACCGTGTCATCGTGATCCCATTTCACCGAATGCATCGTTTTACACATGCTTATGAATGTCATCTTTTAAAGTTAAAATTCATATGTGCCATTTTGCATTATTTGTTATTAGTTTATTATTCCTTACTAGATATATCCGTTAGATTTTTTTAATTCGAACTATTTAATGTATAATAAATAACACAATGTTACAAAAAACACATATTTATATACAAATCAAATCGACAAACGATTAGATATGTAGGCAAATATTTGATGAGAGACCGCCATTCTTTTTTTTTTATAACAAACATAAGTTACTTCATGTCAGATGGTCCTAGAAAACCCTTGTAAAGAAAATCGAAAGCATGTATTAGATAAACGATCTGAACACTGGGTAAAGCATAATGTTACATCAATTTAAAATTATTAACAAATACTAGTGGGAGCTGTGGAAGTTCCACAGGGAACTCATCCAATATGTAATACATTGATGTTGGCATTCTGTAGATGTTCAGTATAAATGAAGACGCTCTGATATTATTGTAGCTTTTTTGTTAAAACTTCAAAAATATTTGTCTAAGCTAGCACGACAACCCGGTAAATCCCGGTCATAAAGTACGCTTAAATATGATATTTTAATTCTTGAAGATGTCGTATATATTATTATAGAGTTCATCTCCTATCGATTTTTATGTATTATAAAGTTGCAATTTCAAAACAAAAAACATATGTATGGCAATATGATTTTGGTGCACTAGCTGTAATCAAGACCGAAATAAAAACTCATAATATATATATATATATATATATATATATATATATATATATATATATATATATATATATATATATAACTTGAGTTCCTTCAGCTATAATCGAAATCGAAACAAAACTTATGAAGAATTCCTGATAAAATTATTAATAAAAAAAATAGATTACTGGAGTGCTATCAGTTATAATCGAAACCGATATAAAAACTTATGAAGAATTCTTGATAAAATTATTTATAAATAAAATTGATTACTTAAGTGCCATCAGTTATAATCGAAACCAAAACCCAAACTTATGAATAATTCTTGGTAAAATTATTTATGATAATAAATGGAAGTATATAACAATTAAACCTCCAGGATGTAATCGTGACACAGAAAATAACACACACGCTATCGTATTAATATAGATATAAAGGTACATGTGTAATAGCTGAATTAGAAAAATAACCAACAATCTGATGACAGTATACCATTGTTCAAAGAAGTATCAATATCGCCCAGTACATATAAATGAAGGTAATTTCCTTGACAAAATAAATAAATGAAAAACAAGTATCAAATACCAGGACGCTTCCGCCCCCAAACTTGCCAGTTTTCTTAGTATATTTTGAACTTAATATTTCACCAATGCGTCGTTTTACGTTGGTTTTTCCATCATTATCAAATAAATTAAACTTGCTTTCATCACTGAACAAAACTTTTGCCCAATTTTCATTTTATGTCCAAATTACATACCTGTTTGCAAACTCTCTTATTCTTTGAACTAACAAGTGGTTTCTTCCCTGAGGTTCGATTAAACAGACCTATTTATTGCAGTCGTCTAAAAACAGTCTGTCTTGACACATTAACACATCACGTACTATTCATAACCCTTTTAATTTCTGTGCAAAACTTAAAACTGTCCTTTAGTAAAATACGCTGCATTATTCGATCTTCTCTTGCCGAAGTTTTACGGGGTTTACCGGTTTTAAAAGCACTAACAATTTTGCCAGTATCATTGTAGGATTTAACAACCCAGCTTACAACACTCTTGGAACGTTTCACTTTCTTTGAAATCTCTCTAATGGTGTGCTTTTCCTTATATTCCAATAGCTTGTCTCAAGGAGTAATCAAGTTTTTGGCGTTTCGCCATGGTACCGCCTGATGCAACGTTTACAAATTACTAAGCCAGACTTGTTATTTAATAAATTTGAATAAAGCATACTGTTTACATGTTTCTTCTCAATTTCTCTCTTACTTTTGAAAGTTCCTATTTTGAAACTAAATAAATACTTGTTATAATTCTTTTTCTATCTTTTGCAAATGATTCAAATTTGAATGTTATTATGGATGATAACGATTACCAGTTCTCAAAATTTCCGCTTTTCACAGTTGGTCTTTCTAACAAATATTAGGTTTTAAAATGTTATCCCTTAGTTTTAGACCCTACTGTAATATATATATATATATATATATATATATATATATATATATATATATATATATATGTGTGTGTGTGTGTGTGTGTGTGTGTGTGTGTGTGTGTGTGTTTTTTATTTTTTTTATTACGGGTTTATCTGTTTGGTTGCATATGTTTCGGATGTTGGACAATGTTTACAATCTAGCAGCCTCGTCAGACCTTGCAGAAATATGTGTTAGTATTTGGAAGAAGTGTTTTAGAAGAAGTACGAGAAAAATAGGGGGTAGGAGATAATAAGGGGGAGTGAGACAGGCATCGACAATATTTCAGTTTTGAAGGTTAAAATACATTAGATTGTTTTGTGCGTGGGGGGTAGCCGATTCAAGTAGGCGTGGGTGGAGGTATATGGATATAGGGAGGGGGCAGAGAGAGGATGCTAAAGAAAAAAGAGAGGGCGTAAGGAGAGGAAGGGGGAGGAGATTCAATTTTTAGGTTTTAAGTTTTGACTGCTTTTTGCCTATTCAGCCATGTATATGAAGTAGATGAGAGAGAGAGAAAGAGAGAGGGGGAGTGAGAGGGAGAGAGAGAAAGAGGGGAAGAAAGAGAGAAAGGGTTTTTTAGGTTTCATGTGTTTTACAAGTACAAAGTTCCACTGAAGATTAGTCGCTATAAGTCGACTTGTTCATTTAAGTTGACAGTGAGTTTAGGTAGTTAAGTATTAATACATACGCTAACGCACGCGCAAGTACGCATACATACACACATACATATGTACATTTCTACAGATCCATATACAGGTATATACGCACATACATATATATAATACATATAAACAATATATATGCAGACATACCCGCATCCATATGCAGACTTACACGCACATACACACAAGTCATATAGACATATACATACTCACATATATACATATACACATATACGCATATATACATATATATACACACCTACATATATACATATACGTGGAGAAATAGATTTCCAGTAAGAAGTAGATGTACATATACATACATACACAGATACACACACATGTACCCACATACACGTATACACAATTACATAAATATATATATTTATAAAAATATAAATATACAAACATATATAGACAGACACACACACACACACACACATATATATATATATATATATATATATATACATATATATATATACAGACAGGTGTATATTTATACCAAGTAAAGTTAGGATGAATAAATAATAATAAATAAATAAATACATAAGTATAGTTAATAATGCGAGGTTATGTAGACGCCTCATTGAGTTCATATATATATATATATATATATATATATATATATATATATATATTTATATATTTATACATATATATGTGTGTGGTGGGCTATTAACATGGTGTTTTGGGCAATGTTTAACTTAATTTTCAGTGTTAAATGCATTGCGTATAAAGGCATATACATACATACATACAAACACATGCATATAAACTCAGATATAGCTATACCTGTATACATACGTTCAGCCATACATACCCATAGATGCACACATATATACAGACATTAACACCTATATGTACGCAAACATATACATGTGCATAAAGATATAGAATACCAATATACATTCATGTATATACACACGCCCCATGAGCATATAAATTCATATACGCGCACTTAGCAACATATACATAAACACACATAAGGATATATATACATATATATATATATATATATATATATATATATATATACCCAATTATGCCCGCACACGCCCACATATACATATGAAGATAGATGTACGGATCTCCAGTAAGATGTAGATGCACATATACATACATATGTGCATGCACACACATGTATCTACATACACGTATATACAATTATACAAATATACATATTCATAAAAGTATAAATATATACATATATATAAACATACACGTATATACATAGAGATGTGTATATTTATACTAAGTAAGTAAAGTAAAGTTAGGGTAGATAAATAAAAAACAAATCAAGGATAAATAAATAAGTTGTTCTAGTTTATAATGTGAGGTTAGATAGACGTATTGTAAAATATGTTCAAAAACATGTTGTTGGTTTAATATTTAGGGGTCTTTATTGATGTGTTGCTAATTGAATAGGGATTAATTTACGGTGTCTAGGAAAAAAAATTAAAATGGGGTATAAAGGTTTAAAGGTTAAAGATTAAGTCCATATATATATATACATATATATATATATATATATATATATATATATATATATATATATATATATATATATATATATATATATATATATAGGGGTTGGTTCATAACATGGTGCTTTGGAAGTGGTTATGCTTAACTTTATTTTCAGTGTCAAGTGTATTGTGGATATAAGAATATACACACATACAAACACATACATGCATATAAATCCAGATACAGCTACACCTGAATATATACGTTCACCCATGCATATATATATATAGATACACATATACATATAGACACTAACATCCAGATGCACGCATACACATACATGCGCACATAGACATAGATATACAAATACATATTCATGTATATACACACGAGCCATGAGCATATATATCCATGCACGTGTATATAGAAAGATATACATGAACACACATAGGGATATGTACATAGATCCAATCATGCCCGCACATACACATACATATACACATGAAGATACATGCACGCATACAGACAAGTAGGTGCGTTAAAGATAATAGTATTTCTGTTATATCTACAAAAAAGTACATATACATATATACATGCATATATCCATACAAATTGCAAAATATGTATATGTATATATACATATGTATGTATATAAATGTGGGTGGAGGTAGTAGGGTTCATGGGTAGACGAATGTGTAGTTGGGTAAGGTAATATAGGGTATGGGGTGGAGTAAGAGGATTTGGTTGTGTTGGTGTCACAGTAATTCGGTTTATACGGTAGATGGATGTATTGTGTGTATTATTCAGCGGGTCAAAAATAATCTTGCCTGAGGGATGTTTCAGAAGGGTGTATAATTGCTAAGGTGTGGGGTGTGTAATGCTGGCAGTTTATGGTTGTTTCATGTTTTCTATTTAGTAATATGTCTCTATCTTCAAAACTGAATATAAAAAGTTTTTCGTTCAGGCAGAGGAGGCATGGGGAGTGTAAAGATTTACATACGTAAGATTTTTTAAGGATTTCCCACGTAATGGTTATTGTAAGGTTATTTTGGATTAGATCTAGGTATTGGGAGGTTAGTAAGATTTTGTTAGGGTGGCTGGGGTTTGTGAATGAGCAGTTATACTCAAAAGCTATATTTAAAAGAGGTGCCTGCCAGGCCAATATAGTATTTTTGCCGTTTTGGGTTTCTTCATGTGCAATTGTGGCTTTATAGATTACTTCTGTTTTTAAGCATTGTTGATTAAGTGGGTATTGGGATTTGTTGGTGCAGTTACAATTATTTCTGCTAGTTTTATTTGTGATTTTATCTTTGTTAAGTATGTTCCTATAGTGTTTCTTGATAATTTATTCTAGGTTATCAGTACAGCTGTTGCTAAGCTTAATTGTGTTTTTATGAAATACTAGCAATGGGTGTCCGGCGTTGCCCGGGTGTTTGGAGGTGTATGCTGAGCAAAACAATAAAACAACAAACAAAAAAAACGATAATTTTTTTAACTTTGGCACCTATTATAACCCCTTAATATTTATTGTTTTGGGCTCAAATTAAGTTATTAAGTTGGATCCGTGTCCAAGGAACCTATATCTAAGATTTCAGATGTTTAGACCCAAAATTGTCGGAGAAGTTTGGTAGAGTTTTCACAAGTCAAATCGTTGAACTTTCACCCCTTAACAGCGAAATTTCTGGCCGAAACCCAATGACATCGATTTTTCCAAATCTCAGTACCCTGTATATCAAACTTCGAATATGTAGACTTAAAATTGACAGAGTTATTGCGTAGGAAAATGTGCACAGACACACACACACAGAAACACACACAGACACGTTCATTTTATACATATACTAGCATAGGTGCCCGGCGTTGCCCGGGTGTTTGGACGTGTAGGTTGAGTAAAAAATAGCGGTAAATTTGTTGAACTTTGACCCCTATAATTACCCCTTAACATTCATTGTTTTGAACTCGAATCAAGTTATTAAGTTATTAAGCTAACTATATCTAAAATTTCAAGTGTTTCGACCCAAAATCGTCGGAGGATTTTGGTAGAGTTCTAAAAGGTCCAATCGTTAAAGTTTTGACCCCTTAACAGCCAAATTTCTAGCCCAAAACCGATTACAAAGATGTCCCCAAACCTCAGTACACTATACATCAAATTTCGTGTCTGTAAACTTAAAATTGAGAGATTATTGCGTAGGGAAATGCACACACCCACACACAGACACGTTCACTTTTATATATATACTAGCATTTCAGCCCGGTGTTGCCCGGGTGTTTGGATGTGTATGTTGAGCAAAATAATATGGTAGGGGAAAGGCAGGCTCGAACCCGTATCGCAAAGGAGGAAAAGAACGGGGTAAAACCTAACGTATATGCTGTTACGACTACCACCAAACCGGAAGCGAGATTTTTCTAAATTAAGGCTAGACAATATAAAGGAGAGGATAGATTTCAAAAATATCGGCGAAAAAAGTGACACCCCCTGTAGAAAAGTGTCTAGTTGAAGGATAAGATATTAATGTTTTTAGCCAATTCTTCGATATTTGTCGTACGAAAGGTCGAACTTTAAAACGATACTGATCTTGGTAAAATCCGTCACCTCTATTGAAAGTTTAAGGCAGACATACAAACAGACATAGATACATACGTACATTTATATATTGGTAACTAAAAATTTTCGACCCAAACTGATGAAAAAGCTTGGCTTATCTCTGAATACCCTTTAAGTAAAATTTCAAATATTTAGACCAGAAATTGTCTGAGTAATTTGGAAGAGAGCGCAGAGGTCAATTTTTTTTTAAACTTTGAGCCCTATTATTACCCATTAAAATGTATTGTTTTGGGCTCAAATACCGTTATTAAGTTAGATCGATTTCCAAGGAACCTATATCTAAAATTTCAAGTGTTTAGACCCAAAATTGCCGGAGGAGTTTGGTAGAGTTCTCAAAGGTAAAATCATTGAACTTTGACCCCGTACTCGCCAAATTTCTGGCCAAAAACCGATCACATCGATGTTCCCAAATCTCAGTAACGCGGGCTAGTATAAATCTAAATCTAAAGTATTATGAATTAGCTATTGTTTTATAAGTACACACACATATATAAATATGTGTGTGTGCGTGGATATTTAGATTTTAATTTTTTAAATATACTTTACAACGCAAAAATTTTAAGTAATAGCCATATGTTGCAGACATCCAGCACAAATTTTTCATATGATGCAAATCTCAATAAATGTAGGGAACAAATAATAAACGTAAAATTCTCGCATTATTTTTATTTATTTTGCTTGTTGTTTCTTTTAATATGATGGATTTCCCTGAAAAATTATTATTAAGATGCAAATAATTATAGATATGAAAAATAATAATTATAACAATAATAAACCGTATTAAAGGTATAAACACATAGGATCTGTCTCTATTAAGATACTCAGTGCAGTATAGGTCCAGAGTACCTTATTAGGTTGGACCAAATAAGAACTGAGGTATTTCGACCAGAAGACCAGGAAACTCATGACTATGAGTCAGTCATTGTGCCGATAAGTATCACTCAAAGGATGATACTGCCCGACTTTATGTGCAAAGGGGAAGAAGGTTGGGTTGTATAGAAGAGTGTGTAAATTACACAGAAAAGAATGAGAAAAACACGTAATGCAGAACACCAAAAGAATAATTACCGCTGCATTACACACTGAAAAACAGACAAAAAAAAGAAACAAGGGATAAGACGAGAAAAATATTGTAAGAGCAATAGCTACACGCACGATTCATAAGGATTGCAAAAAATTAGACTAACGAAAACACTTTGACATGTCTATAAAAGGTAACCTGAATAGAGAAATTGAATACATAATAACAGCCACACAAGATAACAAAATTATAAGCAACCATATCAACGTAAGGATCGACAAGACAGATGACAACATCAAATGCAGATTCTCTGGCCAAAGAGACGGAACAATAAACCGCATAATAAGTGAATGCAGCAAACCTGCCCAAAAAGAACATCAAAATAGACACGATCAAGTAGGGAAGGAAGTACACTGGAGATTATGCAAACTACTGCATCTTGAACACCCAGACATGTGATTCAAGTACAAACCGACAAGAGTATCTGAAAGCCAAAATCACAAGATCCTATGGAACATAGATATACAAACAGATAAAAACCATTCAAGCAAGAAGACCGGATGTCATAATTATTAACAAGAAATAAAAGTCTTGCCAGATTGTAACCTTTGATGTCTCAAGGCAACCACATAGTGAAGGTCAAGGTGATGGAGGAGCAAAGAAAATACACGGAACTGACCAAGGAGCTCAAAGGAATATGGATATTAAGACAGTCAAAATAACACCACTAATAGTAGAAACGCTAGGAACAATACCGAAAAACTTTTTAAAAAAAAAGAAAAAGATTAATATCAGAGAGATGACTAAGAAGATGTAACAAATAACAATAATAAAAACGGCTGAAATAATCCGGAAACCCCTTGAATGGGGTACGGGCATACCGAAACTGGGTCAGAGGTAAAACACAAATGGACATCACATGAAATCATGAAAACTGAAAGTGTATAATTATAAGACAAACCCCTCTGCGCACAAGCTTTCCGCACCCCTGTTTTGTTGCGTGTGTCACCATGAACTGATGTCACTCCAAATAAGTGAGGATGGTCAAGGAGGACTAGAAATATGAGTCGACTTTGCATTAAGACTCCAGTGAGCACAACAAGTTGTTTGCAAAGATAATTTGTTATGATGACCTGTGTGACCAGTCCTAGTGAGTAAAAAAATAATAATAATAATAATAATAATAATAATAATGAACTTCTAATACTATACTTTCGTTTAGTGAAAAAGTTAAATATTGCGAGGTGAGGTGGGAAACTTGAGCTTGATTGACAAAGGGACTCAAAGATTCTAGCGAAAAGAGGAAGAAGATTGATACGGTGATAAATGAGCGAGCCTGTTTCTTTAGCAGAATTATTGTACAATCGGACTAAAGATAGAGTTTTTCAGCTATCTGGAAAGCAAGATTAAGCAAGATATTCGTTGTAGAGTTTTAAAAAAGTACGAGTTGATTATATCTTAATATTTATAACAGGGATAAAATCAGGCTCACAAGTCTTGGAGGTGTACAAAGATTTTTATCATTAATGTTAGGCTATCCAGGGAGTTGTCTGAGAGATAAGTCTCCACACCATCTAAGTTACTTCTAAGCAAAGGGAGGCGGTGAATTGACTTTGCTTGGAAAACTGTCTAGGTTAATCAAGTTTTTTGTTTAGTGTGAACTTTCATGTCATTTTTGTTTAATTTGAGGTTCGGGATAGAAATTTTTAGGGAAAGTCGATAAGTTTTGACGTTTAGTATGCACACGTAAGTAGTCCATTACCCAAGTATTATCTCTCTTTCACTCCTTCTCTTTCCACCTCTCCATATATATATATATATATATATATATATATATATATATATATATATATATATAGTATAAATTTATATGTATATTTATATATATACAGACATACACACACATTCTCACACACACATATGTATATAATCATATAATATATATATATATATATATATATATATATATATATTTCTAAATGATTTGCAGCTTAGTGTTCGTGTTGAAATAGTAATATTATTATTTTCAAAACATCCTTAACATGAAGAGGAAGATTCTTTGGTAACCATTCTGTACTTTGGCCTAACAATTTAATAAAAATATACACTTGTGAAAATGAGAAATTGAAAGACTCTCCGGAAGTTATATTCCTAATAAAGTTTAATATCAGGACAATAATCTGACCAAAGACCGTTTGCTGCTAACTTTAATTCGAGTACTCTCTTGGTTTGCAAATATTTATCAAATCATCAGTGCCTTTTTTCTGCATGGTTTTCCCAAATTCGTAATTCTATTACTAGATGAGCAACCCAACGTTCGCCGGGATTGAATGATTAGCAACGAATATTTCACACTCCCATATTTTTATTATCATTGAAAACAGTAAAATCGTCCATTTTTCAACGAAATCGAGTGATAATCTACTCTAGTTTGGGACCCATTGCAGTGCACTGGAAGGAAGCTTCGCAAGGCTCTCCACAGTGACTTTGTCCACAATACATTGTAGCCTTACTGTTGAGTTTATAAAATTATAGTCTATATTATGGCTTGAAAATGATTGAAAATGCAAAAGTCAAGTATTATGGTTCAATTGTGCCCCAAACAAAACCATACATTTCAAACGCGCTCTTGTCATATCAAATAACGTTCTGCTGATTTTATATTCCAAGCTTCCTGCTTGTGCTTGGATAATGGCTTCGCTTGGATGAGAAATTATAATAAATAGTCAAACGTATAAAGAAAGAAAGAGAGTGGATATACTAGCAATGAAACTTTACGTTCCATATTTCTATCTCTTTAAAGAGTTTTCACGCTGGCTCGCTAAAAGAATCGATTGAACTAGCAGAAAACAGTTTCATTTTTGTTGATCGTTGACCGTGATTAACCCCTATTTAAAAAAAAAATAAGCCTAGCCCGACTGCTAGCAGTGTAAATGCCAATTAAAATATTTGTTTTTTAGGGGGGGGGCTTAGACCAATTTTAATGTAGAGAAGTGGGGGCTTTACTTGCACTCTCGAACGGTCCTAATTTTCCATTGTCAAAGTTCCAGTTTTACTTATTTATTCACTGTTGCCGTTTTTACCGGGGTGATTTTTACAGTGGCATTTTTGACGTACCATTTTTATCGGTGCCATTTTACCTAAATTCGACCCTTATCGTAACAGCCCGTGATGTTCCCTCGGAAATATACCTTGTTTTCCACTAGCAATTTTGTAAAAACGTAATATTGTAGACGATCGTACTTTAATCATTTTCTGAAAATATTTTGGATTCTTATCATTGATTATTTGTGGGCAATGTTGTTTGTTATTCATTGCTAACAGCTATTCGTTTCGGAGTTCATTTACTTTGCTCCTTACACTGTATGTTAATTGTTTGTTACTTAATTTATAAGTAACTCATTGCTAAACTGTAACAGTCATATATTCTAATTGTTGTATGTACTATCTATTTTGGTGAAAATAAACAGGTGTACTACTGCAGTTATTGCGGATTCCCTTGGCCAATGATCAGTTTAATGTAAGAATACAATACCATCGGACTACATCTTACAGCATATTTGTGATTTCGTTTCTCGCCTTCGCCAATTTGAGTAGTAGCATCGTCTAGACAATGCCTCATAGTAATTCGCATATCGCAACCAACATCGCAAATCTACCATAATATTGGCGAATTTTCCGAACATTAGCTGTTTTTATTGCTTTTTTCAGCAAAACTCAGTAAAGTCAGTTTCATGTAAAACTTCGATGACGTCAGTAAATACATGTCTACAGTAAAATGAACCTTCTATTAGATCATAGTTTCATTTTAAAAACAAGCAGGTATAGTTATCTCATCCCTACACAGCAAACACAAATACTTCTTAACTAAGTGACGGTTGGTTAAGAATGGTTACCGAATTAAAATAAAAGTAAATTTAAATCGACTTGTTTATTTAAATCTAACTGAATACATTAATGTCAGTTATCGATCAAATATTGATTGAGTATCGATTTTCTGATTTATATAGGTGTGTCGACATTTTGTGTATTCTTTGTGTAGTGCCAAAAGAAAGAATAAATGTTAGAAACGCAGAACAACTGCTTAAACAAAGATTGAAGAAAGAGATTTTCTTTTTCAGAAAAAAAAAGTAGTTGGAGAAACACGCATGACCGAATTTGATGGAATTAACTGCTTACTTCTCCCAACTCGGCATCCTACAATTTGTTCTAATTAAATGCAAGTGCGATTGTTCAAGTGCACAGAAACACACGTGGGCGCTTAAGCTATTAAAGCATTTCAATCTGCCTCATTGCGTGAACTCATGCAACTAAAATCATGTCATTCACTAAACAAAGGGAAACTTTATTCGCCCAAACGAATTCACTCTATTAAAATGCACATCAACGTATATCATATGCTTTGATCGATACGCACATTAATTCTTATATACATGCATATGTATGCACAAACAAACACACACACACATATATATATGTATATATATATATATACATCTCTATATATAAATTAGTAGCGTTCGTCTGTGTGTGTGCATGCGTGTACAACTTCCAATGCCCAAAGAAATATAAAGTCATATGTGTGTACACCTGTCCTGGTCAAGAAATATTTACGCCCATGATAAGATACTTCTGTCAACGGAGATATCATCTTTCATACGTAATTTCTATATAAAACATTCTTCAGACCACATCTACATTGATTGAGTTACGGTCATTAGCATATCACACTAAATTAAATCTATTTAAATAATTAGCTTGATGATATTACTTATTCGACATAATAGCTTTGTTTTAACTGTACTAATTATGTTTTTTAATTATTTAGTTTATTTAAATTTCAATTTATATTTCATTAAACTTATTTTATCTGAAATCTGAAATCATTTACTTTTCAAAGCAGAAAACCAAAGGGGAAATAACTGTGATAGTTTAATTGAAAACTTGTTTTAAACGGGGCACGTTATTAAATATTTTCTGTAATAGATTTGTTTTCATTTCGAAATACTTTTCTAAGCTGAATTATTATTTTTATTTTTAATTCGAATGAATTTTTCGCTTATTCTTAATTTTTAAGTAACCTTTTTTATATGTTAGAGAAAAGGGTAAATATGAAGACTCATTTTACCCTCGAAAGTGCCATTAAAATTACTACTTTTAAAGGTTTTCGGGGGCGCTGAAAACGAAAATAATGTTTAAAATTATGGCAAATGTGTAGTTTCCAATATATGAAAAATAATGTTAGCTTCAAAAAGTGGAGATCACTTTTCGATAATAATTTAACGTAAAATGAGCACTCACTTTGTTGCACGCCATTTGGGTGGGGTACTTTTTTTCCACCCTCGGAAAATCTTTTAAAATTACCAATAATGTTAAAAATTCTTAATGGCCACCGGTTGCGACCGCCACAACAGAACCCCGCCTCTATATTGCCTCCCACCAAATGTAAACAGAATTTTTGTGAAATATTAAAGCGTTCTTCTGCTCGGTGTATGTTGGTGCGTTACTAAGGTTAAAACGGTTAATTACACAGAAGAAGCACCCGTTGAAAAACTATACAAGTTCTATATCGAATATCTTCCTCCAAAAAAAAAGAAAGAAAAATATATACCGTCAGCCACCCTTCCAAGAAAAAAATGATAATCACAAAGTGGGTGCTCATTTAACGTTAAATTATTATAGAAAATGATCCCCTACGTTTTTGAAACAAACATTTCTTCATATCTTGGAAACTACTCATATGCCGTAATTTTAAACATTATTTTCGTGTTTAGCGCCCCCGAAAACCTATCAAAATGGTAATTTTAAAGGAATTTTCGAGGGTGGAGTATTCTTCATATTTACCGAGAAAAGTAATTAAAACTCATGCTCTCATTTACTTACATCCCCTAGAGGGAAGAGTTAGTCAGACACAGGGCCAATTTTCCATGTAAAAAAAATCCATCATCTTTTTCCTTTTGTTTATAAAATTTAATCGGTGTTGCCCAGAATTTATTATAATAATTATACCCTAGCAAGTGTGTTTAATTGCCTGTGAAACAGATTTTCTTTATAATTTATTTAATATCTTAAATTAAAAATGGTCAATTTTACGCTGACCCAGCCTCGTTTAACCCCTAAAAAATTAAGACCTGATTGTGTGGCCTAATGCGTTTAAGCAGTCTTTATAAATAATATGAAAGAAGAAATTTTGAAAAAAATTAATATTTTAGCATGGGGGGGTAACTTTTCTATATAAATTTAACGTCAAATGAGCACCCACTTTTTGGCCACAAATAATTATACCATAACAGGTGTGTTTAATTGCATACGAAACATATTTTCTTTATAATTTATTTAATATTTTAAACTAAATATGGTCAATTTTAACGACGTGACCCAGCGTCGCTTAACCTCTAAAAAAATAAAGACTGCAAATTATGAAAGACCCCATATATATATATATATATATATATATATATATATATATATATATATATATATATATATAAATTACAATAAGTTTACCAATATAATCAAAATCATAAACTTAAAATATATTATAAATATTAAAGAGTAAAATAAACTCAGCCAGATGTAAAAGCTAAATAAAACCGAAAAGGAAATAGAGCTTATAATATGAACAAATGATTAATAAAACATGTTAATGTTATTTATATATATATATATATATATATATATATATATATATATATATATATATATATATATCATAATTCCTATTTAAGGGATCAAGCAGTTGATTCCCTCATTCCACTTTTTTATGTTTTTTTTTAACTTTTGCTTACCTTCGAATTTAGTAAGTATCTTTTTTCCTATCTTTTATTGTTAGATGATACTTTTACAATTTCATGTTTTATAATCATTTAATATTTTAATGCTCTTTTTAATTTTTTATAATTATTTTTCCTTTCTGACTTATTTATTTTATTGATGTAATCCCCATGACCTGATCTTAATTTTATAAATTTTACTCTCTATTTATATGCTCAACTCCTCGTTTCTCAATTTCTGTTAGTTTCATATAAATAATTATTTATGTTGCAATATATTTGTATGATCCAGGTATTTAGATAATATCTCCCTTAAATAGGTAGTGAATATGTATTATTGTTGCAATACCCCTAAAAACAAACTAAAATCTAAACAAGAAATTACACTAATTAGATACAGTATGTCACTCAACTACCATGTTTCTAGTCCAGGTGTAAGAGTATCGAATTTCTATCACTTGGAGTGGATAGTGTGACGCGAGTAAATTGAATTCAAATTTCAAATGGCCTTAAAACTTATCCCCCTGAACGCATGCACATTGATCAACAAATTTTCCACCCTCCCATACATTTATTGTTATCGAAATCGGTACAGTCACCGATATTTTTCAAAATAAATTATTGTAAACGTACAAAAGTCATGTATCATGGTTAAGTTGTGCTCTAAAAAGAAAAATTCATTTTGAATGACTCATGGCATATAACCGAATATACGTTTGATTCCAAAGGCTGGGCCTTTTTGCTTGTGCGGTAAGACTTCTTAAATAAACTTGTGATGCTAGGTTGTATAAAAGTATCAACTTTGGTCAAATGCGTAATTTAGATTTTATCGGAATTTTTCGATTATCGATTTGCGATACTTATTAGATGTGTTCAGATACACAAACTACGTAAGAACATTCCCAGACACATCCAGTTTCTTAGTGTGAAACTTTATAAAATCGGACCAGCCATTGTCGAGTCCATGGGGAGCTCTTTCGCTCTCATTAACCTTTAAAACTATACAAAAAATAAAAACTATACAAAAAAATAAAAAATAAAAATGTTTTTATCATTCGTTAGAAACCATCCAGTCAGTAAATCATTTAATTACCTGCAATCACTGCATCAACTCGCCCTCGAATTTACTATAGCGCTAATAATTTATTTTTAAGGGATCATCAGTTGCTTACCATGAAACACTGTTTCGGGGATTTTAAAACAAAACAGCATATTTACATTATGTCTCCCCAGCAGTGTTGATCAAACACCACCTTCCTTAATTTTGGGAAGAAGACATGTTACAAATATTTGATCTAATTTTTTTATTCTTAATTGCATTATCTAACATTTTCATGCTATAAAAATGAATTTCTTACCTGTGAGATTCATCTGTTTCCAAATTAAAAGTGGATATATTTTTAATTTAACAGTCTTGTATTTATAAGATTAGGGTTCATCCATTTAACTACTTATCACCCCACTATGATAAGTATTTTGATGTATTTACGTTCACATTTATTTAAAATTAAGTATATAAAGGTTACAAATATTTATACATATATATATATATATATATATATATATATATATATATATATATATATATATATATATGTATGTATATATATATAATGATAGTAAGATTCGAATATTTTTCCGATTCCGATACAATTACTAATTCTGTGCGAAATTCCCGATTCTGATACAATTAGCGATTCCGATTCTTTATAATTCCTTAATAATCAGCTAGAAGATTTGGGGGGGTTCACATGTTTAATATGCAGATAATTTCCTAAACGTCAAAATACGCTTGTGGAGAGTGAGCTCTCGATTTTAGCTTTATTATTGTTTTCAAAATCAATAAATATTTATAATTTCATCATTATTAGCAGCAATGGAAATTTTACTTTAAAGAAAATCAAATAAAAAAGGCAATTAAAAGAATTGTTTTGGCATCGGAAAATAGGCATTATTTTTACCAATTCTAATACCGATTGCGATACTCTCAAATCTTCGCGATTTTTCCGATTCCCGATTTCGATTCTGAGTAATGGTCCTAACACTAATATATATATATATATATATATATATATATATATATATATATATATATATATATATATATATATATATATTTAAATAAGGGTGTAGTCACCAACAATGTGTATTTTTTAACATTATTTTATTATTCCGTGTCTTGGTTTTTCATTGAGAATTATGTTTGGATCATTGTAATAATGTTTTTAAGTCATTGAAATCGTTTTTACGCGCGTTTTAGACGTTCTGTGATGCGTCCTCGTCAGAAATTATTTTCAAATGTGTTGGAGATGTAAAAAATGGCGATTTTCGTAGTTCATTTGAAGTGTTTCCAAGGGGTGGAGGCTTGTAAGTGTTTATTATTCATTGGCATGCTCAATTTTTATTGATCTTTTATTGGGCTTGTGAGAGAGACCATTGACCTGGCTGTAGTCGCTATCTCTTTTTCCTAATGCTTATTTCTTTTCCTTTAGGGTGGGGTAGGGTGTGTGTGTGTGTGTGTGGGTGTGTGTGCGCGTGTGTGTGTGCGCGTGTGTGTGTTTGCTTTTATTGGTTTGCGAATGTGTATATTGTTTTATAGTATTTTGGGGTTATTTGCTTCCGTAGGAAGGCGGCTGTGATCCAAGGTCGTTACTAATGTGTATGTGTGGGGAGGGGGGCAAGCTCTTCTGAAATAAGGGTAGGGGTGCTTTCATTCTATTTGGATATTTATTTTTTGGATTCTTGGATTTTAGTATTCTGATTTTTCGCTTTAGTCATTTCGGGTAGACTTATATTGTGTTTGTTTAGAAAGAGGGGTGTATTTAAAATAGGGGATTTTTTAATGTTTTTATTTATTTGTCTCCCCATGTGGGTATGGCCAGACCCAGGATCGGTTCTTAGTGTGGGGAAGATTTTGTTCCCCAGAGGGGGGGGGCATTGGAGGGGGTATAGGTATGGGAGGGAGATGATAGAAGGGATGATAGTTGTTTCAGTCATGAGAAGGTTCTCCTCCACTGACTGTGGAGGGAGCGAGGTGTTGGAACAGATATTATACTATGGTTATAGGTGTTTCCTAGTGTTGTTGGTTTCGAGGTTAAGTAGGGTTGGTATTGTTCAGTGTGTTGTATTAGAGATAGGGGTGTTATGTCTGTGTGTGGTTGTATGCGCGCACGTGTGTGTGTTTTAATGTGTCGATTCTGATTTATGTGTGGGTGTGTATATGTGTATGTGTATGGGTGTGCATGCGAGTGTACCTTGCATTTCATGTTTTTGTGTGATGATATTAGGTTCTGTTCAGTATAGGAGTGAATTTGGTGATGAAGTTTTTTCCTGTGTAAGTAAATAAAAATAATTGTCTGTTTGGAAGATTGGCATTATTTTGAAGCTGTTTCCACTGCATGTGTGTACGTGTTTTGAAACATAGAGGTGTCTGTTATCTGCAATTTTGATGTTGCTCTTATGTAAGGCCACTCTATTGCTGAAATTTTTGGTGGCGCCTATGTAGGATTTGTTGCATGTTGTGCATCTTAGTGCATATAATACATTTCTGGAGGTGCAATTTAGATCCTTTTTTTTATTTTGAATGTTTGTGCTGGGTTTTTGAATGTGTATGTGTTACCTTCTATTATTATGTCACATACTCCACATCGCGGTTTGTTGCATTTTGTAACTCCTTTTGTAGTATGTGGGGCGAGTTTTGAGGAAGTTAGGATGTGTTTTAAGTTTTTGGGTTGGCGTTTGCTTTTTATTATTTTTGTTGTTTTAAGTATGTTGTTTAGTTTGTCGTTCTGATTGAGGAGGATAAGGTTTTTTGTTATCTGTGTGAATAGTTCTGGGTTGTTTGTGTTGTGTGTAGAGACGTATGCTAGAATTTGTTCTTTGTTGTGTTCTTTTGGGGTTCTTAGTTGGTTTATTGGAATTTTTTCAGCCAGTTCAATACCTTTCTGTATTAGTGGTAGTGGGTATCCTCTTTTCCGCAGTGTTATTTGTAGTTCATTCAATCTAGTTGACTTAAAAACATTATTACAATGATCCAAACATAATTCTCAATGAAAAACCAAGACACGGAATAATAAAATAATGTTAAAAAATACACATTGTTGGTGACTACTCCCTTATTTAAATATACATCTTTCTTTGGTTGGAATTTCTTAACCCATTTTATATAAATATATATATATGCGCGCGTGTGTGTGCGTGTGTGCGTGCGTGTGTGTGTCTGTGTGTGTGTGTGCGTGTGTGTGTGAAATGGCTTCGTTCAGTCTTGACAGACTATAGATTTCCATTGTAAAGATGTGTGCACGTGATATATTTGTGGCATAAATTGCGCAATCTTCAACCACACCTCTCTTGAATCGGCATTTTTAAATTCCAATAATAAGTATAAATTCGGGACGTCTGGAAACAATGCCGAATTAAGGAGAGAGAAGAAAGTTAAGCATATTCTATCTGATCATCCCATTTCTTTCATTCACGTATGTTGCAGTTTCAACATTCACAACGATGAATGGCAGGTTGACTCAAACAAAAACAGATGATGGACGAAAATTCATGATCTACCACTAATTGTTGACGAACCCATTCATATTATCGATGCAAATGGCCAATATAAAAACCTTGCCAATATAAAAACCTTCTAAATCTTTTACGGACCACTTGCTCTGGACTTTGCTTATCCTCTATTCTGTCTCCGCTGTGATCCTCCGAGCACTCGTTTGTCTCAATCAAGTTTAACACAAAGATTTACAAAAGCTGAGATGGTCCTCTCTATTGCAATGTGTATCGCTACTCGATGTTTGGAATAGTTTCGGTTAGGTTATATCTAAAATAACACTATCCTCCATCGTAAAAAGGTTGGGTTCTCTACAGTATTCGGTTTTATCGATTGACTAACACTTTATATTATATTATAATAATATAAATATATATATAAATATATATATATATATATTTATATTATAAAAACTATAAGTGAAATAAATAACCAACAGTAGTACACTCCTAAAGGTGCCGCTACAATTGAAATCGCTAATGGCTTTAAAAGAAAATAGATGTCCAGAAACTAAAGTTACAACCTTTGCAAAGAGAATTATAGAAAACAGGAAATACAATTTACACAACACGGTAAAAACTAAAGTAGTTGGGCAGAGGGCTGGTTTCAATGAGTTAATGCGCATAACAGTGTTCTGAACAGATGCGTATCTTTTATCACAACTATAAGCAATGGTCCTGGAATGATTAGGCCAGCTTCCGACAAAGCCTAACTCTTCGACAAAACTTCGCATTAAACTCCACTTCATATGACCAGAGCCGCCCACTCAACTGGATTTGCTCCCAGGACAAAAAATACTCTAAGCGACATTCATCTACCTGCCAGTGGCGTTGCTTGACTAATTAAGAACCTTGATTCTAGCAAAGCAACTCGTTGGTACAATATTAAATTATAGTTATGAGAAATCTTTAACCGTAAGTATCTACTATACTAAGGTGTTTGAACGCGACAGACGTCTTCTGCTTCTCAGTATTGGATATCGTTCTCGGCTTCTATGTACAAACTAGTCAATATCCTGTGCGTCATTATTAAGTTAATCTATCTATCAAAGCAAGGGGTTTTGCATATATATATATATATATATATATATATATATATATATATATATATATATATATATATATATATGATTGTAAAAGGAAAAGAGAAAGATCAATTCCACAAAAGGAGACTTATCCGGATAATGCCAAGCTCAACAATAATTATTGGAGTTTATACAATAGGACAACATAAAATATTAGCACACCCTCTGAACACACAACCATTACATAATTTTAAATAAATTTCCAACCTAGAATAGCCTGCATCTTTGCAATGCCTAATTAACAATATATCTGCCTTAATTATAAGTCAATAAACAACTTTGCCTAACAAATCCTATCCCCGTAAATATGTACACTTAATACCACCAGTTATATTGCAACCAAACCACTAATTAGCGCACGATGCAACGAGCATATAACCTAAACAATATAAAATCCAGGTCCAATGAAAATATAGCTAAGAAACCACCTCACAGGGCTAAAGACTTAAAACCTAAATTTAGAACTATCTAACCACCACCCCTAAACCCCACTGGCGAGCCCCCACCCCCCAAATAAGAAATTATTTAAAAATCAGCATATTTGGTCTCCACTATTAGATTTACACAAAGCCCTCCACCCAGTAGTATTTACATTAAAACTTTTAAATGTACCGGAAATATAACCTAAGAAAAGCTCCACCGATTCAAACAACCCACCCCCGACACCCATACAGACATATCCCCATCCCTATCCTACACCTTCCGACTACCAGCCAAGCGTTCCATCTTGATGCTACTTCCTACTGATAATATAACTTAGATTTGAATGCAGTTGAACCAGTCCAGCTACGGGTAATTTCCATCACAAGAGTCTCTGTTGAATACATTATTTTGCCAGCCAAATAAGGAGGAATAAGAATTCACCAGACCTAAACATCTACGAAAGACCACTCCAACAAAATATTTGGAGAAATATGGAAATTTAAAGGATTGCTATAAACTATACTTCTTGTATCTCTTGGAGATTAGAACTGCTACATTAAGTAGTTATGGCGATTCGATGGACCTGTCCCTCGTGTTCATAAACGAGAAAGTATGTATTCAAATTTCATGGCCTGACCTGTCTATATAAACATAAATTTGATGGCCTTTATAATCGAACATCAAGAAATTAAAAGTTTTAAGTTGGACTCTTGAAACTACCGTTCCTAGTGAAGCAATCCTTTAATTTAATTTAAACCGAAGGGCCTTTTGTTCATCTTACTCTTACGCTTTCCCGGCTTATTCTGCATCTATTTTTTATACGGATATATGTATGTGTATTCGTATATGTGTATATATATATATGTATATATATATTCTCTATTTTACTTTATTTTATACGAGTCCACTTACCCCTCACTCCTCACCCAATTTCCTGCTACTCTACCCCCACTCGTCTGTATCCCTTCTTTTACGCACCCCTTATAATTAGTATTAACAGAATTTACTTTATTATTATTATTGGTAATGGCGGTGGTGATGGTGGAGGTAGTGTTAGAAGTACTGTTACTACTGCCTTTCATTATTATCATTATTATTACTGCATTGTTTTTAATGCTATTACTATTGTTATTATTATTATTGTTTTATCATCATTATTATAATTATCATTATAATTGATATCATTATTATTTTTCCCAGTTATTACCCCCGTCATTGATAGCATAACCGCTACCATTATCTCCATTTTCACTGTTATTAACATTAATTTTGAAGATAATTTTATAACAACTATTGGTAACATTATATTTAATGTTTAATTTTAATGTTTACTTTTAATTTTACCTTTAACTTTATTTTATTTTTTTTTAATATTCAATTTTACTTCTAATTTATTTTCAGCTTTATTACTACTACTATTATTATAATTGCCATTACTATTATCCTTCGTACTATTATAATTACCCTGCTATTATTTGGTATATTTTTACCACTCTCATATGTAGCAATGGTTTCCCCACTCCCCCACTTTGATATCAATATGTATACTTAACCTTTGCATCAAGTTATATGCACTCATAGTCATTGCCACCCTAATCTCCGACCGCCCCTTTATGATCATACTCCCTATATCATAACAGTAGAAACTTATAAATATATTGCCGCATATTACCTTTCAGTTTTACAACCTTGCATACCTCCCCAAATTATAAGCGAATTTATAGCCACCATTTGCCGTTTAGGTGGCACTAATCAAAGTTAATCAAAATTACCCACTCATAGAAAATAAACACCCCACAAAGCGTTAAAATAAATTACCACGCAGCAACAATACACCCCCTATTTTACCATAAAATATATACCCCTTAATCTCAATACTATGTTAAAGACCATATATATTCTTATATATCATACTATATATAATAAGCATCTTATTTATTTAGAATTCAATAAAGCTTCTCCCAACATTCTATAATTCCTCTTAATCTTTTTCATCTCTAATGAACCTTACGCTAGACGACGCATCTTCCCTATGCTTCTATTCTACTCTTCTGATGAGAAGCATTAGTCTTCGAAATGCCCTGGCATAAAGAGTCCCTTCTATCCCCCAAATTTTGCTTGTATTCCATTATTCAATAAATGATCCATTCTATATCTACCAATATATAGTTTTGTGTCTTCATTTCATACTTTTGTTGTCCTATTATATATATATATATATATATATATATATATATATATATTGTTGTTGTTTTTTTCAAACGATAGATTTGGTTAATAATGGCTTTGCCTAGAAGCTAGATTTATAGAAAGTCGTCCTAATTACTTTGGACGTATATATAATATTTTATTTATTTATTTATTTTAATTATTTTTAATACAGTAATCTACGTACACGCGTGGTTTGAGTTTCATTGGCTGTCATCAGCGTAGCTCAACTGTTTCTAGGGATGAACTTCAGACTATATTTCCACAGTCCGGCGCCTTAACCGTTAGGCCACGAAACCTAGATTAATTTACTGTTTATTTTTATTGCTTATAAATTTAGATTTTATTGTTGTTGTTGTTGTTGTTTTGCTAGTTTTTTTTTTTTTTTTTTCAAACGATAGATTCGGTTAATAATGCGCCGGACTTGTGGAAGTAAATGAAACTCAAAACACGCGTGTACGTAGATTACTGTTTCAAAAATAATAAAATAATATATATATATATATATATATATATATATATATATATATATATATATATATATATATATGCAAAACTTCTTGCTTTGATAGAGAGGAGGCGAAAAATGCTGCTATGGTTTCAATTAGTTTTACATAACAGCAAGTGAAGACTTGATTCCAAACATATCTCATATGTTATATCTCACCTGTTTTGGAAATCGGACGGGATTAGGAATAACTCCAGTATCAAATAATCCTTATACACTGTGAAATTTACTTCGTGTATGACAACTTAAGAGGGGTGGTAGAACCTATAAGAAATATTTAGAATCAAGTCTCACTCTACTCTTATTTCAGATCATTTTAAACCACAGCAGAAATTTTTAGTCTCCCCTCTATCAAAGCCAGCAGAAATAGCAGGTATTTCGTAATTTATATGCAAAACTAGGAAAACTAATGATGATGATTGAAATATTAGTAGAGAAACAGTGTCTTTCCACCCACAAATATCTTTAAAAATTGCAACTATTAAAGGTTTTCAGGGGTGCTGAAAACGGACATAACAGCTAAAATCCTATAAAATTAGTAGTTTCTAAAGTATGAAAAAGATATTGTCTTGAAAAGAGAAGATGACTTCTCTATATTAATTTCACGTAAAAGGGGCATCCGCTTTATAGCCAGCTTTTTGGGGGATGGGGAGTCTGTTATTTTTAGGGGTAGTGTTGAATTATAATTGTGGCCAGGTAGACCAACACAAAACCTACCTTAAAAAAACATATCTTCTATATGTTTTCGTGTATGCTGAAAACGATTATCGCATTTAATGTTCAGAAAAAAGTATCAGAAAGTTGATAAAATAAGTATTATGTAGGTTTTGTGTTGATCAACACAATAAACAATGCACAACAATAAATATCACCCGTAGAAAAAAACCCAGACCCCTCAACAGGTGGTCATAAAGTAGGGGCTAATTTTACGTTAAATTAATATAGAAAAGTGATCCCCTATTTTGGAAAACACAAAATTATTTTTTCAAATATGTCTACTGATGTTTTGCTTTCTTACATTCATTCACTCAGAAGAAGTATCGCAATAAAGAGTAAACGTTGATGAACACATAGCTTGGTTTGCTCGATTTTAATCTCTGTATTTCGTCAAAATACTATTTCCATTATTATTCTCATATATATATATATATGTATATATATATATAAATATATATAATATATATATACCTTAGTTTAGTTTCGTATATACACACAAGTATAATAATTTATAATTTATTGATATTATTTTCATAAGTATGTACACACAAATTAGAATTAATAAATTTACTAATTATTAAATAGAACATTTTTGTAGAAGATTCATAAATTAATGTAAATTTATAGTACGAATAGTTGGGTTTAATGACTTTGTTTGATAAAAATTCAATATGGCGTAATGGAAAAATATATAGGTATTTGCAGCTTCTCTTCCAATTTTTAGATTTTAATCATGTCAAATCACACTTCAATTCCTTTTGGCGGATTGATTGTTGCTATTTCTTATGGTGAGTTAAGGGCACAATAGATTTTCTGATTGATATATGTATTAAGTGATTGATTTTGCTCTACGAAACAGATACTGTCAAGAATTGTATAAGTCAATTGAATTAAAGGAATAAATTATAAGATGGTCAACATCACGAATGTTGGAATATAACTTTTTGTCATTTATTCTATATATATGGATACGTGTTTATATTACACACACACGTATATATATACATATATGGGTGTGCATACGTGTGTGTGTAAACACATATACATATGCATTTATTAAATTCAAATGTGTTGAAGAAAAAAACAATGCTTTGTATGAAAAGTCCGTAACACATATTCAGATCTATTATAAGTAAAATTATATAGACTAGCGGAACCTGTAGAAATTCCACAACGGCATTTTTATATGAAATATATTGTTGTTGGGCATTCTCTGTACGTTCACCGTGAATGGAGACTTTGCGATATTATTGTAGCCCTTTTGTTAAAATTGTAAAAGCATTTATCTGCGTAATCTGGTTAATGTAGTGTCAGAATATATCCTGTTATTACAGTTTATCTCCAATATCGTATGACATATTTCCATTGAATGGACGCCCCACGCGGACGAAAATTCCATTATGCCATTATATCATCTTTAGAAAAAACACTACCCTTGGATTAAAGCCAGGAATCCAAGAAGGCATATTTTGATTTTACGTATGGCCCCAAAACAGCATTATTTTACATCAAATACATAAAAAGCTATATGGCTGTCTGCCTGTCCGTGTGTCTCCATATTTTAAAACAATATCTCCTTCGAAACAAAAAGTCGATGAGCTGCGCGAGAGGGTCACGAATGATTGGATTTTTTTACAGCCCGTTCTTTTATAGGTCTTTAGAAAGTCAAAATAGTTTGTAAAGGTTCATCTTAGTGTGTTTTCATTTTTAATGTTTAATCAAATTATATGCCTGTCACGTTCGAAAACAGATTATATGCCTGTCCCGGGGAAACGTCACCTGCTCTGAATGCTAAGGTTTTGTATTCAATTTCGATTATAGCTGATGGCATTTAATTTTGAAATAACGACTTATCTATCTATCTATCTATCTATCTATCTATCTATCTATCTATCTATCTATAAAAGTGAACGTGTCTGTGTGTGTCTGTGTGTCGGTTTTCGGCCAGAGATTTGATCTTTGAGAATTCTACCAAACTCCTCCGACAATTTTGGGTCTGAACACTTGAAATTTAAGATATAGGTTCCTTGGAACCTATATCTTAAATATAACTTAATGACTCGATTTGAGCCCAAAGGAATAAATTTTAAGGGGTCATAATAGGGGTAATTTGTTTAAAAATTGGCCGTTATTTTTATTTTTTATTTTGATCAGCATACACGTCAAAACACCCGGGCAACGCCGGGCTGAAATACTAGTATATCTATAAAAGTGAACGTGTCTGTGTGTCTGTGTGTCTGTGTGTGTGTGTGTCTGTGTTTCAATGTAGACTAAATATTGACGCAATAACCGTCAATATTTAGTCTACAGACTCGAAATTTGATATACAGGGTACTGAAATTTGGGAAAATCGATGTGATCGGTTTTCGGTCAAAAGTTTGGCGGCTAAGGGGTCAAAGTTCAACGATTAGACCTTTGACAACTCTATCAAACTCCTCCGTAAATTTTAGGTCTACACACTTGAAATTTTAGATATAGGTTCCTTGGATATGCATCTAACTTTATAACTTGATTTGAGCCTAAAACAATAAATATTAAGGGGTCATAATAGGGGTCAAATTAAACAAATTGATCGTTTTCTTGCTCCAAACACCCGGGCAACGCCGGGCCAAGATGCTAGTATATCTATAAAAGTGAACGTGTATGTGTGTCTGTATGTCTGTCTTTCTGTATACATTTCCCTACGCAATAGCTCTGTCAATTTTTAGTCTACAGACTCAAAATTTGATATACAGGGTACTGAGATATGAGACAATCTATGTCATCGGTTTTCGGTCAGAAATTTGTAGATATAGGTGCCTGGGATAAGGATCTAACTTACTAACTTGATTGAGCCCAAAACAGTAAAGGTTAAGGGATCATAGTAGGGGTCAAAATTTAAAAAAATTACCGTTTGTTTTTTGGCTCAGCATACATTTCCCAACACCCGGGCAAAACCGGGAACCCATGCTAGTATATCTATAAAACTGAAATTGTCTCCTTTGGGTCTAAACACTTGAAATTTTACATGGAGGTTACTTGGACATGTTAAGCCAGCGCAAAGCCGGGCGACTCCGCTCGTTTAATTGTTTTTGTTTTACGTTACTCCTTAGGGATATAGATTGTGAAAGCATGCTACGAATATTAATTAATGAATCTATATACAAATTTAATGTACGTAATATGTTATCACCTACCTCTTTTTTTATAAATAGGCTACCCAATCAATTAATTTCGAATCTGGAAACAGTTATACAGTTACCCACATATGTATGTTAAAGTACAGTGGTGTATATTATATATATATATATATATATATATATATATATATATATATTGCAATTTTTTACCAATTAAACGGCATCGAATTTGTTCAACAAGTTTATATCCTGTATATATGTATGTAGTTAGTAGACTAAGAATTGAGACAAAATCTTGGTAGATATCATTCCGCACTAACAATGTAAATTTTAGATAGATCGATTAATATATAAATAAATATACATGTGCGTGTTAGAATATTTAATGATCCACAATATGCACAATGTACAAAAATATGCATAAATATTACTGATCTTCATAGTTTAATGAAACTGGTCATTTACTAAAAACAATGAAAAAGTAAGTGAATCAGTTATTAATATTTTTCAAAGGAATATGCAAGTAAGCATTATGTATTCGTTTACATAGATATGACTGAGTTTATTAAGAAGTTCGTTTAAATAGGTTTTAAGTAAAAATATAGGTTTGAAAATCCTCAAATATATATATATATATAATATTTTCTAAGTTCTAAATATCAAGTTTGCGCATCTTGTCATTTATTAACGTAGCTATTACTATACCGTTTCGTATTGCAACTCATATGTATGTAAAATAATAATATTGCCGCATATGTAGTCACGTACCCAACAGATGTTTATTTTAAAAACTTAGAAAAAACCTCTTCTGGACAACTTACATGGTTCATGCAACATGCACACCCTGCTGTTCCTTCTTGCTTCAAAGATTATGCTCTGAAAGTCAATAAAAAGGCATTCATTAAGCTTAGATTTCTTCAACATTTTCAGCATATATGTAACAAAATATTTTCATTATAGAATTTCTATTTATAAGAGGGGTATTTTTAATCCATTAGGATTCGTGTAAACTGAGTACGCTTCAAGTAAATGATTAACATATGTATATATATATATATATATATATATATATGTATATACATATATGTGTGTGTGTGTGTGCGTGTGCGTGTATTGTATACTAGCAGGGAAACCCGACATTGTCCGGGATTGAATAAGGATTAAAGAATGTTCAACACTTATTACATCTATTTTCATCGAAATCGATGAAATCATACAGTTTTCAATTAAATCGATTGCTTTAGTCGAAGCCCATCGATATGCAATAGAAGGAAATTGCATACACCCCCTCGCAATGCCATAGTTCACAATACATTGTAGTCTACAGTTTAGTGTAGCAAATCCACTGTTGATTTATATAAAATATTTTTGTATAGTTGTTTAAATTAAAGATTAAAATGCTAAAGTCAAGTATTATGGTTCACTTGTGCCGTAAACAGAAATATTTATTTTGAACGCACTCTTTCTTATCAAAGAACTTAATGTTGTTTTTTACACCGGGACCCTTTGGGTTCTGTTTTGATAAAACTTCTAAAATTGATTTGTCATGTTAGGCTGTGTACAATTGTTAACATTCGTCTCAATCTGACTGTTCTTTCTATAATAGGATTGATTCGATTATCGATTGTCGATACTTATCGGAGACATTCCGATGCATATGTTTTTATAAAAACACTGCTCGACACATAAAGTATATTTGTGGGATTTATTTTATTTATTTTTTTTATATTCGGCAAAACTATTTAGGAGTCCATACTAAACGAACTCATGAACAACGACACACACCGACACAAAGTGCCTTTTATATATAAGTAGATATAAGATAGGCAGACTTAGAAAGAGAGAGAGACAAAATAGGCACTTATGCGTATAGTTCAGAAATGTCTTCTAATCAAAGAAGTTTATTTTAGGAAATCGATTTTACTTAGTGATCTATTTATTTCGTTTGTCTATTCTTATTTTATATATTTTAATTTAATTGTTACTGCTTTTTTCTTACTAATTATGATAACCTTTCATTACTGCTAATATTACCTCTACGATTTTTACGACTTTTTTCTAGAATATATTATATATCTCTATAATAACGCCCCTGTTTATACTACTGCTAGTTGGAGTACATACATTTCATCGAGTTGCGAATAATAATGCTTTTTATCGGTGGCTGGATCCCGCCTCGACACGCCTGCTCAATTCCAGTCAATGCGGCGCGGATTTTTTAAAATCTCTAATTTGTTTTCCGCTACAATTACTGCAACTCACCCCACGGCACCAATCAAATCATTTCCTTCTTCAACGCTCGGATTGCATCTTGTCTAAAAAGTTCCTTTCACACCCACATATGCTTCCAATACGCTCTTTCCGCCCACGATGTCCTTTTTTCACTCCGCTTTTCTTTCCTAAATTCTTAGTCCGATACGACGCCACCTCGCGCACCGGTTTAGCTATTTGCATACATGTCATGTCGTTGCTGCTACCTACGCATCACCGATTCTGTTCTATTATTCTAATATATATAACATGCAACAACTTATATATATATATATATACGAGGGACGTGCAATAAGTAATGCCCCTGACCCATTTCCAGTTGTCTGATCTAGCTGAAATTTTGCATGTGCAATGATTTATATGTCTACGGGTTATGCGGCCAATTAAAGCTGTGAACTAATTTTGGTTTCTATTTTATAGGTGTTTGAACTGAGTGATCCAGTTATATTTGAAAGGACGCACACCACAGAAGACTTTTGATGAAATGAAAGAAATTTATGGTGATAAAGCCCCATCATATGACCTTGTAAAACGCTAGCATCGTGAATTCAAACATGGCCGGAAGTCTGTGAGAATAGCTCCCAGACCTGGTCGCCCCACTTCTGCCATTGATGAGGCATCTGTCCGCCAAGTTCAGGCTGTCATTTTGGAAGATCGGCGCATTACTATTCGCCAAATAACCCAAGATTTCAAGATTAGTACTGGGTCTGTGGAAACTATCATTCATAACCATTTGCATATGCATAAGGTGTCTGTTAAATGGATTCCAAGGTTGCTCACATCATTCCATAAGCGAGAACGCGTCGAGTGCTCGAGGATGAATTTGGAGATGAGCCAAGGAGCTGAGTCAAATTTTGCAAAAGACTGATTACATAGGATGAAACTTGGGTCAATCATTATGATCCAGAGACCAAAGCCCAGTCAATGCAGTGGAAGCACTGTGACTCACCACCTCCAAAGGAGAGAAGGGTGCAGCCCTCCGCTGGCAAAGTCATGCTCACAGTCTTCTGGGACCAGGACGGAGTAGTGATGACAGATTTCCTGGAAAAGGATACCACAATTACAGGAGCCTATTATACTTCACTTTTGAGGAAATTAAGTGAAGCTATCAAAATCAGGAGACGGGGCAAGATCAGCAAAGGTACTCTCCTCCTGCAGGAAAACGCTCCGGTCCACAACTCGCATGTCGCCAGATCAGAAGTACGGGAGTGTGGTTATGAAATCCTCCCCATCCTCCCTACCTTCCTGATCTTGCACCCTCTGGCTTTGACCTCTTCCCAGCCATCTACTTGTTTTTGAAAGGAAAGCGTTTCCCAGATGATGCAGCTTTGCTTTCTGAAGTCACATCGTGGTTGGAAGACCAACCTGGGGTGTTCTATAAAAACGGTCTCCAGAGCTGCATCAAACGATGGGAGAAATGCACAACTCTGGGTGGTTTCTATGTAGAGAAAGACTAATAACTGTACAAAATTTCATTGCTCTACTGCTATGGGAAGTGAATCAGGGGCATTACTTATTGCACACCCTTTATATATATACATATATATAAATATAATTAATGAAATCAAAGGGATGTAGTGTTTACCTGATACACGCAATGGTAAACTTCAAACTAATATAAATACCTGTATTTATATATAGAGAATTTAATCCCAACCGAATTTAAAAAAGTCAATACGTTATAGAGAGTAGAACTTATTATAAGAGAAAGAAACATTAGAACTCTAAGTTGAACTTTACAATCAAAATTTATTGTTCGACTAAATACTCCAAAAACAACTTTCAAAATCCTCATTCCGCGGAGTTTCAAAGAATGATATTCTTATTATTCTTCTCATCAGAGGAAAAAAAGAAATCAGCAAATTATATTTGTAGCAAAGCTAGAATTTACTAGTTGAGGCATTAAGTTAAACTGCAATTTATGTAGTTGTAAATTACCAAATAAAGAAAGAAGTCAAAAAATGTTGGATATGTACACACACACACCCATATATACATATATATATATATGTATATATATATATATATATGCGTGTGTGTATATATATATATATATATATATATATATATATATATATATATATATATATATATATATATATAAAACCGCGCATAATATTTCAGCTTGCATGAAAATCCTCTGAAGTTGACCCGAAATGCAAAATAGTTCTTTAGAGAGAATGGAGTCCAAAATAATTCCAGCGTGACGATGCATATAATCCGATTGGAAAGCCTTCACAACAGCTGAAATAATGAAAATTCTATTTTTTCGGACAGTGCAGTAGCCCAAAGAGGAGTCTGTCCCCATTCAAATGGGACCGAAGAATAAAAAGCGAAAAAAACGAGTATGAGAACCCTCATCATCGGATCCATTAGAAAAAGTGATTTCAGATTAAATTTGAAAGAAATAAAGATCAGGATAAGCGGGGAAAAATCATTCCGCGAAAGTTCGTATTACTCTGACTGGAAATTGTTTAGCAGAACGGAACAGATCTATCTATAAAGTGTTAAATTTGGGTGTCATTATTAAAAAAAAGTTGGGGGAGTGAAAATTATAAAGTTTTAAGTGCTGTAGCTTATTAAGTCGAAAAGTCATAATGATGATAAAGATGAAATAATAATAATAGTAATAATAATACTAATACTACTACTACTACTAATAATAATAATAATAATAGAAGAAGATGAAGAAGAAGAAGATGAAGAAGAATACTAATAATAAATGCAAAGTAATTCAAATAATAGTATAGTCAGGTGGAATAATAATAATAATAATAATAATAATAATAATAATAATAATAATTTAGTAATTATAGTAGCAAATTTAGTAATAATAATAATAATAATAATAAAAATTAGTAATAATGATAAAATACCGTAATAAAGATGGCGATAATAACAATATTTATAAAGCTACTACTGGTAAAAAATATTAATTTAACTAAACATAAAAGCAGCAACAGTGATAGTGACACGAATGATGATGTCAATCATATACCGATATTGATAACAGGTATATATATATATATATATATATATATATATATATATATATATATATATATATATATATATATATATATATATATACGCAAACATACATAGTCAGCTGGAAAGCAGGGACACAGCAGTTCTAAGAAGCTTTTTTCATGGAATCTAGATTCAGATTTATGCACAGATAAAGAGTTGGGGATATTATTGATAGTGGTTTCAAATAGACGAGTTTTTATCGTGAAATTTTTGCAAGTGTGGCATAGATTGTATCTCAGACGATCATTTGCCATGAAAATAACGATGGAGCAGGGACAGGCTCACAATGTTTCTTCTGTGAAAAATGGTTGCAGGAAAAGAACAGAGCATTCCCTACTAGGCTACAAAGTCTATTTTTATCTTTGTCTTTTTATAGGACGTACTTGGCTCTTATACGGTTGGGAATTGCATCGACAATGAAATATCTATTGAAGCGGTAGAATAGTCCAACCTTTTCCCCAGTGACCTTGGTAATGATTTTGTGTGCGTGTTCTATTTAATGTCAGGCGTAAAAGTCAGGCCTAGAAGCTTGTTTAAACATGAAGCTTCCTTAGGACGAGAGCGATTTATTTCAATTGATACCAGACGGAGATAAGAGCGTTGATGATGAAAAGACAGATACTCGGATTTAGATACATTAAATTTAACCGGACACCCTTTTCCCAATTGCACTATATGCTCAAGATAATAAGATAGAGAATCTAAATGTTCTAGGTCATTTACTGCTTTTTATGTGTTGCCATAGATTATAGTGACGTCAGCAAAAATGTTTACAAATGATCTTAGATTGCGTTTTGGGAGATCATTGATGTAGATCAGGAAAGGAGTTGGGTCTAGGGTTGACCCCTGAGGGACTCCAGCATCAATATTGCGAACTTTTGATTTATGCCAATCAATCAACTACCCTTATATTCCTATCAGAGAAATATGATTTAATAATTGATAAGACATGTCCAGCAATACCGTAGCTGGAAATCCTGTTGAGTACACCTTTATACCATAACATGTCAAAAACCTTTAATATGCCAAGGTCAACTGCCCTAAAAATGAAGCCTCCGTTGTAAGATGAGCTTATTCTATTAGATATAAAATTACTAGCACATCTGCTGTGTATCTAACGGAATGGAAACCATATTGCATGTCACTGAGGAACTGAATTTTGCTGAGATGATTGACTACTTTTCTGTACAGATGGTAGCAGCATACCCATGACGCACAGAAAACCGATTGGTCTGTACGGAGAGGGAGATAACCGATCACCTGAATTTTTAATAGGGAGCATACTGATAAGTTTTTCCAAGGATTTTCGAATAATTTCTTCTTTGGTCCAGAATATGAAAGTTAAGTCTAATATAATTTTTTTAATAGTATATCAGATATATTTTCGACTAGAGAATTCAATATATACAGCCGGCGAATTTTAATTTTTGCAGTAACAAAGAATAATTATTTCACTGAAACTATACATAAATATCTACAATATATTATCTTGAAATTCTTTCAAGTTTATTAGTTTCTTAAAATTGGTTTTGTCTCAAGATTATCTTTGGAAAATCTGGTCATTTTTATGTCAGTACATTTTTCAAATGTCAAGACAATTCATTCAAAGGTATACCTGGGAATAAATCAATCGGCATTTTACGCACTGGATATTAGTTCAACATCGCCTAAAATCCGTGATCTAATGGGAATAAATGTGTCAACCTTAATATGCTGCGGCCGAACCTAACAGACAACATATACATTTGATTTTCAGGCGTATATGCTTAAAACAAATGACTATTCAAATACCTGGAATATATTGGCTTACTATCTGTTGATTGTGATAAAATAGTAAGTGATAAAAATATATATCTCAGGTTCTTAAATTTATAAAAGCGTGCTTAGTTTTCTATAAGTGCAAAATGTCAGTCAAGATAATGTTTTCTTACATAGCATAGTTATCTCCCTTTTCCAAGCCGGTGTTATGTCCCCTAAAATAGAATTATTCAACCATCGTACACATTGGACAAATAATATTTTTGATGTCTGTCAGCTTTTCTTAAAGGTTTGGCCGTTGTTCGATAGGTCAAACTTATGTTTTACTTAACGCTATCATGGATAAGCACAATGGCATTTTCGTTTGCAACGCCAAGTTTTAAAATAATATTCAATTATTTGTTATGCGTAGAATGCTCTGCTATGCATGAATTTAGATATAACACGTTTATATTTTTTGTCATGGCTAACTTTGAAATAGATTGAAATAGCTTACCAAATGGAAATGATGCAAGATTTATTTGATGTGCCCTACAAAATCGACTTTAAATGTTTACCCTTTCTTCCCGTCAACTACACGTGATGATCTCATTTTGGCCGGCAGTCCACTCAATAGCAAATGTTATCTGTCTCAAGACCTGTATCAGAAAGAACTCTACGCCAGGATTCAGAATAACAGTTTCATCGACAATATCCATTGAATCAGAGTTTGACCTTTTTTTTTAATCGACATCATTGGACCTCGGTTTAAGGAGCCCTTTTATACTAGGTCTTATCAAAGGTTTTGAATATACATCAAAGGATTTCTCCCTAGCGTCCGCTGCATTATCTCATACACAGTATGTGCTTTCATTCATGACGGAAAATTAGGAGTAAATTACGAGAAAATAGCAAGTGATGAAAATATTAAGCTCGCCTTCTAAAACACGTTTCTTCGTTTAAGTGTTTGACTAATGTTTGTAAAATATTTTATTTTAAAATATAAAACATTAGCAGGCCATCTGGCGTTGCCCGATCTTAAAATACGTATAAATATTATATTTTAATTCATACGCATTTTTTATTTATTAATATAGATCCAATACTCTATCGATTATTATATAATATAAGTGCGGCATAATCACGTTGACACACCGGTTCCCGCTAGATCACCGAAGTTAAGCAACGTTAAACCTGGTCAGTACTAAGTGGGTGACCATTTGGGACTTCCATGTGCTGTATGTGCTTTCTGCTTATCTCGGCATTTGTTTCCAGTTGTCCTGAACTTGTCCTTGCCACTGGACTCAAAGAGTGTTGATTCAGGAGAGGTGTGGTTGGAAATTGCTCAATCTCTGCCACACAATTACGTGCACAACTGCCCTTACAGGGAGTATACTTTGTCTTTCGGGAAAGTACGGAAGCAGCATAATGCAAAAATGTTTAAATTTAGTCTGTGCAGAATACCATTTGGAGCAATGTTATATTTCACTTACCCTGACAAGATCAAGCTTTTATTTTCAATTTCAACTTAGGAGGAGCGTGCAATAAGTAATGCCCCTTACCCACTTCCCATAGCCGTAGAGCAACGAAACTTGTCACAGTTATTAGTCTTTTTCTACATAGGAATCACCCAGAGTTATGCATTTCTCCTATCACTGCTCGACATTCAACAGGCTCCATTTCACACCTGATTCAGTTCAAACACCTATAAAACAGAAACCAAAATTTGTTCAGATGTGTAATTTGCCACATACCCCGTAGAGATATAAAACATTGTACATGCAAAATTTCAGCTAAATCAGACACCTGGAAGTGGGTCATGGGCATTTCTTTATTGTACGCGTCTAGTATGAACAGCAATTTCTAAATTGCTAAAACTCAAATCTAAACTGTGCTACATGTCCAAATATCTTATCTATCAACGTTCACATTTGTAGACGACATATTAAGAAAGTAGGTTGGTAGAGACTGTTCGCATACATACCAACACAGTAACTTGTGGAAAAGTGTTGAATTGTTTTCATCCGGAAAAGGGCTGCTAAGGGGTCAACATTGAAAAATTGGTACGTAGAGATCATCAGATTGTTTTCTCTCCTTGTCAACACTTTCACAAATGCGCGTGCGTGAATGATTCACATGACAGATTCCTTATATTATCAACTGTCTAACGACTGCAGGAACGCGATAGCGAAACATGATGACTTTCTTATGTTAAGAATAAGTAGGTTTGAAAACACTTTTACAAAATGACGTGTAAAATAGCTCAATGATCTCAAATCGGGTAAGTGTTTTAATTACAAGAGGTGAACTGTTCAGAATAACATGATACTTGCATGGGCATATCTCAGTTCCTTTCTGGTTTTGATTTCATTTTTAAAGTAATTAAACGTTACGTTGAATACCTACGAAATGTTTGTTTATACTAAATAAGAAGTATGCATTAATTAAAATATAATATTTGTGTATTTTACCCCAGAAACCTGCTAGTGTATACATATTTCCATTTGCTAGAACGTTTTTATTTCTACACAATTATGCAGAGTGAAGAAACTATGCATCATTAGAATTCAGCGTAATAGTGAAATGGAAGCAATTTTCGAATAAACAATAATAAAAATTAGTAAGTTATTAGCGCCTGTTTTTTGTAAGGAGTGCGCAAAATAGTTAACCCTCATATAGTCACTCGCATATTTGCGACTTAGTATAATCAAAGGTTCGTTTTAATAATTTTAAATAGAAAAATTGGGCTTTTTATTATCAATATCAGAGCGAGATAAAACTCAACTTTATATGTACATATACATAATTATCTTCCATTAAAATTGGTGATCAAAATTATGGATAAAAATAAATATAAATTGAGGTAGGGATAATTCTTTTAAATATCAAAATGATAAAGTAATGTCAATATTTATAAGAAAAGAATTGGATATTTTAGAAACAATCTTACTTCGTTTTTTATCATATTAGAATCTTTGTTTTATTAACGCCATGTAGATTTCCTGCTCTCTGGATCTGCAAAGAATCTGCAAATAATCTCATTAGTTGGACGAGCTTCGTTGCTGAGCGTAAGGTTACCATCTTTATTTGGAAGAGAGCGCGTTGCCGTTAATAAATAGGATTCTGTTTGGTTAGAGTGTATTTCAGTCAGTGTGTATGGATGAATAGCTGGATTTGTTCATCGATGGATTAACCAGGATTTGGGGGTTTAGAATTGAGAATGATTTGGCGCAGGCATTTATTCACGCTGTATTCAACAAGAAATCAGCTCACTAAAATAGACTGCTGATATCCGCGTCCGGCTAAGCATCGTAGTACAACGTTAGTTTCGTATTGATCTTGTAGCTGTTCAGCGAGAAATCTCTGCTATTGACTCGGCATAGAATGTCAGCATTAGATTCCTATTGATCTTTATAGATACTATTTAGCACGTGATTCAACTTGATTAATTGTAATTATTATATTACCTTAGTATCATATTGTATAATTACTAAAAGTTATATATATATATATATATATATATATATATATATATATCACTCGAACAAGTTGCCAGAACTCAATGACAGACAGCCAATATAATTAAAACTGTAGAATTCTCTGAAAAACGAGAGGAAAACACCACGAAATGTGTCTTCCTGCACTCTGTCGTGATGTGGAAAATAATAAAAATAATGAATTTAATCGGAATTCTGTTGCAAATGATTTCTATTATCATAGTAAAACTGTGAATTTGTTAGTTTTTTTTTAGCTTATAACTTATAAAACTACAAAACTACAAAACAAATAAACAAATAAATAAATAATATATATATACAAAAAAAATTTAAGAAAAAGGAACAAAAAAAATATGTTAAACCCCCTCCTTACATTTGCTCCGAGGCTCCATACAGCCAGACTATTTCCGCTCCATCATCTAGCAAGCTTTGAATCGATCTGTCACATCTACCATTTGAAAAGGTTTTTTTTTCCGAAATTAATAATGGATAGTGTCGCAGACATAACAAGTAAGACATTTGTATTTAATACAACTGAATAAATATATGTATATATAGACATATATGTATGTACTTATTGATTTGTAAATCGCCACTTTTCTTTGTCTTCTTCTAACAACGACTATATCTCATCTACTACATACCTATCCCACACAATGCTTCAAGCAAATTACATATCAATTCTATATATATAAATATATATATACATACATATACATATATATATATGTGTGTGTGTGTGTGTGTGTGTATTATTTGTTTTTTGTTTTTGCGATACGTTTTGAATGAATTCTATTATTTACGAAAGTGTCTTTTTACCTAAATGCGAGTTGGGAATAATTTTCCCTTTAACAAATCTGGCACACCCACATGGGGAGCGGCACATATATTATCTCCAAAAATCGAAATACGTGTCAGTGGATGATTATATTTTGGAGATAATATATATGTATATATATGTATATATATATGTATATATATATATATATATATATATATATATATATATATATATATATATATATATATATATAGTACAATGAAATAATCAATACAGTACTGGCTCTATCATAATAAATACGAAAGTTGCAGGAATTAAAATATATTTAAGCGTATTTTACGAGCGGATCACGTCTGAGTCAGAACAATATATTTGGGTTCAGTATAATAATCAATAGTAAATTGACTATATAATAATAAACACAAAATCTGCATGAATTGAGGCATCACATTCTGATATGCTAATTTGTTTACAAATGAAATGAGTGAAACTCCTCTTGTTATAAAAAACGGACTTTTATTTTTTGTTTACATGAATAAGCAATTATTTATCTAGGCTGAGAGAACATTCGAGTATAAGTGTCAATGAGACTGTCAAATAGATAATTGACAACACGGATAGAGCATCGGCGACGATGGTTGAAAAGAGCTGGATTTTATAACTGCAAAACAGGTCGACACATATTTTCTACCAATGAACTTTAAGACATCTACGGAAATCGACTCGTGGCATTGCATTCCACATGTACTCATGGATGTTCTACTCGTTTATATAAAGAAAGGAAACTTATTTAGTAAGCTTGGCGAGTTTTAAATTTTTGAGGTCGATGCACTTTTCTTTTCTTGCTTATTAAAAGTAAAATTTCTTTGTCTTCTTGATATATTTGCGAGTATATATGATTTAACCAAACTGGATTGTTCACGATTGCTACTGTTTACTAACGAACATATATGGGACAGATTGCAATTCAACCTACTGCTTGCATATGTATATATAAGTTTTGTCTTTATTCTTTCTTTATTCTTACTGATATTATCTGTGTATAATTATCACACAATGTACTATTGATCCATTTCATTTACTACAAGTTTCATCTGCATATCATCAGAGTGCCCACAACAACAAACAACCGATTTTCTCTATTTGGCCTAAATATGAAACAGTCATCTATATTATAAAATGAATAACTAGAGATCGTGTCCGACTGTTAAAATGTAACGTTATCGTTGATGAAGCTTACCGACTACGTTTTTTTTTTGTTTATAAGATGGTCACCACTTATCAAGGCCCGTCAGCCATTCAGGGATAAGGGTTATTGCATGTACAGTACATTAGTGTGGAGATTTAATAAAAGTGTCTACTTAAGGGGGCGGTTCATCAGGAATTTGTTTACGTTGGACGTGAAGACATGCAGGTTGTCGTCAGGCGGGGAGCAGGCAGACGGAACAGAGTTCAACAGGCATGCAGTTCTAAGAAAAAAGCTTTGTTCATGGAATCTACGTTTTGATTTAGGCACAGATAAAGAGTGGGGAAAATTTTTTACTGTAGTTTCAGCCAGACGGGTGTTTTTCGTAAAAGATTGGCGAGGAGGGGGGCAGAGATTAGATCACCTACCATGGAAATAACGATAAAACAAAGAAAAGCTCGCAACATCTTTTCTGTAGAAAAGAGGTTGCAGGGAAGAGAAAAGGGCATCCCCTACTAAGCCACGAAGTATATTTGTACTCTGTCAAGGCAGGATAGGCTGTTTTTAGCAGCTCCTGCCCAGATATGGCAGCAGTATTCCATCCTTGGACGTACTTGGCTTTCATGTAGATAGAGAATTGCATCAGTAGTGAGATATCTTCTGGAGCGGTAGAAGGATCCCACCATCTTTCCAGCTACCTTGGCAACAGACTTGATGCACGTGTTCCATTTCAGATCAGGAGTAAAGGTCAAGCCCAGAAGCTTGTAAAAACATGGGGCTTCTCCTAGACGAGAAACATCCATTTCAATTGATGCCAGATGGGGATCAGAGCGTTGATGATGTAAGGATAGGAGTTTGGTTTTAGATGCATTAAAGATAACCAGCCACGTCTTCCCCCACTGAACCACGCGCTCGAGATCAGAGGAGAGAGAATCAGAAAGAACTTGGTTATTTACAGCCTTTGATGTGTTGCCGTAGATGGTCGTGTCATCAGCATATATGTCAACGAATTATTTAAGTATGTGTTTAGGGAGATCATTGATGTAGATCAGGAAGAGAGTTGGGCCCAAGAGACCCTTGAGGGATTCCAGCATTAATACTGCAAGCCTCTGATTTTTGTCCATCGACCACTACTCTTATGAGCCTATCAGAGAGAAATAATTTAATGATAGATAAAACATTTCCAGTTATACCGTAACTGGAAATCTTGTGAAGTAGGCCTATATGTCATACCTTGTCGAAGGCCTTTGATATGTCAAGAGCAATTGCCCTAGAAATAAAGCCTCATTCAAGAGATTTACTAATCCTGTGGGATATAACCGTCAGCACATCTGCGGTAGATCTTGCAGAACGGAAACACAATTGTGTGTCACTAAGAAGGTTATTTCTGCTGAGGTGGTTGACTATTTCTCTATTTAATATGGATTCCAGCAACTTACTCATGACACACAGGAGACTTATTGGTCTGTACTGAGAGAGAGAGAGATGACTTATCACCTGAATTTTTAAATACAGGGCATACTGATGAGGTTTTCCAGAGTGTTGGAACGCAAATTTCCTTAAGGCAACGCTTAAACAGTTTCGTAAGTATGGGAGCAAGTTCTGGTTGAAGCTTTTTTAACAGTATAATTGGGAATCCGTCAGGGCCAGTTGCTTTACTGGAATCAAAGTTCTTGATTAGCTTGGCGACCTCATGCACAGATATTTGTATGTTACCTAGCGTGTTCTGTGTTATAGGAGGAGATATGGGGAGTTGATGGCTTTCGTCGCATAGGGTAGAATTATCTGCAAAGTTCTTGGCAAATAGTTTGGCCTTGTATGATGCTGACGAGATGTCTGATGCGAACGAGGTCCATTGATAATGGTTGGAATAAAACGCACACTTCTGTTCAGGATCCTATTTTTTATTTGCCAAAACTGGTGGAAACCAACCGCTGATCAGCTTATTTGGATTTAACGGACTGAGCGTATAGCTCTCTTGCATTTTTATTACTTTTTTACAGTGGTCGATGGCGTTCCTGAAAGCAGCTTTGTCTCAGTGCATTTATTACTTGGTAGCTATGGAAAAAGTTATATCTGTGCTCGATGGCAGCAGCACATTATGAGGAGAACCGTGGCTGGCTGTTAGGTTTTTGTTGGAATTTTTTAGATGGTATCAATCGGTCTATGCCAACAGTTAACCATTCGGTCAGGTCTGATACTATAGAGGACACATCCTTTTTAAACATGAAATGCAGAGGTTCATCAGATATGAATGTACGGAAGCTATCCCAGTCATCCATAGAGTATCGGTATACAGTACGGTGAAGGGGTACGCCTGGGTACTTATTACATTTTATTTTTATCTTAACTGATACAACGGAGTCGTCAGAGGATCCTAGAGGAGAAAGAACGGAACATGAACACAGCTCAGGGGAAGTGGAGACAAAAAGGTCTAGAAGGCTTGCATACTGACTTGTATTATCGGGCACACGTGTGAGCTCGCGAACAATCCGAGTGAGGTCATAAGCAATGTCAAAATCATGACAGAACCTCCCCTAATCGTCTGTCTTATTTGCGTGGGTCAGCCATTCAACGTTATGGACGTTGAAGTCACCACAGGTTTGAATGTTAGCCGAGGGATATGCGAACAGGATGTCGTCTATTTTCTCAGATATACTCTTAAAGATAGGAACTCCGCTGTTGTGGGGCCGATAGAGGTCAAATATAAATGCAGTGGTGTAAGCAAGTGCAACCCGGAAGCACATATATGGTAAATTAGGATCTTCTCTAGAGGAATCACTGCCACACGGAGAGCCATCTTTATTTAGGCACATATTCCATGCCTATGGTGGTCTTGGGGGTCAGATTTAGAAGTTAAGTTAGAGTATCCGTTACTTATGAACTCATCTAGGGAAATGGTCGGCCATATTCCAGTTTCGCTTAGAAAGTATATGTCCGGTTTCGTCTCCTGTAATTGGGTTTCAACCTCTGGAAGGTTGGAACGTAAACCCTTCATGTTGGAGAAGGACACATGGTAGTAGGGGTCTACGTTGGAAGATGGGGTTCTAGGTTTATTCGAGTTTTTTTTCTGTAGATATTTTCATGTTGAGGTTTGGGGATTTGTGAAACAAGTCGGCATACTTGGTTAGAGCAAGATAGAGAGGGGAAAGTAAGAGAGAAAAGGACAGGAATTTTTTATGTAGAACATGATAAGGTAAAGCCGTAACAATTACCCAGTAGTATGGCAGTGAGAGGCCCCACCAGAGACTAATGCATGGCCCAGAATCCATTCACCAAATGGCAATACAGCAGCCCCAGAACTTTGCACCTGCTGATAGGACAGCCTCCTTAGTGGTTAATCCAAGGTTCGGGTCCCTGACTATCAGGCGGATAACGTCAACCCAGACGAAACGTTTACCTCCAGCACGTTTACTAGTGACATGGCCACAAGGATAGACATAGAGACAGAAAAAAGTTCCGACATCTCAGACTACTGTTCACCAAGTACTACCGACCTGGAAAGCAGCTTTTTCTTCACCCTTTGTCAGAAAAATCACTCATTTGAATGAGGACTGAAGGACAAAATAGGAGAAGCGAGAGTTACTGAAGCTGCCGATAACACATCCACTGCATTATCTATTCTCCATTTAAAAAAACGGAATAGGTACGAGGGACTTATTAATATCTACTTTAAGTCCGGTGTTCAATTATCAATTCAGGGCACTGTTTGAAGACAATCTCCCCTCCCATATTAATGTGGGGATATGTTGGCGTTATTTATTTCGGGTTTGAATCATTCGAGCTTCACCTTATAATTAAAATCCAATAATGAACTTTTATCAATTTGTGAAATTAGCTTAATTTTGTAATTTACATTTGAGTTTAGATAATAGATTAAGATTTGGACGGTTTTCGTTTTCATGGGTGAATTTTTTTCTTGTAATTTTACATATAACAATACAATATTGGTTAATAGCATATTTACATGCAATGAGAGGAATCTATCAAAGCCAGCAATTATAAAGGCTTGATAAAAGGTAAATAGCGATCATTTAATGTTCATTAATATCTAAATATAATTTCAAAGGTAATTACTGCAAAGATATATGTTACTTAAAGACTATAAATGACATCTTGTAACAAAGCGCGGACGGTTATATGTAAATGTATGCGAAGTGACACCACCTAGAGGTTAAATTAACACTTTAAATATTAGATGTGGTTACCGTTTGGGATTATGAAAGACGTAAAGAACGTTCAAAATCACGTGAGAGGCGTGGAAAACGTTCGAGATAACGTGGTTGACGTCACAGGCGTAAGAATGAGGAAATTAATGTGGTTATTACAAAAAAAGCATGATAAAGGTGTTTTTATTCTTTGTCTAAATTGCGACTTTAAATGACAGCGTGTTGTTTTCCGGACCTTTTTTTAGCTTCTGTGTGATAATCTATAACATATGAGCTTCAAAAATAAAACCAAGTCAAAATCTATGCACTTATGCAATGTGGCAGAATAGATATGAATAAGTGTTTAATTTGCCACAAAGTTAATCGATGGCCGGCGTATATTAACAAGTCATTACAAGAAAACCAACAAAAATCAACATCATCAATCACCTACAAAATGGACGTTGCCTTGGCGGCTTTCCAAAGACACTCAGCGTCGCATTTATATATGCTGCCTACACTTAATCCATAAAATGTATCCATGTTAACAGCGACAAAGGAAAAAGGCGCGAATATCGAAATTATTTATTATTAAATATCTATAAGAATAAAATGCCATTCTGGATTCTGTTTTGCTACATATCATAGGTACTTCCTTTTGGCAAGCTGATGCTATTTTATTTTGTTATTTGCAGACGGTCATTCTCATCTATATAGATGTTGTTTCACGACATTTTGACCAACTATTCCCACGGCCTGCCTCAGGTAATTAGCTGCGATGGAATAGGAATGCTGAATCTCTTAACTGTATCCTATATAATTACTGCCTTCCATAGTTGTTGTTATCTCATCACGTTTTTGCCAACTAATCCCCTGGCTGTCGCGGTTAACCGCTTGACGAAGGCCAGAAGGATAGTTTGTAAAAACATCATAAAACAGAAACTATTATGATGAGGATAAGAGTCCGCAAATAAAAAAATAATAATATACAAATTACCCATCTCAATGAATTCCAATAATTAAATAATATACCATTCGGCACGGACCCGACAATGGAAGATCAGCTAATAAAAAAAGAAAAACTATAAAACAAAAATATTCAACCTTGATAGTTTCTCAGGGTTCGTGGCGCAGTGGATATAGACGTTTAATCTATACGGTTCCAGATTAGCATTGTCTGAAAATAACGGTTTCAATCCTAGCCAAAGCCAGCCAGAGGATTAAAAGGCTAAAACGTGATCAGACGACAACAACTATGGAAGGCAGTAATCATTAAATATACAGTTAAGGGAATTCCTATCCCGTCGCTGTTCACCACCTGTCGAAGGGCAGAGGAATAGTTGGCCGAAACGTTGTGAAACAACAACTAAAAAGATGAGGATAACAATCGCCAAAAACATAAATAAAATGTCAAACTTATGTTTTACATACAGCTATCATCGCTAAGCAGAATGGCATTTTCCTTTGCAACGCATATTTTTTTTACATTTTTTATTATTTGTTATTCTCAAGGCTGAAATAGGATATTTGTTGCTCTGCAATGCAGAAATAATAGGTTCACACTTTTGTCATGCTTAACTTTGAAATAGATTGAAATAACTACCAAATGGAAATAGTGCAAGTTTTATTTGATGTACCCTACGAAACTTGACTTAAGTAGTTTACCCTTTTCTTCCTGTCCACTACACGTGGTGGTCTCATTTTAGCCGGCAATTCATACAATAATCATTATTATCTTTCTGATGACCTATTATTAACTTCAGTAACAGAAAGAGTTCTGCGCCAGAAGATATTTCATCTAACATTTCTATTGCTTTTTTAATCGACATCTTTGGATCTCAGAATAAGGAGCCATTCATACCAGACCTTCTCAAAGCTTTTGAATATATATATATATATATATATATATATATATATATATATATATATATATATATATATATTGTGTAACTATGTTATCTGGTTTTTCATTGATTTGAAGTAATTTCTCTGTAATTCTTTTTACTTCAGTAAGCTTCAAGAGATCAAGCGGCTCCCTCCTCGAGCTAACACTTGGTTCTGTTATGATTTTAAGAATAGATGATGTTCCCTTTATGGCTGCTATTTGTATCTCGCTAGGACTTAGTCTTCCAGGGATTGTTTTTAAGCTTAATTCCCTAACTTCCGCTGCATTATCTCACACATAGTATGCGATTACATTGTTGACGGATAAAATATCCATAGTTTAACAGGCTTTTCGAAATTTATACTGTTGATCAAATTGATGAATCTAAGACACAAAATCAATATACACTATTACTATTACTACTACTACAATATCAACAACAACAACAACAACAACAAATATTACTACAAATATTATAACTACAACTCTGAGGTGTGTAATCTCTACGCAGCAACTGTCTAGACACCACCGGGCATTTTTTAACAGAAGAATTCCAAACATAATATTTCACTCATCTTCAGAATATGCATTTTTATATTATACTAGCAGAGAGAATCGGATAAAACCCAAATAAAATTTTCGCATGGGTTACAAAACCTTATATATGCAGTTTCATGTCTGTAGACCAAAAAACAAAAATATATACGTATACATAAATATATATAGAAAAAGTTTTTTTATTATAACGTTTTTATGCAAATATAACGCAATTATGAATATTAAGAATATCTCTATTAATATAATTGCACGTAATAGTTAACTTAAGGTGATCATTCCATAAGAATCCCGGAAAAAATAATAGGGAATTAATTAAAATGAATGTTTAAAGGATGTGCAAATTAGCCAATTCTTTTGCTAGTGAATGCAATTCCACGGCCCATATATAACAGAGTTGTGTTCTCTTGCCTTTTTACTTTCTTCGTCTTCGGACTAAGATAAAAGTGTAGTATCTCTTCTGATGCTTCTCTTAAGTCATTTTTCTCCTTGGTCTATGGAGGGGAAGACAATTATTATTTTTGGTTCATACCATTGTGCCCTTTTACCCCTTCTTTTGGGCAACTGCCCCCCCCCCACATTAAAAACGACTTTGTGTCACATTTTGCTTTCTTGGGCAAGAAAATAAATACAAATAAATAGAAAAAAAAATTCTTGCTTTTTTTCTGTCGTTCTTGGTCTTCGGGCCAAGATCAAAGTGTAGTATTTGTTCTTATGCTACTCTTACGTTAATTTGTCCTTGGTTAATGGAGGTGAAATCCTCTAAACTGAGACAATTAGCATTTTTAGTCCCTGCTAGAGTGCCCCTGTTTTCTGGGAGGAGCTGATTTTCCCCATATTAAAAACGACCTTGTGTCACATTTCGCTTTCGTGGGGAAGCAATTGAATATCAATTGATAGAAAATATGTTATATATATATATATATATATATATATATATATATATATATGTGTGTGTGTGTGTGTGTTTGTGCGTGTGTGTGTGTGTGTGTTACGTTCGATTCGTAGGAAAATGATATTTAATTTTCGATTTTTGAGCTATTATTCAGAAAAATAGGTAATTTTACACGATTAGGAAAGATTTTTTTTCATGTTTGAGTAAACCGTCAAGGATGCCATTAATCTTGAAATATGTTTCTATATAATTAGAAAAAGAAATTACAACACTCATATATATATATTTATATATATATATATATATATATATATATATATATATATATATATATCAACCACATTTTTTGTCGAGATTACTATTTTAAAAAAGGAAAAGAAATGTTTTTATATGTAATAAATTCTAACTATTTTTATTACAAAAAATATAAATCATTTAAGAAACAAAATATGTTAATGCAAAACTAACTTTCTTCTGTATTTGAAAATAAAACTAATGACCAATTGGTGCTAGGGTCATGACATTATAGCCGCATTTTCGTATTGCGAAAGTCTAGCTCTTTATGTCACAAATGTCACGCTCATACATGACTTCCATAGCTAATAAAACATACTGACACAACGGGTTACGGGTAGTCTAGTAATATATTATATGTCCTTTTAAGTATTTATACAACAGTGGTGAACACGTGAGTAGAATTGGCTGGTTAGTTATGCAAAGATATTTATGATAATAACGCTAAATAGTTCTCCTGTTTTATTCCGGAAAGAAAGCTTTATGAATACCGACGTAAAATTCTGTTAGTTTAATTGACATATATTTTCATTTTTTACTACAGAAGTGAACGATTAATATCTCACCCTAAAGAAAAAAAAATCTGTACAGCTTTATTTAAAACTTTTATTGAAAATATCCAGTTTACTTGACTATGATATAGAGATGATATATATTTTATGTAGCCGCCTTTAGTCTAAATAACCGCTCTGATACGGCTCCGGAACTGGGAGTATGCCTTTTTCCGCAATCGCCAGCGGAAGTTCCTCGAACACTCAGCGTCTGGCGGCGATATAGCACGCTTCGCTGTTCTGGGAGGTTATGTTCATGATGTTCTCGACATATGGATAAACGAAATAATCCAGCGGGTTCAAGTCGGGGAAGAGAGGCGCCAGTGAAAGAAGGCTACAAAAATTACTCTTTGGACTTGTGGGCTGGCGTTGTTTCCTGCTGCCACACTGAAGGTTTGCACCAGAGCATCGCAACACTCTTCAACACATCCAGGAACACGTTGGTGTTGACTTTTAATCCGACTTCAAGGATGTGAGGTGGCATGGTGTTGCACTCATATGAAACCACATAGAAGATCATAAACGTGGCCGGAAACTTTGTTGAGTTGTGCCCTCAGGAGTTGAACCGTCTGGATTTGCATTTTTAGTGTGCTGGCAATGGTCCTTCTATCATTATTTTCTTCGGTAGAGAGCATGAGTAATGCAGCGGCGCATCTCCGATCTCGCTCGTCGAACATTTTGACACTTTCAGACAAGATAGAAGACTCCTATCGCTCTTGGGATTTGTACACAACTCACAAACCAGTAGATGATGGGCAACAAAAAATAAAGAAAAAGAAAACCAGTTTTCACCAAACGGAAATGGAATCATGTCTTTTCTAGGAAGACATTTTATCAGTCCACCCTGTATCTATGTGTGTGTGTCTATGAGTGTGTTGGTTGCTATTAACGCTTGACCTTTGAATACCACATCGTTATCAAGAGTTGATGGAAAATTATCTACACAGCATTAAGAGAAGCATGACAGGATGACTCAGAACATGGTTGGCAAGTGTTCCTATTTTTTATGTAACGGTTTTTTCTTCGTTATTTCCGATGCTTTTTTATGTTGGCAGAAGATTATCGAAGACGAATGATTTATGGTCACTTACGAACTCGTTCCGATTAATATATGGAGGAAATATCTTCATCCACACAAACACCGCTAGATAATTGAATACGCCATACATAAAAAATATAACTTTAAAAAAACTATACAAAATTAATAGTATAAATAATTAAATTCTTTCAAAACTAGTGAAAGTACCCGTCAGTATTGGGTTCCAAAATTGATGTTGTTGTAGAAAGCATATATTATTGAAATTATACAATATTCTGAGAAAAACGAACGTAATAATTTACCTCAAATAAATCTAGATGTATAAAGGCTAACTTTTTAGCCAACAATTTCAACAATTTTGTAGATCTGCATATGTATTCGTATTTGTGTTGCATTTCTTAAGGAATGTTTGAAAAAAAAACACAAAAAACATTACTGCGCATATGCATTTGGCCGAGAATAATATTCGATTAAACTTAAACTTATTTCGAGATTATTATAACGTCATATTTCAAAAATCTGAAATGAATAATATTTATAGAGCAAACACTGAAGATCTCATCATGGTCGATAATTATCTAAGATTTTGCGATTAAAATGTTATAACATTGGTGTGTGTATGGGTATCAATCTTCTAGTAGGTTGCAATGTAATTTGCAGTCTACAAACTCGAGATTTGACATAAGGAGTATTGCGATTTGAGAAAGCTTTTTAATCGGTTTTCAACCTGAAATTATGTTCTCAGGGAGTCAGAGTTCTCGATTTGACCTTTGAAAACTTAACCAAACTCCCCCGCCAATTTTTTGCCTAAACACTTGAAATCTTAGGTGTAAGTTATATGGACATGGGTCAAACTTTTTCATTTGATTTGAGCCCAAAACAATAAGAGTTAAGGGTGCAAAATTGGTGTCAAAGTTAAAAAAAAATTGACTTCTGCGGTTTCTACCAAATTTCTGAGCCAATTTTGGTATAAACTTTTAAAGTTTTACATAAGGCGTATTTAGACATTGGACACGCGACACGCTTTTTAATCGGTTTTTGCCGAGAATTTGGCTGACAAGGGGTCAAAGTTAAAAAGATTTGTTGCAGTCTCTCGCAAACTATTAAGCCAATTTTGAGTCTAAACATTTGAAATCTTATATAAAGGGTATCCAGACATGCAGCAAGCTTTTAAATCAGTTTTGAGGCTAAAATTCGGCTTCCAAGTGTTAAAGTTGAAAGAGTTTACCTTTGCAAACTCTACTAAACTTCTCCGCCTATGAATTTTATAAAGAGTTCCGCTCGAAATTTCGTCTAAATTCCCGAGTTCGACAGAAACATTCCCGAGTTTGACAAGATACGGAGGTTATATCGACTGAAACGTTGTGAAAATTACACTCAAGATGAGAACAGTAGTCCGATGAATCTAAATAATACAAATTAAATGATTTTTCTAATATAACTGATTCCCACATGTTAGGAATATTTTAGTATTTTTTTTGTTATTATGAAGATACAATAGCTTAAGGAAACATACTCAGCTTTATCATCAGAATAATCGTATGTATTGTGGTCTAGCAGTAAATAGTCCCAAAATAGTTCCGATCTATTTACCTTTCTATGAGGACAAAGACGGACACAATGTTGGTTTTTAATATGAATAAAATAGAGTTCCCAAAAGAGAAAGTTTTGGTTCGGTAAAAATAGCAATGATCTCAGTCTAGTATGGATTTATTTTGTATCGACCACGAAGACTAGTATCGAAACAGATACTAGCCGTTGCATTTATATTTTTCGATATTATTCGTCCGAAGGGTAGAACTTCGAAACGATACCGATCTCGTGAAAATCCGTCGCCTCTGTCGAAAGTTTTAGGCATACATACATACATACATTTAAACAGACAGGTGAGATTTATATTGTAGATTATTTTCTGGCATGAATACAAAACTTACATTCCTATTTCATTAAATCTAGTAATTGAAACCTTTCTTGTTTGTATGCTACACATAACTGCATTAGAGAAAATAAAGAATTGGTTTCTTGCTTTATTTTCAGCAATTTATTTTTCCTGAACACGATCGAATTTATATATTTTTAATTTTATTTCATATATATTAAATAGAAAATTGTGAGAAAAACATATCTACTTATTACTTTTTTTCTTAAGATGCGATTTAACATTGTTGCCTAATAAAGTGCCAGTCTTACTAGTAAGCGGAAGCATAAGTGTTATTTTCCTTCCATATATACATGAAATTATTTCACTATCAACAAATCGAGGAAGAACGTTGTTAAATGAATGTACAAAAAATATATATAAATTACAAAAATGAGGAGACGACGTTTAATGTTTGTCAGACATTTAATCGAGCCTCGCTTCGATCATATGTTGCCATATCGTCTAAGTTTGTAAATGAGTTGCATATAATTTTTTTACAAGTTAATTTGTCAAAATAGTTCATGGTAACAAAGTAAGCAAGTCGTTCTTGTCTGCGATCAAAAATATTTGAATAATATTCATTATATTTACTGTAATGTCACCATCAATCAAACTAAAAGGCTACGCACAGATAAGGATCAAGGAATCTGAGATGTATATTAGCAAAATCATAAATCATAGTAAGAAAGGTAAGGTAATCGACCATAGTCAAATTCAACCTGAAGTTTCTTTCTTGATTAACTCGGACAGTATGATGTAGAGGAAGGAACTGCAACATCCCTGAATATGTTTACACTTATATTTCATCCTTGTTATGATGTGCGTTTACTATCTAGTGCCCTGGCCCATTAACAAACTTCTTTTTATTCACTATTCTCCTCTCCTAAAGTTTTCTCAGTTTCTTTATCTATCTCAATCTCTCTTTCTATCTTTCTATTTCTTTTTCTCCATATATATATATATATATATATATATATATATATATATATATATATATATATATGTATATATATAAATTTAGTAATTAAGTAAACAAACTGAATGTTTACTCAAGTAAAACATGGGAAACAATAATTTTTGTTTTAATTTAGTTAATTTTACAGTAAAATAATTTTTAACAGTTTGAAATATATATATATATATATATTTCTGTAGAAATATATTTTTCTTATTATAGATCAATCCTTATATAAGAAGCTCAATATGATTACAGAGCAATATATAGAATAAATGACAAAAATATAAAATGGAATATACATTTTTGTCATTTATTATATATATACACACACATACACACACACACACACATACATATATATATATATATATATATATATATATATATATATATATATATATATAACGTATCACTATATTTCATGGTACAAACTAATAAAAAAAACTGTTAGGCCAAATTCATTTACATATCGTTCTCATAGGCAACGCCACATGTTTACCCTTAGTCTACATATAATATATATATATATATATATATATATATATATATATATATATACAGACCCTCACACACGCACACACAAACAGACACACAAACACACACACACATATATATATATAGTAAATAAAAATAAATAAAGCTTACATATAACTTTAATCTATCATTAGATCAATAAAGAATGGTAAGAGGAACTTTATTATATCATGTCATTTCGGAGCTTAGTGTTTCTCATCAGACGCGTAGGGCAAAAATTATACAAAAGGTAAAATATAGATCTAAAAAAACTTGCTTTAAAACAATTAGATTGAATGAACTACATATTAAGACACATTAAAGTAATGCAGGACTATTGGAATATTACCATTTAGAAAGACAAAAGGTAAGCATACGGGTAGAAGAGAAGAGGAGAATAAAATCGGAGGTGTAGTATATAGGTAAGTGAAAGTATATAGGTAAGTGAAAGTATATAGGTAAGTGAAAGTATATAGGTAAGTGAAAGTATATAGGTAAGTGAAAGTATATTGGTAAGTTAAAGTAAAAAGAAAGTGGGGGTCATTATGCAATAATGGGCGGTCACTTTGTTTCACTGTTCTTCTTTAACTACCTTTATTATTTCTTAGTGATATCTAATTTCTTTTCATTATCACTTACCTATAGCCTTCCCTTCCGATGTTATGCACCTATTCTTTTCTGTCTATTCACGTATGCTTAACTGGTGTGTGTGTGTGTGAGAGTGTGTGTGTGTGTGTGTGCATGTATGTGTGTACGCGCAATAATCATACTTTCGGAATTTCTACTGAACTACATTCTCCATGTAATAAACTTAAGTGTCAAGGAATAGCACATTCAGTATTTGATTTAGAATCTGTTGGCATCGATACGATCCTGCATAGCAAGCCAAGCTGATCAAAGAGATTAAGTCGACAATTTCGATTGATACAACTGACTTCAAAGCAGTATCTCATCCGGCCTTTCTCTCAGCAGCGTTGCCTTTCTCCCGGCGACCGGGGAATAAATAAAGCCAAATGACACACAATGTAGAAATGGGGCTTTCTAATGAAACACAAGGTTCCAAAAATATCCGTCTTAAATCAAACTGAGAAATTACTACTTTCTACATGTGTATTTCAATTAAATTTACCCATAGCATGTAACATTTCCCAACGAATCATATATATTGACGTTTATTGTTGAAGCTAATTTATCCACCCTGTGCTTCATAAGTTGTTTGTTTTGTCGTGCTATTACAAGGTGCCTGAGAAGGACATCAGGAAAGTGAAATTTTAACAGATATGGCTGACTACATATTGAGAAAAAAGGAAGCCATCTACACTCATAGCCATGTAGTAACCTTATAGACATAGAAGAACAATAAAAACTAAGACGACTGAACATAACCTCGCATATGCTGGGCAAGGATCACCTACTAAGCAAACTTCAGATAAAACTTGATAAAATCTGGGAACCATTAATTTGAAATACTAGATAGTCACAATTTTATATATATATATATATATATATATATATATATATATATATATATATTTGTCATTTATTCTATATATTGGTCTGTAATCACATTGAGCTTCTTATATAAGGATATCTTTTCCATCCTGGGAACCATTAATTTGAAATACTAAATAGTCACAATTATATATATATATATATATATATATATATATATATATATATATATATATATATATATTCAAGAAGTCTGGATATCTTTTCCATTCGCAGAGCGGTCTTTGTAATTTCAGCTGGCATATTGTATAAAACGGCGCCCAAGTTTTGTTCAGCAGTATTCTTCTTAAGCAATTTCTATGTGTGCATCCGATTATCATCAGGAGCGATTGTTGTAGTTATCGTTTTCTTTTCTTTTCCTTTGCGGCTTGGTGTATTTAAATATATAATTGATTATGAAGATGGATGCAATAAGGTTATAGACGAATTTACCTGCTTGTTGGTTATTTAAATATATTTATATTTGAGAAAGAAATAAAGTTAATTTGAAAAAAAAATGATTTTTTTCACTAATATAGGTTCTTCTTTTTCTTTTGTATTAAGCGTCCATTTATCGGATTGGTATAATCAGTTAGAATGCTTTTTTTGATGGTTTTATTCCATATTTTGCTATTCTTTTACTTCTTAATATTTTATTTATATTATTTTATTCCCTAGTTTTATTCCCTAGTTTTATTCCCTATTCTGATTCTTTATTTTCCCCTAACTATCCCTTATATTCCTTTCTCTTATTAAACGTTTTCTACACAACATTCGTCCTACTCAGTACTCTTTCCTTTGAATTTTTTCTAATGCTTTCACCCCCCTCTCCGTTCATTGTATTCCCCTCTTTATATTTCCATTTCTAATCTAAAATGTATTTACAATCGGTGTCATCTATTTTCCCTATACTTTTATATAATGCTATATTTCTTTTCTTCTGATGAGAAGCAGTTGCTTTGAAATGCCATTGGCTTAATTTATTTCCCTCTCATTTCTCTTTCACTTAATGCAATCGTCCTCAACTGTATTGGCATGATAATGTAATAAAGTTTTATATAACATTAATCCTTATATATTTAGCTATACAAAAATCTTTCACAAATATAAACAAGACAGTTCAAAGATTCAACACCCGCCATATTTTCAAACTGGAGAAAAAACTTACAAAATAAATCTCAAACAGGAAATAGGAAATCATAGGTCGCCCGAATCTTATACAAAATCTTACCACTAAAGGATCCTCAAACATCGAAATTGAACCCTCAGTTTTGGACTAACATTCGCAACTGACATTCAGTCGAATATTACCACAAACACAATTATAAATAATTACAAACTTGAAGACAAAAATTAAAAAAAAAAGGTTTATACGGATGTTATTTCAGTCGCAGCTACTCAGCACTATTAAACTGTATTACCAAAGAGATTCGTGATGCCGTGACACACCTAGCGAATAATAAGAACATAATTAAATCACCAGCTGATAAACTTTAGTGGTATAGTAATATTGGAAAAAGACACATATTTGAATACATTTTCTACACTGTTGGCAGACAGAGACACATATACCAACACCGATTTAAAATATTGAGACTTTCAACAAATCTTTTCAATAACTTATAAAAACCAACAAAAATTGGACATCATATATTGAATGCCACCCCAATATTCATTATATGGCCACTCCAAAACTCAGAAACCGTATATTCCCAATGCGCCCATATAATGTCTGGCATCCGTAGTGCAACACATAAAATTGTACGGGCCATACAAACATTCTAACCCCACTAATGGGCACTATCAGCATCTCCCACATAAAAATCTCTGGAGATTTACTCAGTAAGAAAAAACATAAATATACCTACCAAAACTATACACAGCTTAGATACAAACTTATTATATACTAATGTCCCCATCAAAAATGTTTCAATTTTCTCAATGCACACCTAAAAAAGTAAACATTATCTTGTCGTTCCATCATATATTATTTACTACTTATAATGAGTCAATAAATTACGTAACAAAATGCACATCTATATTTTAATTATAATGAACATATTTGTTCCAAAATGAATATAAATTGTATAATATATTTTAAATATGTTAACGGTTATATAACTTTTCCTCTCTTTTTACAACAGTATGCTCCCTCTTATTATGACTTTCCAATGACTTTTCCGTTTCTCAAATGGAACACGGCCATACATTTCATTACATCAAAATATAGATATTGTTTAATTAGAATTCATTATTGAGATGAGTATTATTTATGAATTTTATTTATTGCTGACTATTATCCCCATCTTTTCTTAGTTGTCTCACGACGTTTCGGCCAACTATTCCTCTTGCCTTCGTCAGGTGGATAGGAACTCTGAATCCGCGACGGATAGGAACTCTGAATCTCCTGACTGCATCAACTGCAATTACTGCCTTCCGTAGTTGTTGTCGTCTCACCACGCGTTGACCAAGTAAGCGTCTGTCCGGCCTTGGGTAGGATTGAAACTGCTATCTTCAGAAAATTCTCACCTGGAACCGTAGAGATTCAACGTATCTATCAACTGCGCCACAGGCTCCGAAGGGCGATCAAAATTTTTTGGTTTTATCAATTCATGTCTATTTATTATCTGATGTTTCATGCTCGGGTCCGTACTGAATGGTATATGTATTATTTAATTGGAATTCATTATTGAAATGAGTATTATTTATTTATTTATTTTATTGCGGACTATTATCCTCATCTTTTCTTAGTTGTTTCACGAAATCCTACCCAAAGCCGGCTAGAGGCTTACTTGGACAAAACGTAGTGAGACGACAACAACTGCAGAAGGCAGTAATTGCAGTGAATGCAGTCAGGAGATTCAGAGTTCCTATCCGTCGCGATTAACGTCTGACGAAGGCCAGAGGAATAAGTGGCCGAAACGTCATGGGATCCCTAAGAAAAGATGAGGATAATAGTCCGCAATAAAATTAAAAAATATATTTGTATCAATATTTGTACTGATGTTTTTTTTCTTAAATTCATTCATTCAGAGGACGTCTCGCACTAAAGACGAAACGTTGATGAAAATATCACTTGGTTTGTTCCTTTTTTATTTTCTCCCTATATATATTTATATAAATGCATGTACAACTATATATAAATACATACACAAATATATATAAAAATACATACACGAATATATATGCATATATATTATAATGTGTAGTAATAAGTAATGACAAGTAGTAATATTGTACTATTAAATAGAAGACTAGAATTAAAGCTCCCACTATTTGTACTAGAACTAATTTATTCAAAACAACTGTTTGATATTTATGTGTAAATGGATCTTTAGAATTTTCCTCAATTAGAAAATTGCTTGCATTCGAATTAACGTTTGAAACTAATATGAAAATATCATATCTTCGGTTTAATCTATGGAGTGTGCCAAACAAAAAAAAAGACTGTATAAATATATACACAAGCCTAATGAGAGGATAGAATGTCTTTCTCAGATTTCTTTTTTTCAGTAATGAAAGCAACAAGAAATAAAATCAATACAAATAGAATATAAAAACTCAAAGAACTATTAAAATAATGCTGTGCTTATTATAAACTGATGGTTGAAGACCTTGATATATGATTCCATTTGAAAACAGTACAAGAACGTAAACTGAAACGCAATCGATAAAATATTTGAAATTTTGTCGACTTGGAGAGAAAATGGGGAAGAGTTGTTTCAAATTCGCCTAGTAATTTACAGATATAAAACTAATTGCGTAGAAACAATGTAAAACAATCTCAGTAGAATAAAACACAAGTACACAGTTAGCCTATAATTCTTTCGTCAGCTTTGATTTATTTAGAACAAACATACATACTTGTTTATATTAATTCATTGAGTAAAAGTTCATTATGTAAAGAGAATAACTTATAATTTTTTTTTTATTCGATGCAAATCTTTAATGATCATATAACCGGGAACCGATGTGTCAACGTGATTATACCGTATTATTGTTATTATTATTGCCATTGTTGTTATTATCATTAATAGTACATTTTTCCACTATTATCTCACCATGCCAATCCTTCACATCCTTAATTTTCTTTTGTCTTTTTATCCACCTAATAAACTTTGTTACCCTATGCTTAGACTTCTGCCTTATACCCCAACCTCTCCCTGTATATCTCATAACAAAGTAACCCTAGAATTATTGCTATATATTATCTAATATATATTGGTATTCTGAAATGTATTATTATAGCCTTACATCTAACATAACTTGCTCCTTTAACTCAGTCGCGAACACTCCCTCACCTCCTTAATTAAGAATGTAATCCCTTTTGTTCAACCCTGCTTAGAATACACCCTTTCGCCTTAAATCATCACCATAATACCCCTCCCAAAATTATACACCACTTCATAGTGCCGTTACGTCTTGGTTGCATCTCTCCAAAAAATTTCCCAAGATAGATAATAGGCATTTACACCCTGATAAAATAGAATTTACCCCCATCCACACTATACCTCCCTCCAAACCTTAAAAAATATACTAAGACGACGATAAAGACCTATACACCTTTCTACATTACACTCTATTTAACACGCTACTCCTTTATTTCGAATTCGATAAAACATCCCCAACATCATCTGTAATTTTAATTGATTTATTTCCTTCCTAATGAATCCCACGCTAAATGCTGCATCCCCACTATGTTACCTAGCATCTTCTCTACTCTTCTGATGAGAACCACTAGGCTTCGAAATGCCTTGGCATAAAGAATCCTTTCTATCCCCAAACTTATTGTTTGTATACCCTTATTGAATAAATGAATCAATCTATATTTACCAATATATAGTTTTGTGACTTCATTCCCCATTCCCATTGTTCTAATATATAAGTTCCAATGATACTTGTTGAGCTTTATATTGTCCCGATAAGTCTCCTCTTTTAGAGCTGAGCTCATTCTTTTCTTCTAACTCACTAAGCTATATACATATATATATATATATATATATATATATATATATATATATATATATATATATTTATTCATCCACATAAAGTATTGTTTCGCTGTTTCACAACTCATCAGTTCGGCTAGACAAGCAACTACCTCAAGCCAGGATCGAAATCCAATCGCCCAAACGGTAGTTGGGGCTTCTTACCGTTGCGCTATACGGCTGCTGCTATGCGGGCAGTGAACTAACAATGTTTTTACTTTGCCCAAGTTAGCTAAGCTAATTTTCTTTATACAAAGAGCACCGCTTCATACGATTATGCTCATTTGTATATCATTTCCCAAATGTCCAACCTAAGATAGGGATATTATAATCATCCACATACAATTCTGTTTCCCTGTTTCACAACTCACTAATGCGGGTAGACAAGCAACTACATCAAGCCAGGTTCGAAACCCGATCGGCCAAACGACAGTCGGAGCATAAAGAATAAAACTCCTGGTAAAGTCCTTCAATTTTACTCTTCGTCTTCCATTAACTTTCAGAACTTTACCAGGATTAAACTCTCAACTCACTTCAACATTTCAGACTTTTAACCAGCCACCATTTTGTTTATCCGGAATTCTACTCTATAGATTTTACTTGGACGTTTATGAAATTTTGAACATTTAAGGATTTCACTGTGAAGTTCTTGAGGTTTGAGTTTTCCTTCTTTTACTTTATGTTTGTTTTTAATCTTATTCTGTACGTCTTATACGTAAATATTTTCACTGTTGCCATATCTGGGCAGGAGCTGCTAAAAACAGCCTATCCTGCCTTGATAGAGTACAAATTAGACTTCGTGGCTTAGTGGGGGATGCCCTTTTCTCTACCCTGCAACCTCTCTCCCACAGAAGAGACGTTGCGAGCCTATCCTTGTTTTATCGTTATTTCCATGACAGGTGCTCGTCTGAACTCCAATCTCTGGTCTCCCCTCGCCAATCTTTCACGAAAAACACCCGTCTAGCTGTATCCACTGTGAAAAATTTCCCCCACTCTATATCTGTGCCTAAATCAAAACGCGGATTCCATGAACAAAGCTTCTTTCTTAGAACTGCACGCCTGTGGAACTCTGTTCCGTCTGCCTGCTTCCCTCCGGATTACAGCTTGAATGTCTTCAAGTCCAATGTTAACAAATTCCTAATGAACCGCCCCCTTAATTAAACTCTTCATCAAATCTCCACGCTAACGTAATGTACTTGCAAGAACCCTTATCCCTGAGTGGCTTCCTGGTCTTGATAAGTGGTGATCACTGTGTAAAAAAAAAATATTTCACTGCTAAATGCATTTACGTATCCTGTTTGTTCTCTTCCCCATTCCTGCTTTGCGTACCTTTTTTCTCTTTCTCTCCTTTCTTTTTTTTATTAAATATTTTTAATGATTCTTATTATTTATTAGTGATTTTTTGATTACTATTGCTACATGAGTATACTTTTTTACTTTTTATTTCATCTTTATTGCTCATTTTTAGCTTAATACACACGTATACTTAGTTGCTTATTTCTAGTTATTTTCTATGTTTCTATTCTTTTTATTTAATATATTCTTGAATATATTTTAATTTTTCCTTCCATTTCATTTTCAGGTTTAGGTCGAACGGCAGCTTTACGAATAAGCATGCGTAACGTAATAGCTATTCGTTCATGTTTGATTTTTTAGCCTTCTCGGCTGTGGCGCACTAGTTATTTTTTTAACTCTTTAAAACACACACATATATATATATATATATATATATATATATATATATATATATATATATATATATATATATATATGCATATATATATATATATATATATTCTTCAGAATAAAATTATCTAACAACCAGTTGGTATGAAAACCTGTGAGTATAAGATTTACAAGATATTACTGGCAGTAATATTCTATAAGTATTATCCCACCTAAATAAGAATTGCCCGATATACAAGATAGACCAAATAAATCAAATTTTAGTCATTCGATGAATTTAAAACTTTATAAAGTGAAATCTTTGAGTTTCAGATCAAAAGATTTGTGTTATTCTATGTAAGACAAAGAATATATTAGAAATATTTTAACTCCTTATCTTATAGGATTTCGATATCTACCATCAAGTCAGAGGAGAAACTATTAGCAAATAGTTATAATGATTTACACCTTATTTGCTAAAGTCAGTAAGACATGGAAAATCACAATTAACAATTGAATGAGTAATTAAAAGTCATAGAGTTTGGGAAGTTAAAATAAAGGATATAAAAGTTAACATGCAAATTGCATGGTAAAATCCGAAGTGAATGTATATATATATATATATATATATATATATATATATATATATATATATATATATATATATATATGTACACTTTAGTATACAAACATTATTTGTTACATAGGTGCATACATGTTTCACTGGAAATCAGAGACAACACTTCATCAAACCAAAAAAGAATTCATATTGAAACAGGTTCGAAGATTACATTGGATTTTATAAGATATTTGTGTACGATCTATATTCCGGAGATAATTAGGGTTATACTTTGTAAATGTGAGCAGTAGGGGTTTTTGGAGGTGTGGTAAGGTGAAGGGATGATGCTGGTTTCCGTGTTTAAGCTATCATTAATAGGGAGGTGTTAGATAATTCTTTTAGCTTGCCAGTTATTTATTTCCCCTGAATTAAAATGTCCCGTGTCTTAGGTTGTGTTTATTGTTGGAAATATTTTATTGTTAGTGACTTCAACGTATTGAAATAATTCTTTCTCGTCGCACAGGCACTCCCTGATATTTTTATTGAACAAAATGTTGTTTTGATTCATTTATTTTTAGGGGGCAGACCAGCGCACGGGCTGCGGAACCTTCTTCCATTCTCTTCTGGGGGTTTCCAATATATTTAGTATAGCAGGTCTGTCTAAACAGAATTAATGTTCATCTACGCAATGCTGGGTATACATGCTAGTTATAATAAATAAGACAGAAATTGTTGCTTTCAACTGTATGTTATGTATATTAAGTAAAAGATGCCGATGTGCAATTATAAAAAACAAAAAAGAATAAAGAATAGCTTTTCTATTTGGTTACTTATTCAAAAAGTGGCGCTATACTCAAGTATAACGGTTAAAGGGACATAATTGTTTGTCAAATGATGAGGAAGACTATGGGAGTACCAGCAATTATGAGTTATATAAAGCACATTCAATTTTTGTTAAGATATTTATTACAAGCATTTCTTGCAACCTGATTTGAAGACGCCCAAATTGTACACATTAAGCAGACAGTGTTGCATTAATATGATTCGCAAAGAGAAGCATTTGCACATAAATATATTTCAGTGTATTTTAATGGAAATAACCTCTTTAGTATAGAATTAAAATGATAAGTACGTTTTTTTTATCGTTTTTAAACTGCTACTGTCGGTAGCTCTATGTTTCTAGCACGTGCACCTTACTCTACAGACATAGAGCCCTGTTAATAGTCACCCTAATCTATGTTCGTAAACTGAAATTTAACCTGTTGATCACCGATTTGGACATATTAATAGAATTTGCATGTTAAAACATTTTTGGAGTGAGAGCGTTTCTGCCAAAAATACTCTTGTTTCACCGCGTTAGTGATGGAAAGGTTGTTACTATTTGAAATAACCTTATACATACCCCCCCCCCCAAAAAAACGTTGAAATGCAATAGTGGATAAGAATATAAAGAAAATATCAACACAGACAGTAATACTAATTCACTTAATAGGAAGCCAACAAAATAGACTAAATTTTAAATGTTTTTTTGTTTCTTAATTTTAAACTGATAATACACACTCTCTCTTTATTGGATAAAAATATATCTCAAACTGAAGAGGTTTCATAACACATAATGTTACTCTAGTACACACACGTACAAATCACAATTAAATATATACACAAAAACACACACAAACACACAAACAAACACACACATATATTTTATTATTTGAGGTAAACAGTTACATATGGTCGCTACAAACATCCATCTGTTTCACTCAAATAGACTTAATCAGGCGACCTGGAACACTGATGAAGTCTCTTTGACTGAAACAGATGTCTATTTGTAGCGACCATATGTAACTGTTTACCCCAAATAATAATAAAAAAAATACTTTGCTCTTTTTATTGAGCACTATTTAACAACCTCGTTGTCTTCATTAGTTCTGACTTTTGAACACCTCAAACCTGAATATATATATATATATATATATATTGAGTAAAAAGATCAATAATTTTGAATTAAAAACCAGTTTCAAAATGAAATAACAGAGTCAACTCCAGTGTACGATTATTTCGGCAACGATGTTCATTTTATTGAAATTGACAAAAATTATTGACAAAGGTGTTGCCTTGAAACATTATCTCCTCGTGAGCAAAAAATAGAGGAGGGAGAAGTTTAAGACAACAAAATAAAACTAGCACTTTTGTCGTAAGGCAGATATTCCTGCAAATATTTAAAAGCATAAGAACAAAGTGATTAATTTTATGTTGATAAATGAAATAGAACATTAGGAATAAAATGAAGGCAAAACAATTTATGATAAAAAGAAATACCTGATGTAGCTCCATTAGAAAATTTGTTTTAAGTTCAGTCAGTCAGCCATGCTGCTGTATCTTGTCTCCGAATGGTTAAAATGATTATTTAAAGTTATTTCTAATTTAGAAACGCTGTGCTAATGTGCAGTTAAACTGTCTTTCCAGTGGACGCTAAATGTAACATTTCTAATGTAATGTCTAAAGGACGCAATTACAATTTCCTGTTTAAAGTGAAATAAAATAAAAAAAAACAACTTTTAGTGATCCAAGGGAGATAACTTATTATTTTGGAATAGATTATGTATTCATTGTAATGTTTACCATAGTAAAAATAAACATTGTTAATAATAGTAATGATAATAATATTGGTGATAATATAATAAATCATATAATAATGATAGATATAATAATGATAGGAATAATAATAACAATAATAATAATATTAAAACAAGTAAAATAATAATAATAATAGTTATTTAATTGCTACTAATAATACTAAAATTTATAAACGATAATTACCAGATTATTAATATTATTTTATGGGGATTCAAATCTGTCAAACTTGACCCAATGTTAATTCACACATAAACACTCTTTCAATTAAAGATCCTTAAATTAGCAAAATATATTTGATCCTTGCATTAGCAAAATATATTTGGCAGTTCAAAGATATTGATATCCCTTTTAATTTCAAATGGAAAATATCAGGCTTTTGTAAAGCATATAGATCTGGTGAAAACTTCTCCACCCTTCGTCGATTTGAAGCTCTGGCTATATTAAAATTCAATGACAATAATTCAACATGATTGAACTGAAAAGACGAAATATTTTCCGGGTGTATACACAAACGTTGGATGAAGGTTGACAGATTTAAACCCCTATAAAATAACATACATGATCTTAATATTAATCTGATTATTATCCTTTATAATTAATAATATTATTAATAGCAATTTTATAACTATTATTATTATTATTTTACTTATTTTATTATTATTATTATTATTATTATTATTATTATTATTATTATTATTATTATTATTATTATTATGATTCACGTGCATTTGTTTACAATTTGGTTAATATATACAAAATATTTGGCAAAATAATTTTATTACTGAAGAGAGGCATTATATACATTTACTCTGCATGATTTCTATATATATTATTTATTCAACAGGAATCAACATTCAAGATGTTATCTCATGTGTATATTACATTAACGAAAATCTGGAGACTAGTAAAATTGTTTTAAATAAATATTATATGAAGTTGATTTAGTTAATTAATTTTTAATTTAATTTTCATTTAATTTGGTTTATTTTTCATTATCATTGTTACCCAGACAAGTTGTGTTTTAAAACAAAATTAAGTTGTCATTCAACGTATGAGTAATTTCCATTTAATCTACGAGATTTTCTTTCCTCTTTGAATGAAGATAAAGATTACTATGTTTTATACTTCCAAACGTCTCAAATGTGTTCAACTCCTAGGAAAATAGTAATAACATATGATATTTTGTGGATCTTAAATAGAACCTGACTAAACATCTCGTTCGGCAATATTTTTACGTATCAATGCTGGGTATGTAAAATAAGTATATATATATATATATATATATATATATATATATATATATATATATATATACATATGTGTATATATATGCATATACGTAAATAATATATGTATATATAGATATATTTAGAGAGAGAGAGAGAGAGAGAGAGAGAAATATGTATGTATCTCTATTCAAATATGTAAGCCTAATTTTACCACATATTTTAACGAAACAAGGATCATATGGCAAAATCGAAAATTTTCAAGGTGCAACATTTGCTTCCATACGTTAATTGATTTTACCATTATTTAAATTGTGTACATTTTTTTAAATATTTTTTCTGACACGTCTTTTAGTGTAAGAAAAATACTCCTTCTATCTGATACGCCATGTAAAAGCATAAGCGTATGAAGTTGATTTTTTATTCCATTTATTAGCGAATATTAGAAAAAAAGCATAATTACAACAAGAAATATAAAATGTGAATATTTATGTAAAAAATATGTTAATGAACATGAAACAAGGTTTCATTATTAAGGCAACGCGTGTTGTTCTCATAAATCTAACTATATTTTGTTCTTTTTCTTGTTCATAATTGAATTAAACATTCCCAAAAGAAACTAAACAATGAACCGCCATTTTAAATAAGGTTTTCCAATATTGAATTTTCTACACATATTCGAACATACATCATTTCATATTTATATGCTATGTATAAAGCATCAATGTTTGTGTGTATATTAAAGAAATCGACATGTAAACAGTTAAAACAGTCAAACAGTGTTCACTTAACGATAAATATGTTCAGAATTCTAAAGATATTGAATTATTTTGTGAGCTCATCCGAATCATATGCTATGTTCATAAAAAATAAATAGTTGAGTAAGCAATATATATATATATATATATATATATATATATATATATATATATATATTGTTTTAATTTGTTAAAATAAAAATTAAATTGAAGGAAGAATACCTTCGTGGAGAATGTGGTAAAAACTAGATAGAAACATCCAGACAATTATTTTTGTGTATCTATTTTTGTGGACTGTTATCCTCATCTTCATAGTTCTTGTTTCACCACCTTTCGGCAAACTCATCCTCTGGCTTTCGTCAAGTGGTCCAAGTCTCTATGTTTCCATATAAGCATTGTCTGAAGATAGCGGTTTCAACCATACCGACAGAAGTCCAGGTGATTAGTTGGCCAAAAATAGTGAGGCAATAAAAATAATGGAAGGTAGTAATTAATGAAGATGCAGTCACAAGACTCTGCATTCTCGTCTCGTCGCGGTAAACCACCTAACGAAGACCATAGAATTAGTTGGCCGAAATGTTGTGATGAGCATAACAGTCCGAAAACATTCATCCACAAATTATGGACCATCATCTCAAAAGACCTTTAAAATACCAATAAAAATATATAATGATGTTTATTAATAATTGTAAGGTCTCCTTTAAATGCTTCTAATATTTTCTATTCGTTCACTAAATATGCTTGCACATGGGACATGTTGATTTTTATTTTTAAAAATGCGTCAGCGATTTTTGTATTATTCGAGGTCATATTATAAATGTTATTTTTAATTTTTCTATTATGCCAATATTTATAGACATATGTTTTATATTATTTTCCCTTAAAGTCTCACGAAACACGACTTTAAAAAATTTTAACGAAAGCATCAGATATTTTTATACTTATTTAAAAGAGCCGGTTCAAAGCTAATGGCTCCTATCCCTCCCCCGAATGGATCAGAGAGGGGCACATTGTTATGCATTTATGACCTGAACCTTAATAAAAAGAATTGGAATGATCGATTATGATAAGCGTGCCATGAACGCTGGCAAATGTGAATTGAAAATATTTGTGACTATCTAGGTAAAAATCGTCTGAAGTTCAAAAGGTCGATCGTTTTAGCACACCCATCTCCATAGTCCTTCAACTTCTTGAGTTAATAATTGGAGGCTTTACTTTTGGATTGACCCTCGTATTTCGTTTGATAACCATATCATTATTCTTAAACTCACTGCTGATGAATTTAGTACATTATAACGCGTGGCATATTCTTAATATTCTTTATACTTTTGGTTTTTTTCTTATTAGCAGCTTAGAAAAATGTAATACTAAATCTGAAGCACGGTTCATTACAAAGACACAAACAACATCTATAACTTATTCAATCCGCACACTTTCTCAAGTTGTCGCTCAAAGAGAGAAATATGACTTTTTAAATGAGAACGTTTTACTTAATTAAAACATTAGTGTTAGATACAACGAGAGTGAAAGAACTCAATAAAACTTGAAATCTAACATTAAAAATGTTCCAATAGAAGAACCTCAAAATAGAAAAAGAAAAAGCTAATAAATCCATGCGAGAGAATAATCTTGGTAAAACGACATGTAAAAATTAAAAATTAAAAAAGTCAAAATTAAATGAAAAATATTGTTAAAACATAAATAAAAAAGAAAAGAGATATGTGATTATAATACGAGAATTATAGAGTAATAGAAAAAAGGAGCGAAAAAAGGATAAAAAAAGGGGAATTATAAAGAAGAAAAGGGGGAAAAGGATAAAACAATCAAAACACAATAACTAGAAAAATATATAAATTATACAGGAAAATGAGAAACGAAAAACTATAAATTATATAAGAAAATGAGAAACAAGAAACAAACCGAAACAAAAGACGAAGACTAATAGAAAAATCAATATTAAAACGTTGTAGAAGAGGAATATTAAAACGTTGTAGAAGAGGAATATTAAAACGTTGTAGATGAGGAAAGAAAAGATAAGATATAAATGAAACAAAATGAAATAGAAAATAAATATAAATAAAGATGAAAAGAATGAAAAAAAAGAAATAAATGAAGTAGATAAAAACGTAAAAAAGCAAAAATCAATAGACCTCCAGCGTCAAACCTCGTCAATCATACTTAACACCTCCATTTTCATTCCACACGAAAATGATCTTACGCCAAATTGTAGACAAGATTCCCAAATGGAAAGCAAACGTTGCTATAATAACACAAAACTTGTCATGTATAACGGCCTCCACGGGAAACAAGTTCCACAAAATGTTTTTTATATAATGCAGAGAATCGAACTCCTTAAAAATGGATGCTCTGGACACACTAAAAAAGATCTTTATTTCAAATACGCGAAGGCGTGTTTATTTTGTTCCCTTGAATCCATAGCAATTTCCGGTAAGACTTGATATGTTTGCCAGCTCATTAAGCATATTATTTTGTCTGTTCTTTTAAATTAATTAATGAATAATAAGTGTGGCTAGACATAATTTACCAACATTAATATTCAAAATCCGGTGACTATCTCACTGGCAATCATGAGTAAATATTGGATGTTTTGTTATTAGAGGTACTAAGATTTTTTTATTAGAGGTACTAAGATTTTTTTTTCTATGTAGCTAAAATGATTTTAAAACTTTAAAAGCCTTTCATTTTCTATGTTTATTGCATTTAGAAAATAAAGTGCAAACCAGTCATAACATTTCTAATATTTTTCTTCAGATGAGATAAAGAAACATCGAAAACATGAGTTAAGGAAATATATTTATTAAACTGTATTCTTTGTTTGCAAACAAAATAAATCTGTATTTGACAATTAACCTTTTCAAATCATGAAATTTAAATACCTAAATTTATATGTATATATATATATATATAACTACTTCATTTATTCACATAAATTTAATATACGAAAGTATAGATTTATGCGTAAACTTTAAGTATTTACTTCAAAAGTGCTCAATACGTAGGTAGAGCTAGTTAGTAAATACTCAACATATATAAAAACAAGAAGCAACGACAGAATTCGCGCATAAGCCTGACGAATCCTATAGTTGGATGAAACGCAGAATATTCAGTGTAGCTTAATCGCCATATATATTTTATAAATTACTATATATATATATATATATATATATATATATATATATATATATATATATACGTTTTATTTTTTATTACCGTATCTTTCTGTTAAGTTACATTATTGTTTCAGATACCCGGCCGTTTTTTTTTGGCTGTCTGTAGCTTCCTCAGACTTTTACAGAAATGTTCGTTATGATGGGATGAAAGAGTGAATGATGTCAGGGGAGGGATGCTAGAAGAGCGGAATAAAGAGAAAGGGAACAAGGGAAAAGGTGGGAGGGGTGCTTGGTATGTCAGTAATGTTTTAGTTTTGGAGTTTAAGGACCTTTTGGGGGAGGGTCTGGGAAGTCCATTTCTGGTGTTGATGAGGGCATAGGGATACATGGAGGGGGAAGGGGGTATGTGGGGGTAAGATGAGGAGGTTACTTTTAAATTCGAGTCTTAATGTTTAAGTTTTTGGCGCCTCGTTGATGAGATGATTTCTTGATAAGCATGTCTTGACCTGTTGGATATTCGCTTAAGTTCGGAGGCGGGGGGAAGGGTATGATTCGGTTTATTTAATTGGTTTTTATTTGTTGTTAATTGTTTGGAGAGGGTTCATTTGCGGCCGCGGGCGCGAGCACACAAATGCGCACATACACACATATATACTTAAAGAAACGTTCATATGTACACATACATCTCCGCCCTGGCGTGCAAATATATGCACATATGCGCGCATGCATGCATAGACACACACGCAGCTCCCGCTGACGTCAAATTTTCCTTAAGGTGCTAAATTGGGTACGGATGCGTAAGCATGGATGCGCTCATACACAGATACATACACACATCGACACCCATAACCCCAAGGAGGCGTATACACGGGCCTATATGCGCATATTGATTCAGACATACCAGCACCCCCACGAATACATGCAAGAGCATGCGCACATACAGATACTAATACTCGTGAACACATGCATATATACACAGCTGCACGCTCTCACACACGTATGTGGACAGCAGGCAGCGGGCACATATTCTCCCACATCCACACACGTATGCATAGGTACGTGCACATATACACCGGTGTGGATGTGAGAGTATATGTGTCCGCTGCCTGCTGTCCACATACGTGCGTGAGAGCGTGCAGCTGTGTATATATGTCGATGTATGTGTTCACGAGTATTAGTGTCTGTATGTGCGCATGCGCTTGCATGTATGCGTGTGGGGGGTGCTGGTATGTCTGAATCAATATGTGCATATTAACACTTATTTTAAATCCAGTTTTCTGTCAAAGAATAATAAACAAAAGCATTTCCTAGATTCTAACCCTCAAATAAATGAATTATTCATCGACATATCCACCATTTTTTAAATAACTTTAAACAAGTTGCTATCAAACGTAAGAACTCAATTGTGACCTGAAGAGGAGTTATAGCTCTGAGGATGTCAACAATTTTCCTCCACATTGAATTTGAAGTAAATTGCTATCCTCCTCATAAACCTTTCTTTTCAATATGGGCTTAAAGATATTCAATGGAGTTACGGCCTGGGGAACACATTGGCCACGTCATGAGTATTCTCCTGCGAACTCCATAAATTCAGGGAAATCTGCATTCCCTCTGGCATAACAGGACGGTGATGTGTCATGTATAAAAATCATCAGAAACCGACGTAACGATGGTAAGTCATATAGCTATTGCGACAAATGACTATCCAAAAAGGTTGTGTCCGCATTGTTAGTACGCTGTACACAACCTCTGGAACACGAACTTGTTCAAGCAACTTATTCCCAAGGATTCCCAATCAAAACATTCTGTCCTCACCTCCTTGTTGGCGATCAATTCTGTAAGGGGCAAGAGTTTCCTTCGGGTTCCAAACCTTGGCCAATCCATCTGGGTCATCAACAGTATCACGGGCCTCATTCGTAAATAGTACACGTTGGAAATTTGTTTTCATGTAATTGTGTGTCTGAGTTATATCCCCTATATGGTTTGCTCAATTGAGGCCTTGGAAGAGGTTTGGTGTTCATTGCCATCCAATTAAACACATTGCATCGGGCCTGTCAGGATTTGAAGCGATTTGAGCTCTTGTAAAAATGGACACTGGTGCTATTTGAGTTTCAGTTGTCAACCCTACGAATTTTCCGAATATCATGATCTAAAAGGTTTCTCTTGGTGCCGTTTTCTTTTCTAGATTTGGTGTTGGGGGGTTGATCACGAATGAACCAACTATTCTTGGATCGCTTTCCAGTTGATGAACAATCCTTCTGCGGATTCAGCAACAAATAAAATATAATATATATATATATATATATATATATATATATCTTCTTTAATATAAAGCTGAACGTCTGTGTGTGTGTATGGTCATGAATAGGCTCCTATATGGTTGACTATTTTAAAAAAATGATTACATATAATGATAAAAGATTATCGAGGATCAGGAATGGGTATATTTGATCTGGCAGAACGGTGGTTCATAAAAATTGCGGGGTCTGCATTCGCGCCTGGCCCTCAAAGTATGGATATGAAAAATGAAAAAAAAACATTTACAAAGGGTTTTGATATAGATGTACATAAGAATACTCTGATAAGTATGTTTTAACTTAAATAGGGATGGTATAATAAAATTGTGGAGTCTGCATTCGCGCCTGTACTCCATGGAAATATGGCACAAACTTTAATAAAGACTTTTCCTATCTATTTGCGTAAGTATACTTTGATAATTATGTTTCGGTTTGAAGAAATATGGTATAATAAAATTATGGGGTGTTCGTTCGCGCCTGACCTCCATAGAATGTAAATATGTCACAAAGTTTAACAAGGTATTTTTGAAAGGGCAAGGGTCCACAATAACACCTTAACTTTAATCTTAATTCACGTTAGTTTTTATTTATATTTTTAGTTGAATCATATTGTGTCGAATAAACTCACCTCATAAATCCAGGTTCTTATTAAAGTGAAAGCCAAAAAAAAAAAGTCGGAACTTTAGACAATTCTCGACACAAATTTTGCATAACTCTGTTTTTCCTTCTCCACTTGCACGTGGCACTCTTTCGAAAATAGATAAATAATAAAAAGTAAGAACGTTACATGTTATCGTGTCAAAAGAAGGAAAAAATCCTGCTCACGTACTTATGTGTCTTTTTAAAAACATTTACATAACCTTTTTATTTTTATTTATATATTTGTTTAAGCTTTTTTGCCAGTGTAATAGAATGAATTCAGTTGATTACAACCCTTTCTGTGTGTTCTTTACATTACAATAGTGCACGCCTGAATCCGACGGCGCAATACTACACCGTTCAATACTGAAAACTGTTCTGCTTGAAAAGGGTGCCATTTTCTTCTTATTCATATTTATATCGTTTCTTTGCTTAAAAAACTAAAGTAATTACGTATTTACTTTTTTAATATCCCATTTTGCTGTTTCTTAGTTTTTTACTAAAGTAAGTAAAGCTTCACTATTTTTCAAAACGGTTTTGTTTCTTTGTTTTTCGATATTTCGTCGATATTATTTAGTAAGAGTGTATAGCAGAAAAGCCAACAAACGACTACCCGTAAAAATAAATATGCAAGAAATAAATGTTATCATAGTCAATAAAAGTTTAGTTCATGTTTTTTTTTGTTTTGAAATAGTTTTTAATGCTCTTTACTTGAAATAATTTCAGCGAACCGAAATTAAAACGAAATTTGAGGCGATAACTACTTAAATGAATTTTTATATAAACTATACATGCCATAATCGAATATTCCTCAAGAACAAAATAACTGAATACATCAAAATATGTTTATAAATATTCCTTACGTTGACGGAACTCTCTTAAATTGTTAACACAGAATGCTCAGGTACCCCTCCTTCAAATTGAAAACGGGACTATCCATTTCAAAGCCGTTGCCATTTTGATTTTTTTTTTAAACCGGGTCGTGAATAAAAAAAAATTACAAGCTACTTAAAAATACAAACTAATGAACTTTTCTACCATAAAATTAACTTTTATTGACTATGGTAACATTAATTCTTGTATATTTATATTATTATATATATATATATATAACATTTTCTTTTTGTAAGGAAACATCATTTTGTTGGTCACTCTTGGCTATGAATTGAAACAATGTTGATATAAAAAATATATTTTCGCGAAAATTATCTTTACTTTCATCATAGTTTGCTTGGGGTAAATTTTTTTTTGTATCAAAACCTATCTTTTTACAACCCCTTTTCATAACCTATCATACTTTCATTAATCACAGTCCATTTTCTGTAGGCTGTTTTTTAACCCAGTCGACGACGGGTTCTTCTGCTAGTATATATATATATATATATATATATATATATATATATATATATATATATATATAAAACTGAACGTGTGTGTGTGTGTGGTCACGAATAGGCTCCTATATGGTTGACTATTATAGAAAACTGATATTATATAATGATAGATGATGTATCGAGACAGGGGAATAGGTATGTTTGATCTGGCATGATTCATTAAAACTGTGGGGTCTGCCTACGCGCCTGGTCCACATAGTATAGTATTGTATAGTATGAGAATAAAAAATTAAAAAAATTAAAATAAACGTTTACAAGTGTTTTTGATATAGATGTACATAATAATACTTTGATAAGTATGTTTTAACTTAAATAGGGATAGCAGATTAAAATTGTGGGGTCTGCGTTCGCGCCTGGCCTCCATAGAATGGAAATAGGCACACACTTTAATAAAGACTTTTCATATCTATCTTTGATAATTATGTTTTAGTTTGAAGAAATATGGTATAATAAAATTATGGGGTGTTCTCGCCTGACCTCCATAAAATGGAAATATGTCCCAAAGTTTAACAAGGTTTTTTAATATAGATCCACAGAAGATTGTGATAAGTGTTTCAGTGTGAACAGGTATGGCATAATGAATTATGGGGTTTATCTATTTTATTTTTACTTTCATCATATTTTGCTTTGGTTCTGATACCCTCAAATTCGAAGCTATCTCTTTACAACCCTTCCTTTTCATAAACCATCATACTTACATAAATCAGAGTCCATTTTCTGTAGGCTGTTTTTGAACCCAGTCAACGACGGGTACTTTTGCTAGTATATATATATATATATATATATATATATATATATAAATATATATATAAATATATATATATATATAAATATATATATATAAATATATATATATATATAAATATATATATATATATAAATATATATATATATATATATATATATATATATATAGTGTCATGCCAAAACTAGTGTATGTATTTATTTCACCCTCATAATATTTTATTCATATGTTTATGTTGTATGTATTTTAGGAGTTTAGCTGAGTATTGAAAGTTAACCAAAGAACTAATCAGACACAGATATGTATTCTCAGAAATAAATATATGTAGATAGCTTTATTCTTTGCAATAAAACGATATGGTAAAGGAAAATTATTAGGAAAGCAAATCGAAATCATTTAAAGTTCGCAAAATCATAAAAATCAAAAGCTGTGTACATAATCACTCTTCAGAAAATAACACACAATTGAATTCAAAGCCCACAAGATAACGTGAATTATATGATTTTTAAGATTTCAGCCATATTTCAATAATGTATTCATTTTACCAATTGAAAGCAAAGCCTTTCCCACTAGCCATAATTTTGCTGGTTTGCACAATTGGAAAACGTCAAGAAATGATAAATGAGAACAGTAACGTATCAGATTGATCAGAAATGTCTTGCAATTTTTAACTTTTAAATTCAGATGCACATATCTCGGCTCAAACAAGGATTTATTGATCGAAATAAGCATCATCAGAATTAACACATGTTTACCAAAGAAAAACAAGTGTATTTATGCCAGTGATGTAAAAATCTTGCTGAATGCTTTTTGGATATCGCTTCGCTTTTTGAAATATTTCTCGCGCAGAAAGTTGTCGAAATGTTTGAAAAAGTAGGTAGGTGAGAGGTTTGGAACGTATGGAAATTGAGGCCGAGTTTCGTAGCCCAACTCGTTCAACTTCTGCAGCGTGTGCTCGGCAATTGTCCTGGAGGAGAATTGGGCTTTTCTGTTAACTAATGCGGGGTGTTGTTGCGATGTTTCTGATCATCCATTTGTTGACAGCAATGGTTTTGCTTGCATTCAAAAACTGTAATGGATGATACTGGCAGCAGACTACCAAGCAGTGGGCATGACATTTGTTTGGTGCAAGCCTGGCTCTGGGAAGTGTCGTAAAGTTTTGTAAGCATTTTGTCACCGAGCTGAGCGTCGCCGGTTGTTGTAAAGAACCCACTTTTCATCGCAAGTCACGGTCGAGAAATGGGTTGTTGCGTAAATTAAGAGAAGGTGACGCTTCCTTACGGCGTATCTTTCGGCTATCGTTCAACTCGCGAGGCACCCATTTATCAGGGTGTTTTTGTCTTTTCAATCTCTCAAACAACTTCTCGACCTAACATGAATTATAATAATAAAATTCTGTGGATCGCTTTTCTTCCGTTTTGTATCCAACATTCTGAAGAAAAGACATTATTGTTTTAAAACCATTGTAATTTAAGCGATTAGATAAAGCGAAAAACGCCATTTAAAATAACATATAAACTTAATATACCGAAAGCTTATTTGAAAAGACATCATTTGAAATATATAATCATACAAATAAAAAATATATTCAACTTAAAGTTTACGTTTAAAGATGAATATATACAGTAGAACCGCAAAAAAATAAAATAATAGTGGACTTTGGAAGGAACTTTAGTAGATTCTTTAGTATAAACGAATTTTCAGGGTGTCCTTTCATTTCAATCTTCAAACGTGGACAACCAGCTGAATATTCTTTTGATCTATACGATTCTATTTTATCTTTTAGTCAATACTTCTCTCAGTGAGTTCAGTTTTCAAACAATTTGCTGACCAGAAATATTACAGTTAGTCTTTATTATTTTGCTTACTGCTTTTACTGTATATTTTCTTAATCTGTATATATTGTTTTAAATAATAAATGTTGTAACATTATATTTGTAAAATTTTAACTGCCTTTCTTTATATATGCATTAATATATATACGTTTTTCAACATACATATATACATATATATATATACACATATATACACATATATATACCCACACACATACATAAATACAGATGCACGCACATATATACACATATATATGCACACATATATACACACATACACACATATCTATATATTAATACCATAGCGTAGGTGTTCTTTTGCGTGTCACGTTTACGTACGGGTCGTGTAATTGTTATGTTTTCTATTTCTTGTCATAAATAATATCATCAAGAATTATTATAAGTTTTGGTTTTCGTTTCGACTCTAGCTGACGGAACTTCATTTATTTCTTTAATAAATTATTTTATCAAGAATACTGCATACGTTTTGGTTTCGGTTATGGCGGAAGGAACTCAATTTGTGTATATATATATATATATATATATATATATATATATATATATCATGAGGGTTTTTTTATTTCGATTCAAGCTAATGCATCCACATCATAGGAATATATCTTTTTTATTTTTGAAATCGTAACTTTATAACATATAAATATCGATAGAACATTAACTCTATAATAATATATACGAAATCTGCAAGAATTAAAATATCATATTCAAGCTTACTTTACGGCTGGACTTTACCAGGTGTTCGTGCTAGCTTGCTAGCTTAGATAAATACTTTTGCAGTTTTAACAAAAACGCTACAATAATATATATATATATATATATATATATATATATATATATATATATATATATATGGTTTTTCTGGCTATTGTAATAGACAGATAAACAGCCCGCACAAGTCATTAATTCAACATTAAATGCAGATTGCACAGTTTTATTTTCTATTCAAATTATCGACTACTCGTACTCTTTTTCACTTCTTTCGTTTTTTTCTTTGTTTACATCATTTATTTATCTGTGTTATTTTCTTACGCTTTAACATTGTTGCTGCTTGTGCTGCTGAATCTCCTTTCTTTACTCGTCTCCTACCACGGCTTAGTTGCATTGTCTTTTTCTCATTCAATACAAGCTGGAACGGGTGTTGTCCTTTTTCTTTATTCTTTATTTGTTCTTTATTTCTATCATCTTTTTACGGAATATTTGCCGCTTTGACCTTCATTTTTCATACGCTTTTTTTTGGTACTAATACCTCCTCAATTCTTCTCATCTCTCCAGTCCTGGCCGCACTCGCTTTTCCTTTTACTTTTTAAAACGTTCTCCATGCAAACAACCAAGCAAAGTCATGATAACTTGTGTCGAAAACAAATAAACTGTGTTATGTTTTTTTTTTTATTTCTGAGTTTCAAGTCTTTATAGTTTTGCGGGATGATTTGACGATTTCTTGACTCATACGGAATCATATGTAACTGTAAAGACAGCATACATCTTGCAAAACATGAACATTTACACGCACAAGACCACGTTTTTTTCCCCTTGATTGAACATCTACATCGAATGGACATTTCTGGTCGGGTTCAGGAAAAAGATGAAAATAAAGTCGAAGTGTCCAGTCGAGCGTTTAGAGTCAGATGTTATGTCCAGCCAGAACAAATAAAAACACAAAACAGTTTTGGCAATTTTTTAAATCGATGATGATGGAAGCGTAATAATAATTCCCAAATTATCGACCTTTTGTGCTTGCATATGCAAGTAAACACTATTCACTATAGTTTAAAATTGTAGTCACTCAATTCGTAAAAATCCCATGGGATGATTACTCTTAGAGAACTGATAAAACATCGTGAGAATGACATTCGAAATTAACCAGCTGTGCATTTTGGGTAATTATGTGTTAATAACCTAATTTTACACCTCGTTCGCCAGAATCTTCGCGAAAACAATTGAGAAAACACAACGCGAATTCCATCACAAAAGAACGCTTATTGTTTTTATTGCGTCTGTACTAAATGTAATATGTTATCAACGTCATTAGGATACGAACTTAAAGTGCGTTTTCTCAATGTGGAGACCGTTTGAAAGAAATTGTCTGTTCATGGTTTATTGTTAAATTTATTCATCCTGGTTTCGACTTCCCACGTAAAAGAAGTCAACCTTAAATCTCAATGAACGTTGACAATTAAATACGCATCACAAATATTTAAAAGAAGACTATATTTCAAAAGAACTGTCGAGAAAGTAGGTGGTCGGGAATTAAGATTAGATTCTCAACCCTCATATTCCATGACTAATAATACGCTATTTGAAAGCTCTTTGTTCAAACTCCTGGGTAAAAAAATGCACATGCAACAAGAATTGGAATCAAATTGGTTGAAGGCATTGTCAAGGCTGCTGCAAAGAAAATGCGCTCACTCTACCGTGCTAGAAAACTACTTACACGTGCGAGTATCCGGTATCTCTACTAAGGCACCATCTGCTTTTGTATGGAGTATTGTTGTCTTTCATGACGGGCACATATCGTTATTCATAGTCATATTAAAGTTTAAAATGAAAAACTTAAGTCCCATGGTTGAAATGTTCTCCACACGGAAACATGCATTTTGAACGTGCCCCTGTCTAATCAAAAAACTTACTGTTGATTTTATACATCAGGCACTTCCGCTTGTACGTTGATAAAACGTCTCAAATAACCTGAGATGTTTAATTTGGTCCAAATTGAACTATTCTTTCTTTAATCAGATTTTCCTGATTATCGAGTTTCCAGAGTTATCGTAACTATTCTGATACAAAACCTATGTAAGGAAACTCTCAGACGCATAATGTAATTTTGTGTAAAATTTCAAAAGACAATTAAGCCTAGCTGTTTCGGTGTCAGTAGGGATGAACTCACACACATACACACAAAGTCCTTTTTACATATGAGTGGATATACGTGTGCAAGTGTGTATTCGTATACAAGTGTTGCTATGATATTAATCTTTCAAAGTGATTAGCCAAATAAAAGGCGCATTCGGAATTCGGAATGAAGCCGAAAATTCTTCTATTTTCTCTCAACAATCAAACAATTAACTTTTCTCACGGGCGTGTCACTTGACCTTTTGTGTGTGTCATTCTTACTCACTCACACATACACACACGTACATACATACATACATACATACATATAATATGGATTCGATACCCTTCGAGAGTTATAAATATAGAAATAATAATAATACATTTACTTTTCTTTAAAATATTACTGCAGATTTACAAGACATGCGTTCGCCAAATGTATGTTAGAAAGACTCGCACATTTTTTATACATTTGAATCTCTGTTCAAACAATTTATCTTGATACACGAATAGCGTAAATATATTGTATACATACATTGCTGTCAACCGTGTGTTGTGTGAACTTACGGTAAAACTGTTAAACTAATTTTTCAAAAAGTATTATAACATTCGTTTCATTTCGCTTTTTGTCATTATTGCCGTTTGTTTATTTCGCTTATTTCCTTTTTTAAATTGATACAATCGTGTATGAACATAAAAGTTTCCTATCAGCCAATGGGCATGTATTTTATCGAAAAAAGGATCTTTTTTAGAACTAGGTTAGTTGTTTAAGGCAGAACTTTTTGTATATATATATATATATAAATATACATATGTGTACAAAGGGGCGGGGTGGATACTAGAAAGCTGATTGGCTACCTAAAATCGTCAACAGAAGGGGGCCATATAAAAACGAGAAACAACCACAGAATTCGTTCTTAAGCCTGACGAATCTTAGAGTGGATGAAACGCCGAATATTCAATGTAGCTTAATCGCCATATATATTTTATAAATTACTATATATATGTATATATATATATATATATATATATTGAGATATTACCTTACCAGTCTAAAATATATCTAACTTCCTGAGCCAATATGTAGTTCACTAAAATATTTCATTCCTAATTTTACCATTTGTTCCTGTTTAACTAGGTTTTTCTCTCTATTAAATTATAAATTGTTTTGGAATTTCTTCAGCCAGACAGCCTCTTATTTTTATTATTTTTGTTTTTGATCGATCGAATTTATTATCCGGATTCACAGGTATTTTTTGCCTAAGTTTTCTAGCCCATAAAAAGACCAATGGCGACGTTTTTTTTACAAGCTTTAAGATATTCTAACGATGTATGTAACCGCATCAATAGTATACTTAATATACTTTTATTTAGCTTTGTGATATATTTGACGCAAATACCAAATATATTATAACCCTTCAATAATGTATATCTATTATCGGTAGTAGTCGGATATTAACACAAGCTTTTTGTTGTTCATTCATTTTCTATAAGGTGTTCATGCTATATTTTTATGCTATATTTTCTGTAATTCTGTCAAATTCTTTTGGGGCACTTGGTCTTTATTATTCTTTTAATCTACCAAAAATTCCCGCACGAGTTATTTCCGTGGAGTCTAGCTTGCATAACAGATAGTATATACTAACGTTGTGTATCAATAAGTCTGATTTTAAATAACCACTGCTTCTTCTTATAACTATTGAAAAATAAAGTTGGGTTTCAGAACCATTGTTTGCTATTTACTTATTTTTAACAACTTCTGTTACCTTTCTCTGGAATTGGAGCAATAATAAATTCATCCTAAGTTCCAGCACTCCCTTGCACTGAATGGTGCTTTACCTCATCGACTTTTTATTTCCTACAAATTTTGATGAACATTCTCTATGGAACAAACATCTATCAGTACTAACGTGTATGTGTTTAGTGTCGAGTCTTGTATTTGTTTATGCTATTAGTATTATATTTACTCACTAGGAGTTTTTACACAAGTCTTTGATTACACACTGTCAAAAACCAGCGGCGTTTATAGAATATCTCTCGCTTCCTCAGCCACTTCTGAGAACAATTAAAACCACAGCCGCTTATCATTGATTTATTACTGGAACAGGCATTGTTCTTTTCTTAAATGTAATCTCAACGCTCCAGTGCACTTTATACTATTTCAGTGGAGGTCTGATTTGTGATCGCCATTTCTCAGTCTCTCAATAATCGTTGATCATTCACGTGATTTTATCTAAAGTTTATCCTACTACATATGTGTGCGTGTTTAGTAATGGTACAGTTTATAGGATTTATAACAGTTTACATATGTTCATGCTCTCTTAATGTTTTTTTTCCATTCCAACAATCGTGTTACTGATTATGGCTCGTTAGTTTTAGAATTATAATAGTTGTACTCCCTTGAATTTTTCATAGAAGTCATCATCAGAGATTACTCACTGGCAAAAACAATCGATGTATCCTGGAATTTAATATACACCAAGAATCCCCAGATGTTCAAAAGCCCCTCCAACTTACGGTAACTTCTGCAAATGATTTTACATTATTGCAATAGCCAATGTCATTTATTTGGTTGGTGCAAAAATAATGTTGATTTTTACCTTTAGTTGAACGTAAAAAAAAACGACATTTTATTGCACCAACCTAAAATTTCTCGCTGGCAACAATAATTTTTCTTCACTTTGAGTGCTAGTAAACATCTCAAAGGTCCAAGTTTCGATAGTGCTCTTCTTCCACCGCCTTTCCATACCTCTTCATCCTTCGCAAGTATTTTGTGTCGTAAGTACGAAATTTACATAAATTGAAGTATCATATTTAAGCGTATTTTACGACTATGTAGTGCCGGACGGCTTGCTGGTGTATATATAAGTGATCTTGCTAGTCTGTGCACGGAACTGTCTCTAACAAAGTACTCAGTCAATATTTTTGTCTACAGATGTAAGAGAGATTTCGACCTATTTAAATATTCCATTTTTTACACAATAAAATAATTATTAAGGATTAGAATTAAAGCAAGTTGGAACTTGGCAGGCATAAACCGACTAAACGGTTATCTTCTGCGCGTGCGTAAGTATACCTTCAAAAATGTTATTATAAGTGTTTATATTTCTATGGACTTAACACAGATGTAAACGAATAATGCTTGAGCGCTATTTTTTTTGGTCTCCATTCTAGCTGATAAAACAACAAGTAATGTTTTTAATCTTTGAAATAGCTATAACATATGTGTACACCATAGAAATCAATAACGAATTAGCTATATAATAATAAATATGAAATCTGCACAAATTAAACTCTTATATTTAAACGTATTTTACGACCGGGCGACGCCTGGTGGGCTGCTAGTTATTTTTTTAATATGTTTGGTACATTTATTATTATTATTATTATTATTATTATTATTATTATTATCTATAGCATTTAAATATAATTATTCACCTTATAAATCGTCTAATGCCAAATTCGATGGAATTTGAAGTCTAAATCAGTAATATATAGTAGTTAGTGTGAAGTAGCACTAGTAGTAGTAGGAGTAGTAGTAGCAGCAGTAGTAGTAGAAAAAGAAGGCGGGGTGTGAGTGTAGCCTAGTGTACCTCTTTACACATAACATGTACGCCAAACCAGTTGTAGTTTCCGTCGTAAAGGATACAAAGACAAAAAAAGAAATTCGACCCGCTTTTTACAATTAAAAGAAAAGATAGTTATTCCTCATTTTCTGCAACGCGTTATTTCTTGTTACAACCGTGACGTCACACACGTCTCTAATTTGATCGTGGTCCTCCCGAAAGTGATAGCCATCCTGAAAGTGATCTTTTCCGTTTTTCTAACCTAATCTCTGGTCTGCGCACACGTTTTTCTTCCTTTTATATCTTTTTATTTTCTCCCCAGCTATGACGTCAATTAGCACACGGCTCGGCTCGCTATACGCGAGTCCTCACTCGGTTACAAGATTAAGACTAATAAAGATATTTGTACTAGTGTCTAAAAAAATGCGTAATAAAACATTTGGTACAGTCGTCTAAAGTCGTTTTAATCGTTTTACAGCGTATTATCAAAATCGATAAACAACCGTTTACTGTTTTTCTTTATCTTATTTTGTTTACACTTTGCAGAGGGGATCATGTGGTGATTGTCAACTACTCCACTGATAGTTGTTCAATGTATTTGGCATGACTAGAAAGACTCACACCTTCGGGTTCATCTTACTACCGAACACTTATGCTTATAAATGGCCAACCACAAAACGATGTTACATCATAATATTGATTCTGCTTCTAGCAACGGATTCTTGGACATGTCCATTATTTCAGATAATTCCTTCTATTTCAGAGCCAGAACAAATCTGATTCCGTTTTGATATATCTCTTTTTTTTCAGTTGGCTCCGTTCAGGAAATCGTTTTCCCCTCAAGAATCTTACCAATTCCCATCTGAACCCATAAGATTTATGAATAATTTCATGTGCAATTTGTATTAATTTCCCCTTTCGTCCAAATCTTAAAGACATTCGGGTTCAACGGCTGGCATTCATTTTTCTTGGATTTCCAATGCAACTGATCTGTTAACCTCTAAAGGATGAATTGATTTATATCAAACTTTAGGTTTTACTCATAATAAACATATTTGCATAGAAGTAGAGCGTAGTAACTTATTTGTAATACCTCATTGCTTTGTAAATCTTTTACAACATTAATAAGGTATTTTTACGCATTCAGTAAATAAATTAGAGAATCGAAAAGTATTAAATAGTATCTAAAATAAGTGAGACGGTTGCTGGGAGCTCGACAACGATGCGTTTTATTAAATCGATATTTAATTCTGAGTAGCCATTTACGAAAGTTTTCCATCTGTTTTATCCAAAATAAAACGTTACCATTGATTTCAATGGTAACATGCTTTTGCAATTCGGATAATTGTCTATGTATTCATCGTGTTTCTATATGGGAAAAGCAACATACATACTTATCCAGTGAAACATCTATGCTGGTGGCAATTGGAAAATACATATGTTTTCTTAAATAATTTAGTACGCATAGAAGACACACATTTTAATTGACATAGATATTCAATATTTATAACTAGATAATTATGGACCAATCAAACTATTTGTATCCTTCGTCAGAAAATATTTCACTGCAAGACTGACGATAAAATATATTCGTAAACTTCTAAATGTTAGCGAAAACACTAGGTATATTTTTTTTCTTTTTCTAATATTATTTTCTGCGTCTTTTTATATTATATTTGTTTTATTGTTCGGTTAAATGTATTTATTCTTCCTTTTATTTTATTATCGGTTCCGTAAGCTATGATCTAGTTAAAGTCTTAGATCAGTCAGATTTGTATTCTTAGTATCGACCGCGTTGATGATTAAACCTTCACTCTTCAGAACATTGTTATTTAAAACTGAATTTTACTTGATACGTTATTCCTTACATCAACGGATAAATGTGGCACAATGGATTAATGTAGTGTCTACCCGATCATGGCTGACAGAACGAGAGCATGCCACTCTCGTGGATTAAATAAGCGGTGCCGTTTGAAATTCCTTATAAATTACCAAGTTCAACAGAAATATTCCCGAATTCGTCCGGATAGACATGTAAAAGGATCGAGGTTACATAGGCGAACACGTTGTGAAAATAATAGGCAAGATGATAACAGTTCTTTAAATAATTGAAATAATACAAATTATCATTCCTAAACTTTCACACTATAGAAACATAACATAACTATGTTTTAGAATTTACTGCTACTTCGTTTCACTTCGATTTCTGACCGAAAAGAGCAAAGAAGTTTTTCAATGTTAGATAGAAAAATGTTAGGTTAGATTTTTGTTTTGACTAAGCAAGTAAAAATGAAGGAAATTCGATTGTGTTAATGTGAACATGTAATAGATGCAAACAATATGGACATCACGAAAACAAATGTTTCCATATTTATTCATAGTAACATTTGTTTTAACCATTTTCTTGGTCTTTCCTCGGGACGTCAATCTAATGTTCGCGATGTTCACATCGTTTGCGTTCATTACATGCCAGTATTAACGCAGGCAACTTTCACTCATTTTTTTCATTAATACAGCCAGACCGAATTCTGCTTTAGCGTTGGGTCATATATGATGTTATTTAAATTCAACAATCAATTTTTAAATATACTTTTGTAATTAGGCTATTTCTATGTGCATTAATAATCTTACTGCTTTTTCCATAAGATATAGGAACACATAACCGTTCTCATATTTCCAAAAATATAATTCATACACAATTTTTCAAAACATTAAAATCCTCAAATTTAGACTTAAAATGTGTCCCACTTTACTTTTTTAGAAATAGTCGAATTTCCAGATTCGAAGTGATAATTCAACATAACTGTCTGTTTGAGGTTTTTACTGGCTTTGACATTTTGCTTAATGACAGAGCATTCATTCCAAAATCATATCATAAGACTAATTATTAGTAATGATAAAACTGGTAATGAAATTATTACGCAAAAGCTTCCGATGTACAAGAAATGATAAAAAGTGCTTATAGCACAAAAGATATTATACCATTTTCTATAGCCAAACAGTGTAAGCATTATGACATAAAATGTTCATGTGATAGAGAGTGTTTTTTTTATCCGTCACCAACAGTTAGGGTGAAAAAATGTTACCGAGCTTTTTATGATATTACATTATTTTTTGCATATTCGACTGTGTTAGACACACGGGGATTTATATTTATTTCTTCTTAATGGAAAAAAGTTTATCCATGTTTTGCACGATTAATATGATAGCTGAAAATCCTCGGAGTTTCAAGAAATTTAAGTACAAGTGAGGAAACCGTTTAGATTACGCAGGTGTCTGCTAAAGTATGTGCACTTGGCTCTCTACTTTTATTGAATTCAGATGGTCAACTTTATTGTATTTATTTGCTTCCCCACGAAAGTAAATTAGACACAAGGGCATTTTTAATGTGGGGTTAAACCAGCTCCCCTAAAACAAGGGTAAAAAGGGGGAACTCTGGCAGTATCCCAAAAAATAGTAATTGTCTCAGTATGAAGGGTTTCCCCTACATTGGCCAAGGACCAATTAACTTATGTGCAGCATCTGCAGAACAGATACTACGCTTTGATCCCGGCCCGAAGGCCAAGAACTGTATTTATTTGCTTCCCCACTGAGCAAATTATGCACAAGGCCGTTTTTTAATGTGGAGAGTGAAGGGGAAATGGGGATCAGGCTCACTGGAGAGTAGGGGAGCTGGATAGTGACAATTGGTATGAAGGGTGTCCCCTACATTTACCAATAACTTATATGTGGGGGTAACCCCACATATAGTATTTGCTTGCAGTATCTGCCGGACATATACTCCACTTTGTCCCTGGCTCGAAGGCCGAGTTCAGACAAAATGTCGCCTCATGGTAACTGTATAGAACGACCTACAAGAGTTTTACTTATTGATGCCAAGTCATCATCGATTCGCTTCTAAAATTTTAGAGATCTGTTTTGTGCAACACAAATTGTTGATTGCAATAATGCTCGTGTCACCTTAAGCAGTAGACTTCTTGATATTAATATTTTTAATAAATAATTGCATATGAGAAATTGGAGACATTAAAATTTCTACTAATAGCTTGTTGGCAGAATTGCAACAGAGCTTATCATATAAATAAACAGTATGGAATTGATAGCATTCGAAATCCGCACGACCGATTTCATGGTGCATCGGTATCTATTGAACCAATCAAACAATGTGGTTTAAGGAGTGGGCATAAATTGATTTTTCCCCTGTTTTAATCCGTGTATGGGTCATTGTGTTTTGAAGTACATGCAAACATTTTATGAATTGAAGACAATTAACTCTTTGTAACTCATGAACGTAGTGAGGCTCCATTGGCCTCATGTTGAGTAGCCGAACGCCATTTATATATTTATAGCATCATGCGTTTAAAAAAAACATGATGATGAAGAAGATAGTGAAGAAGATAAAAAAGTTAATGATGAAGAAAGGAATGAAAAAATATTTTTTTTTAAAAGCTGATGAGAAACACAAAATTGTAAAATAACATAACGATTATAACGAGTCGACGAATGGTAAAGTACATAAAAAGAAAATTATAAAGAAAAAGATTAAAATCAGAAATACAAACGTAGATAATGAAGCAATATGTACTTGCGAGGGTAATTAAGACGAAGAAGACGATGATTAAAAAGATGAAACGGAAACAATTATGACGAATAAGAATTGATGGACAAGATAAATAAAAAGAATTAGAAAGGTAAATAGGTAACATGAATATAAGAAAGCGATAAAGAAAAACAGCATATTATGTAGAACAATAAACAAAAATCAAGATGATGACGAAAACGAAGATGAAAACGATTACTAGGAAGAAAAAGATTAAGAAATACGATATTATTAAACTAAGGGCAAAATACAAAATCTACACAGAATGAAATAGCGTGACCTTATATAGAAAACTTTCAAAACTTTTAAGTGTAACGTTTTTCCTGGAAAAGTGTTTCTAACGACCATATTACTTATATATACATATATATATATATATATATATATATATATATATATATATATATATATATATTGTTAATTTACTCTAAAATAAATATGTTTGAAATACACGGTAGTAGGCAAAAATACACGACATTTCAAAATCTGCTTTAAGAAACAGAATTACTTAATAAAAACCAGTGGAATTCATTTTAATGTATTTGGAAATTAGTCAGCTATATTTATATTTATATATAATTGAAATTAGAACTGTTTTATTTGTAATATTATAAAATGCAGAAATTATGAATTAGAAAATATTTAATATATCGAAAAGAAACGACGTTGTTTTTATTAAGATTCTTAGTAAATATGCCTCTGTTACAGCCAATTATTTTATCATTTTTCTGTCTAAGGACATATTATTAATGCGTTTTAATAAATCCCATACAATGAGTTGTGAACAACAGATAATAAAAACGGTCACTCAATTACTGTTTGTAGGTTGTGTAAAGCAGGAAAGAAATTAATTTTTAAAGCCAGTTAAGATTACAGCAAGGAAATTACAGAATTAATCTTGTTCCCTTCATATCACCTCATTCTCCAGCTTTCTTTCTCTCATTCTCTTAATCTTTTACAATAATCAGCTCTAGGAAAAACAGTACCATTAGTTGTGATCGCATTATCTTTTATTTACAATGAATCGTTTCAATATTAGATTTTTATAAACGGGGAGAGTACCTGATAGGAGTAATGCTGCTATATAACGCATGACAGTCAAACAACATGCATAGTCAGAGATGTTAAGAGAGATAGAGACTAATCCATTAAACGATTTATATGACAAAAACGGATGTAACACACATATATGAAAAAAGCTAAAAATAATAGACATAAATTCGTAAGAGTGAAGAAACTTGAGTTAAGAAGTATTATTGCGACATCTGGATTGAAGCATCCGCTACTTGTTTTCTTTCTTATAAAGGATCCAAAAAGAATCTTAAATCTACTACATTCCACACTATCGACCGAAATCCAGCCCCTGTCCCATCGCCGCAATGTCGCATTATTGTGCCTGTTTGACAAGTACTTTGAATGAATGTGCTTTGATGAACTCATACCACTCATGCCCTTTCGGCATACATATATTCGACAAACTCGACAAGGAGCAACATCTCACCTCTATATTGTTGATGTCCCCAAATACCCGATATAATTTTACTCAACTAGTTTCTTTCCTCAAACTGATGGAATTTAAGCTTTCATCCCTGTTTTCTGCTCCCCATAATTGTACTAAGATTCAAAAGTTTAAGTGTAATGTGAAAAACATGTCGCTGCTCAAGGCTCTTCCGCCACATGCTATACACGCTCACAAATAAGAGCCGTTACGTTTAAGTGGTAGTAAGCCTTGTTTGAGTGAAAACGAATGAGATGAAATTGTCAAGTACAGTTAATTAGAACAATAAAAATGAATTTTTCAAAGAAAACACAACCTCAAAACGTATAAATATTTTAGCATATTGTGATGTTGACAGAAATGAAAACGTGTTCAACAAACAAAGAGTTAGTTAACAAAGCTTAAGAAAAATGGTACATTCTGTTGAGAGTTTGTAGCGAACATATTCTTAAACGAAATCCATGAAACAATAATGAAATAAACCGACGATAAAAATAAGAATTTAATAAAATTATCAATTGAAATAAATGGCAGCCATAAAAAATGAAAAAATCATACAGTTATTTCATACAAAATTAGACAACGCACATCGTTAAAAACAGAGAATCAACAAGAGACATTATACGATTAATTATTCAGCGGTAGACTAAATAAAAATATGCCAAGAATGTTAAAACCTAAAAAAGTAATAAATCAAGTAAATTTCAAAATTATACAATGTTTAATGAGACATTTGGAAATCGAAAATTTAGAGATTTTTATTTATTTTCATTTATAAGTGTATTTATTTAAATATTGTTGAATGCAATAAAAAAGACTACGAAGGTATACATTCGAAACAAAAACTCATCTAACTACAACCACGATCAGCCATTCCCTTTCTAATATCAAACCTCGTGTACATAAAACGAAGCAAGCAGTTCATTACCAAAGTGCATTTTCTTGAATTATCTGTATTTTGCGCAGAACACAACGACGCTTCTTCCAAGCTAATTATAACATAATCGCTTTCGATTTTGATGAAAACAATTTTTTGTTCAACCAGTCAAATTCTAACCAGTCCGCAAGCATCCTTAATAATCAGCACAACGTTGTTTTCTTGTATACCTGATGCTCGTTATCCCATAGCCTCGATTGGCATTTGGACTTTCATAAGTGACTGCACAATTTTAAAATAAGTAACCTTACACAGAAATGTTGTCAAATAAATGGAAATATACGTGCATGTGGACAAATCTATGTGATATATATATATATATATATATATATATATATATATAAGCGAAAGTGTGTGTGTGTGTGTGTGTCTGTCTATCTGTGTACATTTCCCTACAAAATAACAAAGTCTACAGATTCGAAATTTGATATACAGGGAAGTGAGATTTCAGAAAATCTTTGTAATCCGTTTTCGGCCAGAAATTTGTCTGTTAAGGGGTCAAAGTTCAACGATTTGACCTTTGAGAACTCTACCGAACTCCTCCGCCAATTGTGGGTATAAACAATTGAAATTTTAGATATAGGTTCGTTGGACATGGATCTAACTTAATAACTTGATTTGAGCCCCAAAAATTAAATGCTAAGGGATCATATATGGTGTCATTTTTTTTTAATTGACCGCTGCGGTCTCTACACAACTACTCAGACATTTGACATTTTACATAAAGGTTATTCAGAGATAGGGCAAGCTTTTTAATCGGTTTGGTCAAAAATTTGAGCTACCAATATATAAATGTATGTATGTATATTTGCATATATGCCTAAAACGTTCGACATAGGCGACAGGTTTTTACAAGATCAGTATTGTTTTGAAGCTCGACCCTTCAGACGACAAATACCGAATAATTAGCTAAACACATTAATTTCTTAACCCTCAACTTTTCTACATGGTGGGGGTCGCTTTCTGGGCCGATATTTTCGAAAGTCATCCCCTCTTTTCGATTGTCTAGCCTTAATTAAAACCTATCTCCCTTCTGGTTTGGCGGTGGTCGTAACAGCAAAGACGTCTGTTCTTTTCCTCCTTCGCGGTACGGGTTCGAGCCTGGCTTCCTACTATCATTTTATTTTATTTATTTTTTTGCTCAACACACATCTCCAGACACCCGGTCATCGCCGGACACCCATGATAGTATATATATATATATATATATATATATATATATATATATATATATAAAGTAAAAGATGGTAACACACTTTTTGAAGACACTTATTTTTAAAGTAAAATTTAAGAAATTTTTGAAAACTTTGAAGTCTCTAATATAAAGATAAAATCATTTTTGTTTATTGATTTTTTTTGTAAGTCCTATATTTCGCTAATACATAGCCTCATCAGGGTCGAAAGTCTGATTCGTGAATTTCTTTTTCTTTTTCTTCATTTTGGTGTTATGGCGAAGAGACGAGAATTTACGTGTTGGTCCAGTGGTTTCAAGTGTTCAATGCTCCAGTTTCGAGCGGAATTTAAAGTAAAAGATGGTCACACACTTTTTTAAGACGCTTATTTTTAAAGTAAAATTTAAAAAATGTTTGAAAACTTTTTGAAGGCACTTATCTTTAAATAACCACCACTTGAAACCACCGTACGAACACGTAAATTCTCGTCTCTTTGCCATAACACCAAAATGAAGTAAACGAAAAAGAAATTCACGAATCGGACTTTCGACCCTGATGAGGATATGTATTAGCGAAATATAGGACTTACAAAAAACAAAGACAAAACAATAAAGAAAAATGATTGTATCATTATATTCGAGACTTCAAAGTTTTCAAAAATTTCTTAAATTTTACTTTTAAAAAAAGTGTCTTCAAAAACTGTGTGACCATCTTTTACTTTAAATCTCGCTCGAAACTGGAGCACTACACACTTGAAACCACCTGACCGACACGTAAATTCTCGTCTCTTCGTCATAACACCAAAATGAAGAAAAAGAAAAAGAAATTCACGAACCGGACTTTTGACCCTGATAAGGCTATGTATTAGCGAAATATAAGACTTACAAAAAAATCAATAAACAAAAATGATTTTATCATTATATTTGACACTTTAAAGTTTTCAAAAATTTCTTAAATATATATATATATATATATATATATATATACAGCCAGACAGAGACAAAGAGACAGAGAGAGAAATATAGATATATAGATGGACCGACAGATAGGCTAAGTATTTCATGATTTCAGGTTCAAAATTTTTATATAGCAATTAATATGGGAACATATTTTTTTAATATCCACGATTAACACAAATAAAAAAGAGAAAACAAAAACATGTCAAAAGCAGTATTTCATTCTTGTATATATATACATTCAAACACCTACACACACACATATATACCATGACGCTAATTTTTGTCTCTATCTATCTATCTATTATTATATAAACAATTTTCTGTGTGTGAGTACCTTCCTCATAGGTTCCAAAACGGATGAGCCTTCCTTTGCGAATTTCACACAAATATAATGTAGATTTCTGGCTGTATTCTTAGATATGTTTCGTACAGATATTCATTCGATAATATCGAAAATCGAAAAAATCTGATCTCAAAAACAGAACTTTTCCTATAGATTTTACGTTATACCTGGCAGTTTAACGTAAATCTACCATTTTAAAAGTTCTTTTTTTTATCTATAACCGAAGAACAACTATGTTTAAGATCGTCAAGTCCAAATATCAACTCTCGTGATATTGTAAACAAACACAGGCGGAATTTTATGAACGATATTATAAATATTATTTAAAACATTTTTTTTTTTGCGAATCAGTGTACGGGTAACATTATTGCTCGTAATAATTAATATACATTAAAGAAATAATTCTATAAAAATACGTACGCAATCTGCACAAATTAAAATATCATGCGAAGGCATATTGTAGGACCGGGCAATATTATATATATATATATATATATATATATATATATATATATATATATATATATATATATATATATACTTTTTTATTTGTTTTACATAAGCAATTATTTGTCGCTACACATTCAAGACCATGCAATATCTATATTTGTTTATATTCAACGAACTATTGTGATGTCACTACACAATCAATTACAATGTTTCGGTCAATTAGTTACAAATAACAAAAACCTCGTCAACCGTCGCAAATCCTTTCTGTTACAAATTCAAATCATCAGTTAAAATAGAAAAGCGGACTTCACAATGATTGCATTTTATAGTGTCAAGTGGCTACCTAATAATATGAAGAGAGTAGGGGAGAAACTAGAGACAGAGAACAAAAGAAAGAAAGGATGTGTGTCTAATTATACAAACACGCAAAATGTGAACATTTTTGTTTAATCTCATGTCTGCCTCATTTTGCTCAACAAAGAAAAAAAAGATTAAGTTAAACCATATACATGCCAAATGTCTTAGTCCCCTTAAACTCGTTTGAGTAAACATGTTTTTATATCATTGGGTTGTCTGTCTGTTACCCTTTCTTTCTCAAAAACTGCTGGGCCATATATAGCTGAAAATTTGTATGGACGTTTTTTATCATCTGCGGCAGCCAACTATCTTGGTATCTGATCGATAGTAATTAATAAGGTTTAATATGTATTAGTATATAATTCCGTTTTTTTAACGGCAACAAATAGCTGATCTGAATTATAATGAAGTAATATTGAGGTAAAGGTCTATATGATCTATTGAAATGATTTAACGATCAGGATATCCTGCCACATTCATCAGATAGTCCACAAATTTCTCCATATAACTATCGTCTATTTGTATAGATGTAATATGTATATATTATAAAAATGAATGTTTCTGTAAGTGTGTATGCGGAATAGACTCTATAAAACTACTCTGTCAATATTTGGTCACCAGAATTGAAACTTGATGTATAGGAGACAAATTTCGTTTTTAACCGTTACAGTAGCAGGGTCAAAATTGAAAAAAAGTTTGAACATTGTAGGTGTAAGTTGTCTTAAACAAGTGTTGATATATTTATGTTTTAAGTCGCTTTATACGCACGACCTTAGTACGCATGCCATGTAAGCTAAACGAAAACACTGGAAAGCTGAATGGTTTGATTTCAATTCCAACTGATGGCACTCAAGTAATAAATTTTAAACTTGAAATCTACTATATATTGTGGGTACAACAGAGAATTGGTCCCTTGATTAAAATACGAAAATTGCATGAATTTATGTCATATTCAATTTTGATTTATGAGAGAAAAACACCGGGTGGCCTTCGAGTAGTTTATAAAAGATCACATATTTAAGACATTCAATGACATAAAATTCTCTCCAGAAATTTCCCATTCAAATCACGAGTATAAAATTGTGAATAATGATTCTCGATTAATAATATTTTTTGTTACTTAAATATTTATTCCATTATTCATCAGTATTTTTACACAACATACTACCTTTTTCTTCTATCATATATAGCTAACCTAAGATTTATACAAAAATATGCTTAATGTTTGGCTTATTGGCTTAAGTTTTAAACAGTCTTATCGTCACTATATGTAAAAACTGATATATTTTAAAAACTCCCATTCTTCTTTCTCGGTTAAATTCCTATCCAATTCTTTTCTATGAATGTTGCCTACTTAAGATTTCGACAATTCTGCAGTATTCGGGCGAGCACCATGTTTTTTATGTGTTTCACTAAACTGTTGCCAAGTGGCGCTCTTCGATCAAAGAACAAAAGACGATTACGCTAAGATTTTTTACTTGGAAAAATGTCTCATTTAAATTGTTGATTTATTATTGACCCTTTAATGTTACTTTTATTTTGAAAAATGTTACTTATTTTTTTGGAAAAAAAAACTATTTATTTTGTAAAAATCCAAAAAAAATAATTATTCCTAGATACACTTTCCTCTTCCCTGCAACCTCTTTCTCACATAAGAGACATTGCGAGCCTGTTTCTGCTGCTTCGTTATTTTCATGGCAGGTGCTGGGCTGAGTTCCAATCTATTGTCCCACCTCACTAAACTTTCATGAGAAAAACTTGTCTTGCTGAAAACAATATCAATAATTTCCTCCACTCTTTATATGTGCTTAAACCTAAACGTAGATTCCATGAACAACGCTTCTTTTTTACAACTGCCCACCTGTGGAACTCTCTTCCGTTTGCCTGCTTTCCAGATGACTTCAATATGGTCATCATCAAATCCAACGTAAACAAGTTCTTGATGAGCCATTTCCCTTAAGTATCCAATGTACCAAATTTCCACTACTTACGATTACTACGATATTGTCCGTTTGACTTATGTACATTCTTTAACTCGTATCCTCAAGTGGTCTCTAGGTCTTTATAAATCGTGACTTATGTAAAAAAAACAATCAACTACCTGTTGTACCATGTATCTCTGGAATCTATCACACTTTAAACTTTAATTATAAGTAATGATATGATTGAATATATAATTATTCTCTTTGCAGCATATTCAAATAATCTCCCTTGAATTATTCTCGACAATTTCTGAATATATGTGCGCCTACCATTGTTACACGTACGTGAGAAATTAAAATGAAGTATCACTAGCTTTCTGGCTGGTTTTGCAAGTTTATGTCGCTTTTGCAAAACTTTGCATTGCGTCTGTTGCAATATATTTAACATAACAAAATGTGCTCATCAATATTTCTGTCCACTATAATAATAGTCAGGGTGGATACAAACTAACCAATCAGCTTCCATATTCGTTATATAAACCTACTGAATCTTTTTTTTCAGCTATACCGTTTCGTCTGAACACAACAAAAGAACTACACCATGTCGACCCTGACTGGATTAACAGTACTAGTTATACATGGAATGTTTTATAATTCGAACATGTTATGTCTGAACTGATGTTAATTCTTGCTTGGGATAACTATATTTAATATTCGCAAATTGATCATTTCTTTTTTTTTTGTAGTTATTTCCTTTGCAAATCCCTTTTTTTGAGTAATTCCTCTATGAAATGGAATTGCTTTGCAACGTTGAAAAGCATATTTCCTGTTATTAGGTTTATAGACTTTCTGAAGACCATAAAGTGACATTTACATATCAATTGCTTATGCAGAACCGAGCACCATGTTTGTTTGGTCTGTATTAGAACGTTGATATATTTTGTCTTTCATAATTATAGTTTATTTTTTATATATCATATTGCGTGCATATTTTCTACTTTTTATGTTGGCAAACTTCGACAAACTTTCTAGGTGAAACTAAATCTGCATGTATATAAATTCAAATGTTTGGCCATTATTAGTTTTTTTCTTTATCCTGGCATCCACGTGTTGTTCACGATAAAAAAGAAAGAAAATCACGACTTCTTGTGTGGGCAAGATAAACACGAACACTTCGTCGCTAGCGGTGTAAAAATTCGATATAAAATATTCATTAGCTTTATATTTTAAATATCGTTGAGTCACACATGTACATTCCTGGGATTTTTTATGTATGATTTTTGCTATATTAAATCGTCTGAATATATTGGAGCATATTTTTAAGGAATAATTCCGGAATATCAAACAACACCCACTTCAAAGGCATAATTTAAGTGTGATTTATGAAACGGAATTTATTAAACACATTTAGGGAAAATCTAATCGGAGTTTTATCTCATCAAAACCAGGTTTCAATAGAAAACACTCTTCTTAACTTAAGATCAAATAGATTTCTGATAGAATGACGAAAAAGAAAAAGAAGGAAGGAAAGTGTTCAGTACTTGCGAATGTTATATTACAAGCGTAAATAAATACGCATTTAGCTTGTTAAAACAAGCAAAAGTTATAGCACGTTGACTTAGAATTTGTTCTTTATGTCATATTGATGGGTGAATATTATAACATCTCTGCTAATTTTTTCGCTGAGTATTAATGCATATTCCATACTAATTCCTAATTGCATACCGAAAATGTGTCATAATACCTAGTTCGCTGTAACATATCATAACAATGGTTAATACAAAATTTCAGTCAGATAGACTTTTTACTTTCTAAGAAATAGTGGATGGACAGACAGACAAACAAACAGACAGAAACATAAAAATCAGATTTAGACAACGGGGTAATATACCGGGACTGCATTGATTCCAGTAAAGCAACTGGCGCCGACAGCATTCCAGTCATAGTGCTCCAAAAGCTTCAATTGGAACTAGCTCCCATACTTACAAAACTGTTTAAACGTTGCTTTAAGGATAAATGATTCCCAATACCCTGGGAAACTTCATCAATCCGCCCCGTATTAAAAACTTCTGGAGATCGGTCATCTCGCTCTTAGTACAGACCAATCAGTCTCCAGTGCATCATGAGTAAGTTGATAAAATCTGTGATAAACATATAAAGGGTCAACCACCTCAGTAAGCTTAACCAACTTAGTGATATGCAGTGATTTGTGTTCTGCGAGATCTACAGCTTATGTAGTAATTGTTATATCACATACGATTAGGGACACACTCGACAAGAACTTCGTTTGTGCAGCAATAACTCTTGACATATTAGTGGCCGTTGATAGTGTATGGCATAAAGGTGTGTTTCATAAGATCGCGAGCTATGAAATAGTTGGAAATGTCCTCTCAATTATTCAATCTTTTCTATCTGATAGGCCATTAACAGTGGCCGTTGATGGGCAGAAATCAGAAACTCATAGTATTAACGCTAGCGCCCATCAAGTTTCCATCCTCGGCCCAACTGTCTTCCTCCTTTTCATCAATTATCCGAAAATCACATGCTTAGATTATTCGTAGACATTTAAGCAGATGACATTACGATCTATGGAAACATTCCAAAAGCCAGCGGCCCTGTCGGTGGGGCATTAGAATACGCCGACTGCCCCCCCTGTAGAGGGTAAAAGTCCCTCAATGGGGGTCCTGGATATGACCTTAAACTATATCCAGTCATGAGGCCCCAGCTTGTGGGCTTTGGGGAGTTTGGAGCCACCCTTTAATTTCCATTGCTCTCAGGTCCACTCTGACCCGGAGTGGTAGTACCTGTTAGGGTCCCAACTATGGGTTAAATAGAAACCGACGTGAAAACAACAAATATATTCTATTAAAAAAAAATTCTGCAAAATCTTTGGATTCGGCATTAAATAACCCGAAAAGGGTTGATATGCCGTAAAACAAAAACCAACCAACAAACCAACCAAAAGCCAGCAATGATCAATGTTTTTCTGATTCTCTTTATTCTGATCTAGAGAACGAGGTGCAATGAAAAAAAGGTGTCTGGTTAATTTTAATGCACTTAAAATAACATCTGGGGAGGAGCTGCTCGGCGTGCCTTATCTTAAATTTGTAGAGTTCAAAACCGGCTTCGAAACTTAGTAGGGGAATTTAAGCATAGGACAATTAAGACAAAGAGTCCAGGAAAATTACCCGCTATTATATGTCTTACCAATAAATGTAGCATGATTGAATGCACGTGAAAAAATAGTATAAAACTGTTTTTGTTTTTCAACATAAGCTTAGATTAATCAGCAAAATTGTAAATTGTATTAGAAGTTAGAGATTACGATTAATGTTACGCATCCGAGTTTAAGAGAACCGAATCAGTGACTATATGCACAAGAACATTATAAAATGTATTTTCTTAAATTCATATTAGTAATAATAAAAAGAAAAAAACTTGTAAAAATATAAGAGGCAACTGATAAGTACTTGTTAGCAACTATGTGTCTTTTGTTTAAGTACAAATGGAGAAAAGAGAAATAAAGGTGGCTCTTGATCAGGAATTACCAAATTCGACCATGTCTGAGGTCTTAATATACACGAACATTACGACATTACTGCTTAAGTCATGACAAATGTAAGCCAAACACGACTACAGCTCCTATTACTTCTTTATTAGATGATATTTAGACCTGGCATTCGAGCAACCCGTGATTCTTATATTAAGAACAAAGAAAACCGAATTTCCTGTGGATAAACTGGGCTACTGTTTTTTCTTCGATAAAAATCTTTGTAAAAATACAAGTTTGCTTAACGGGCTTAACTGTCTATTAAAACAATACATTTTTATTTTAAAATTTGATGTAAATATAAAACCAAATAGTCCTGACTAATTTATCTGGAAATATAAACCAGTAATTTCAATGTAAATGCATTTATCTAGTAAATGTGAGAGTAAAGAAACGATGATAAAGAAAGAATTAATTTACCTTTTCACTCGCGATTAAGAAATAGATCGAAGCTTGCTGACAATCAAGTCGATCCTTCTCGCAGAAATAAATAATAGTACAAAACAGTACAAAATAAATTATGGTTATTTTTTTTTAATAACAAATATGTAATTTTAGTTAATCCTGCGACTAGCATTGCATGGAAACACAGTTATATAAGATATAATAGTATATTGTGCAATACATTTTAAATAGGGTCCATTGGCTGTATCATTAGGGAAGGAAATGGACAACTCTCGCATTTAATTATTTAGACCTTTATTTTTTATTGAGAAATTGCATAATACCATTTTAATAAATAACATTTACACTTGAAATACATACAACTACAAATAATACATAGTAAAATGTTTTTTTTTTCAAAACCTATATGCAAATATCAGGAAGTTTCACAGAATTTCCCGATGGGTTGGCAGGTCAACAACAGTCTCAATATTTTCTCTTTCTTCTGTTGGCGATGATAAAGTCAAATATATTCACGATTCTTCTCGGTGTGGCACGTCATTAATTGACCAACAAAAGTCTGCATATCATGGATTTGAAGCTGAATCTGTTACTGATGAGGACTCAAATTAATCCAAGTAATTTAGGCCATGGCATGATTATATTTGTTCAGTTATTTGGAAGCCTTATTTTCTCGTCGATATTGTGACACGAATGCGCTTTCTATTTATAGTCTGTTCGTTTTCTGGGATGGTATTCTAATCTTCTATCGAGACAAACGCTTAATTGTTTTCATGTTCATCTGTTCAGGACGCACCTTTCGAATGTATAAATATTTATATAATGTATTGAGGTGACATATAGAACGAGGAGATGGCCTCGGTTGTCAAGGGGGCAGGGTATTTATTTGTCCCTCACCGAGCAAATTAGGCACAAGGCCGATTTTACATGTGAGGAATGAAGGGGAAATGGGGACCAACTCCTTGGGAAGTAGAGGAGCTGGATAGTGACAATTGGTATGAAGGGTTGCCCCTACATTAACCAAGGCCTTATATGTGGGGTTGCCCCCACATATGGTCTTTGCTTGTAGTATCTGCCGCAACCGATACTACACTTTGATCTTTGCCCGAGGGCCAAACCTCAGATAAGGCGGAACATCGGTTGTAAAGGGGATAGAAATACAAATTGTCAGACATGCGTAAACGTGGATGAAATGTGACAGATACTATGGGCAAAGCGAAGGTCGAAATTGATGGGGATTTAATCCAAAACTAGTTATAATCATGAAGATTTTATTTTCACAGGACTGTATCTCTTTCCCCTCCCTCTATAATCATCTCTCTCTCTCTCTCTCTATATATATATATATATATATATATATATATATATATGTTTGTGTGTGTTATATTTTGTTATTATTATTCTTGTATTTATTCTTGTTGTTGGTGTTATTTGTTAGGAAGTCTTATTAAAGGTGAGTCTTAGAGAGTCTTAGAGGAGAGATGTTGCGTTCTGTGTTCGTGTTATGAAGAGATTCATATATATAAAATGTTCATACTTAGAAGTGTAATAGACGCTCTTAGAGTGAGGAGACAGTGTTGAGACAGTCTTAGTGTTCACATTGTAGATATGAGATGTAGAGAAATTGTGTATGTGAAGACATTTTAAAACACAGGATATATAAGACATATAATGACAATTTCACTTTACCTTTTGGTAGAATTACAACACAAAGACGACGTTTATAAAAACACATGACACGTTTACTTCCATGGACTGGTCGGTGGTTTTCTTAGCCAGGAATTCAAAGTTTTACATTTTATGTTTCAAAGGTGACCGTCTCGCTTCCAGACGTTCGACTGTCAATCTCTCGACTCCAGACTGTCGTCTGTCGTCCTCAGACTCTCCCTGCTTAACTCTAAAGTTTCTAACTATATGGAGAACTTCCCATTTTCCATGACGTCATACACATGTTAAAACATGTGTCTTCTTTCACGTGTTCTGGAAATGCGTGTCCAAAACTTTTTCCTTTGTTTACAAAAAGGAATTTTAACCTATATTCTCAGTAGCCTATATTTCCAATATGTTAAAACATGTTTATTAAATTATCCTATAGTTGCATTCCTTTTCTTAAAACTATTTTATCTCTAAGCTAAACAATGGTTTGTTTTTACATTCCATTTTCTAATTCTCTCTCATAATCTATTTCTAAACCTAAATTACGAGGTCCGAATTTCGTCTATTCTATTTCATTTTCATTTTAACTAAATCTCTCTATTTTTATACTTACCTGAAAAGGGGACAGCCTTTATCATGTAACACACACACACACACACACACACACACACATATATATATATATATATATATATATATATATATATATATACTGCGTGGTTTTGTTCTTAATCTTCTGATTGTTAATAATGAAATTTTTTTACCAGAGAATGTTATTCAGACGATTAACACGTATACAGATGATATCATTCTCTAATCGAGTATTTCTTCTTGTGGTCGGCTTATCTAGAAGGTAATTTGGGTTCGGTTGTGGATTGGTTTTTAAGTAGAGCCGTTGAGAGGAAAAATATGCTGGTGTAAATTCTTTACTTGACCTCTTATTTCAACACTAGACATATATAGATAATTCTGTTCTACTATATTATATTTTTAGGACAGTACAAATCTTTTTTTTAAGGTTTGGTGGATTTTACAAAGTCAGCATAAAAGACTTCCAGATAATATATATTTTATAACCATCATAAATCAACTTTTAAGTAATACGAGTATAAATATAATATAAAATTCATATTCTTTATTTATTATAGTTTTTCATGATTACATCATTATCAAAACAGATTAAATTAATACCAATAATAGTAGAGCAAGAATTTGGATATTTATTTGGATTAATAATGAATATATCAGTGTAATGCTTAAAAAGATGATTATTTAGATAATGATTCGAATTACTGTTGCTAGATTATGTGCAGTGTCCATACTTGTGAATTTCTGTCAAGCTCCAAAGTAACCATTAAAAATACGTGCATAATTGCCGATTTCAATTTAGAACTTTGATATTTATGGGTCTCTTAGCCTCTTAAATGCCCTCGTACGATGCACTGTTTGCTCCACCTTTTTCGGGGCTACGAAGTAAGAATGTGTTTGTTTCTTTTAATCCTGAAAAGATTTAGATGTGCTGTTCAATCTTTATGCATTATACTTTTCATGATATTTTCATAAGTTGCTCTGTTCTTGAGAAGATGAAATCAACTCTGGTTGTTTATAAGTTAATTGTGCAAACTTCAAATTGATAAAATTCATTTCATAAATCGAATGAGTCATATGATCAACATAGTGAAATTCTCGAATGCACTCTTCGTGTTAGGCTGTACAAGGGTGTTAACTTTGGTTAAAATCGGACTGTTCCTTTTTAAAGGGAATTTCTTTCGATTATCGATTTTCGATACATATCGAAAGCATTCCGATACAAAATCTATTTAAGAACATTCTCGAGCACATAAAGTTATTTGTACATAAGAAAATGAAAATATAAGAAATGAAGTAAATTAATTAGTTTTAGTAGATACAAAAATTATATTTACAATTTATATATTTTGACTAAAATAGCAATCTTCCTTCGGTCAGAGAGAGGCTTATTTACAGATTCAAGAGAGAATGAGAGTTGATTATACTTTCAGTAAACATGTTTAAATGCGTAGTATGCTTATGAATCTTTATAAATAACTATTGTTATTCAAGGTTATACAATGTAACATTCAGTTCATATGCCTCGACTTTCTCTTATTGATCGTCAGGAGCTAATTAATCTCAACGTTTCTGGTTTATCCAACCAAGAAATCAGCTGCCGATTGAAATGTGATCAGGAATCTGTACAAAAGCACCAAAAACATCAGTGTTGATGATGCCCCGAAATCTGGTCGTCTTAGAGTTACTTCTTACAGAAAAGACAATGCTGTCAAAATTGGAAGCCACAGAAACAGATTTGAAACGGCTTCCTTAACCCAACAACAGTGTAATCTTGTTAGAAAGTGCTCTCCTTCTACAATTAAAGACACATTAAAAAAAGATTTCGAGATTGCATTGCAAGACGCATACAAATTGTTGTTGTAAAGAAGAAAATGTGTGGTCTGGATTTTGTCAGATGCAATGAAGATCATTAATATTCATATTGATCGAAAGTGATTTTTAGCGACGAAAGCAAGTTCACTTTGCCAGTCAGTGAATGTAGGTAATGTTTCCGTCGAAGGAAATGCGAAGAATTTAATGCTAAGTGCCCAGTTGCAACGCTGTAATGTGGTGGCCGTAAAGTTTTGGTGTGGAACGTGATTAGTTCCAATGATCCAGGGCCTATAGCTCGCTTGCAAGGTCGAATTAATTCGACCAAGTACATTAGTATGTTGACTGAGAATTTTTAGCCTACTTTGGACGGAATTTGGATGCAGGATATTTCTCTCATCACACAGTTAGTAATGCAAGAAGTTTATTGACAAGCGTAATATTCTGTGTTTAGATAAGCCTGCACAATCTTCAAACCCAATCTTGTCGAAAACGTATGGCAACAAGCAAGGGCTACGCAATGATAAAATTCGAAATCTGAAAGAACTTTGGACAAAAATTAAAAATTAGTTGGAAGTCATTTTACCGGAGTATTGCCGCAGGCTAACTCAAGGAATGCCTAAAAGATTGCAGGCTCTCAAATTAGAGAAGAGCTATACTATACTATAAGCAGTTTATTTTGTGTCTGTTATATTTGTGTTGCATCAATGTTCTAAAGTTACATTTAAATAACAATTCTCAACTAAGGAGGAGTTTTATTTTGCCTTCTCAATTTGAACTTAATTTTTGAAATTTTCAGTAACACTACGCTACTTCAAGGAAATATCAAATATAAACATTTAAATTATGAAAAATAAACAGCAAATCAAATGAGGTATATGTTGCTCAAACAGTTACTTTGAATTTGACATACATTTGCCTTTTTTTAATGAAAAGAGCAGATATTTTAAGGCCACAATATAATTATATATATATACATATATATATAAATATAATATATATATGAATATATATATATATCATATATATTTATGTATATTTATAATTATAGAATTATGAATTTGTGATTTGAAAAAGTTAAATTTCAAATATAGAAATTTCATTGTATGCAAGAAAAAGAATTTATATATATACATTTTTATGTGTATATGTAGATATAAAAATATATATGTTGATATAAATATATATGAATATATATATATATATGTATATATAATTATTTACTATACTAATTATTAAATACTTATATAAATAATTAATAAATACACACACGCGCATATATATATAGAGATGTATATATACATATAAATATATATATATAAATAAAACAAACACACACACACATATATATATATATATATATATATATATATATATATATATATATATATATAAGCATTTCAACCCGGCGTTGCCTGGGTTTTTGGAGGTATGTTGAGCAAAAAAAATAAAAGCGGTCAATTTTTTGTTAACTTTGACCCCTATTATGAGCTCTTCACATTTATTGTTTGGGATTCACTGGAAGTTATTAAATTCGATCCATGTCCAAGGAACCTATATCTTAAATTTCAAGTTATTGCGTTGGAAAATGTAAACACACAAACACACAAACAGACACACACACAGACACGTTCCTTTTACACACACACACACACACACACACACATATATATATATATATATATATATATATATATATATATATATATATATATATAAACACGACGGACAAGCTATAATTAAATAAAAATAAACACTATTAGAGATAACCTATGCGGGTATTGTTTCCTCGGTAAGATAAACAGAAAAGAAAATGACTGACAAGAGCCTTACATTATTTACTATTGACTGGTCCCCCTTCTGTGAGGCTTGAAACCACATTACCAAAGCTTTTCTGTCGTTCTGTAGGTTTTAAATAAATATTAAGTTCTTATATTGGAAATTCTTTTTTTCATAATCGAGCCTTTTGCTTGAATTCTTTCACAAAAACAATAAACAAATTGCACACACACACACGTGTGTGTGTGTGTGTGTGTGTGTATAATTATTCTATGTTTATATTTACCAGTCGTGAAGCAACTAACGAATTTTAAACGGGGTAAATACAAGAGTGCTTAATACCAAAGTAAGTTAAGATATACTTTTTATTTGTCTTGCATAAGCAGTTATATGTCGCTACATATTCAGTAGCATGTGTTGCGTAGCCAGTTACACATAACTAGAGACTTCTTCAGGCGATATCTATGAATCTATAAAAGTGAACATGTCTGTATGTGTTCTCGGTGTGTGTGTGTGTATGTGTCTGTGTACATTTCCCTGCGAAATAACTCTGTCAATTTTCAGTCTACAGACTCGAAATTTGAGATACAGGGTACTGAGCTTTGGGAAAATCTTTGGAATGATTTTCGGTCAGATATTTGTCCGTTAAGGGGGTCAAAATTCAACGATTTGACCTTTGATAACTTTACTAAACTCCTCCGCCGATTTTGGGTCTAAACACTTTATATTTAGATATAGGTTCCTTGGACATGGATCTAACTTAATAACTTGACTTGAGTCCAAAAAAAATAAATGTTAACAGGTCATAATAGGGGTCAAAGTTAAAAAACAAAAGTTGACCTCTGCGGTCTCTACCAAATTACTAAGACAATTTCTGATCGCAACATTTGAAATTTGACATAAAGGATAGAGAAAGCTTTTTAATCGGTTTGGGTCGAAAATTTTTAGTTATATTTGCATGTCTGCCTAAAACGTTCGACAGAGGCGTAGGCTTTTCACACGATTAGTATCGTTTTGAAGTTCGACCTTTCAGACGACAAATATCGAAAAATTCGCTAAAAACAATTATATCTTCACCTTTAACTGGGGACTTTTCCAGGGGGTCGCTTTTTTCACCGATATTTTTTAAATTCATCCTCTCCTTTCGATTTTCTAGCGTTAATTAAAACCTACGTCACTTCCGGTTTAGCGGTGGTCGTAACAGCAAAGTCGTCAGGTTTTTCCCCGTTCTTTTCCTATTTCGCGGTACGGGTTCGAGCCTGCCTTCCTACTACCACATTTATTTTATTTTTTTGCTCAAGAGGCACATCCAAACACCCGGGCAACGCCGGGCTGAAATGCTAGTTGTCCGCTATGAAAATTATACATTTTCATTACGACCTCTACTCTCTAATTACTTGCATTTTGTATATTTAAGCGACATCTTTTTATTTAGGCTCTCGATGATAGGCATATTAGTATTATACTGCATACTAATATGTTTCTGTTTATATTCAGATTTTCTTATTAGTTTTTTGATTATTATTAATGGATATCATAAATTTTTTTTTTTGATTATCATTAATGGATATCATAAATATTTTAATGTTCCAATATTAGATTGTACTTATATTGTGCCAGTTAAACATTAAAAAAGACACTAAAATCTGAGAAATATTGTTTAATGTGTGATGCCCATTGCTTAAGTTTCTTTAAGTCGGAGTAATATGAATTTTTACGAAGAATATCAATCTATTTTCATTGTAAAGAAATTGATTTTATAATATAATAAAATAGTTATTTTATCATAGAACAGACAAATAAATGATACTATGATTTAGTGACAACATTAAAAAGTTTAATCCTTGTGAACGAACGCATATGCAGTGCAGAGGTCGCAACGTGTGAACTGTTGTGGATACGATAGTTGTACAGCGGTCACTAGCACGAACTGTATGTTCATGTTAGTATTTCAAACCTCGTTGAGGTTAGCATATCGCTTTCATTTAAAACATTAAGAATTGTCTTTGTAACATACTTAGAGGACTGTTTGGATGGTAATGATAGAGTAACACTTACATAATCCAAGTTGACCTTAGAACGGGCATTAACAAAACCACGTGAGTTCCAACCGGACATTTACTGTCTCCTTATTTACAAGACTTTGAGTAGGAAAGACGTATCAGGATGCTGACCCAAATACGTAGAAGAGAACTGGATGATCTATCATTCTATGCATCGGTATGTCTTTCTTTTTTTACATGCGTACGAAAGTAACAAGTCTCTGCGATTTTTTGCAGCTGTTCTGTTTGTAATAAACTTTCATTAAAACTAAACATCGCTGTTCGTGTTTGTATCCACAGACAACTAAGGAAGTGAGTTCTAGACGACATGTTTGTATACACGCACCAATAAGTGAAAATATACTATCTCTCCCAGGAACAAAATAGTTAGATTTGTTGGACTTGCAAGAGCTTTTTTTAATCTTTTGGGAAAGATTGCAGTATTATTTGTGAGACTCTTTACTTTTCTATCATCGTGCAGTTAAATGAGAGCCTTTATGTTTCTATACAACTAGAATGAAACATTAACATTTAGAGGGAGTTTGATTTTTCCCACACCAAAAGCCGACCATGTTTCTAACCTCGTCCGTGTGGGGTGGCAAATAAATATGGATTCACGAGCCATACTAAAAAATCTCTCTAGTAGACGTTGTTAGCTACATTTTTTATTTAATATTGAAAAGTTTTCCATGCTTCCAACCCTAGCCCTTTCATTAACGAGCGTCTCTAATTTGTGCGTTTCTGATGTACCCAGAAAAATTATTTTATGAAATCATCCAATAATTGTACGAGATCTAAAACCTGTCCGAACTTAATGGCTCCGAGATTCTTTTACTGTGGTAAATACGGTCAATTTTTATCAATTCCAATGTCCCTCGTTACGGTTATGTGGCTATGTCAATCTCGATGAATGGCAACGGCGAATCGCAGAGTAAACCGCTTTGTAGATACGTCCACGGACTCTAGAGTTATCCCGTCAATCTATCTGCTGAATGTTACATGTGTTGATCTGTCACGA